>NC_068278.1:45256179-45582012 GCF_025860055.1 Xyrauchen texanus | reverse complement strand
ACCATGGTCAGTAACCCCCACTAACACCCCCCCGCCCCATAATCTAAGATTGCTTGGCTGCTTTTGATGAATACTATAGTGCCTGACAGTTCTCAATGTACTGTGTTTGTTGGTTTCAGACACAAGCTCTGTACGGATACCAGGAGCCTCAGTTAGGCGTCATGCATCAACTGAAGGAACAGCTGGAAGAGCGAACACGCATACTACAGGCAGACATCAAAACACAACAACAAGAGCTGCACGACATTAAAGAGAAACTACAGCTCGCAAACATACAGGTACACACACATATAGTATATGATGCTGTTTTATCTTTATTTGTTTAAATGTGGATCAGATAGAATGCAGATAATATGCAATATACATTATTTTTTTAAAAGAAAGGAAGAAATGTCAACTCTCCCAAAAAGTATCTGGACAATGAAGCCACACTTAAAAATCAAAGTACACTTTCAAACATACTATTTGATAAAAAGGGTGAGGTATTGATTCATAAAACAACAGATATCCTGTTCAAATTAAGACATGTCCACAGTTAATATGATGAACTTCACATATAAACCAAAGATGAACTGAATGTATACATCAACTAAAAATCACAATGTAGATTGTAAATGGCTAAGAAAAATTATGTTTGTTTTGAGAAATGGTACCAGATGCCATTTGATTTGATTTGATGCTTCCTATCAAACCTTACTTCCTTTGATACATATCCTAATACATTTTTAATATTAAAAGTTGTATTTATTAACATTAGTGCATTATGAACTAAAACTTAACAATAGTATATACATTCACTGAGCACTTTATTAAGAACACTATTGTCCTAATAAAGTGGTCTTCTGCTGTTGTAGCCCATTTGCCTCAAGGTTTGACATGTTGTGCATTCTGAGATGTTCTTCTGCTCACTACAATTGTACAGAGAGGTTATCTGAGTTACTGTAGCCTTTCTGTCAGTCTGAACCAGTCTGGCCATTCTCTGTTGACCTCTTTCATCAACATCCACAGAACTGCCTCTCACTGGATGTATTTTTAGTTTTTGGCACCATTCTGAGTAAACTCTAGAAACTGTTTTGTGTGAAAATCTAGGAGATCAGCAGTTACAGTAATACACAAATCAGTCCGCCTGGCACCAGCTATTATGCAACGGTCGAAATCACTTTTTTCACCATTCTAATGGTTGATGTGAACATTAACTGAAGCTCCTTACCCATGTCTGCATGATTTTATACACTACACTGATGCCAATGATTGGCTGATTAGATAATCGGATAAATAATTTTGTTATACACAAACTTATTTATCCGACATGCAGTCCTTTATTAGACATGCAGTCCTAATAAAGTGCTTAGAGAGTGTAAATTAACAGTAATAAAGATAAATAAATGTTTCAGAAATATATTGTTTGTTGTTAATTAATGATACCTGATGCATTTACTAATGTTAACAAATACAACCTTATTGTAAACTGTTACGTTTTTTTTTTTTTGTTGCCGTTATTACATTTTGAATTAAATCAATGGATTCCTATGAAGAAAGTTCACACCAGCTGACAAAGCTAGTTTTTTTTTACAGTGAGTGCATTGATTTGTTTTCTTTGCCCATTGATGAAATTCCCTGACTAATAAAATATGAGCATTGAAACATATGTCAGGAGCCGTGGCAGTTACTAAAACTAGCACAACTGGTGGCACTTAAGAACAGAAAGCTGTTATGACCACCAACATTATAAGCAGAAGAAATCCTAAACCAGCAGTGAGGATGTGGAGTTAATTTGCATCAAATGCTTTAAAAACTGAAGGAAAAAAAGATCATATGGGTTCTTTTAACATTTAAATAGTATTGCAGCATCACTGCCTTGCATCCCTTTAGAAAAAAACTCTCAAATCTTATGTGAATTGTCTTCATAATTTATTTAATATTGCTGCATTTTTTGCTTTTAATCTTATGAGAGATATTTTACACTGATCAGCCACAACATTGAAACCACCTGCCTAATATTGTGTAGGTCCCCCTTGTGCTGCCAAAACAGCGTCAACCTGCATCTCAGAATAGTTATTATATTTTTTGTTTTTGGCACCATTCGGAGTAAATTCTAGAGACTGTTGTGTGTGAAAACCCCAGGAGATCAGCAGTTACAAAAATACTTAAACCAGCCCATCTGGCACCAACAACCATCCATGCAATTATCTAATCAGCCAATCATGTGGCAGCACCACAGTGCATTAAAATCATGCAGATACGTGTCAGGAGCTTCAGTTAATGTTCACATCAACTATCAGAATGGGGGGTGATCTCAATGATTTGGACAGTTGCATGAGTATTTCTGTTACTGCTGATCGAGCCCCAGGCTGAATGCCGGCCTTCTCTGCTAGTACAAAACGGAAATAAACCAGTGCTCGCACATACACAGTTTAAGGCCTGCAGACTCAGAATATCCTGGAAAAAAGAGGGCAGAAGGTACATTCTTGACCTAAGACTTAAACACAATAAAACTTCTACTTTGATCAGTGATCCATTCATTAATTACAACTCACAAGTTTATTCATTCCTCAAGATCTGGGCCAAACTTTATAGATTGGCTCACCAGTGAACTTGCTTGCTTGTCTTTCGCATTGCAGTTTCGTGGTTGTTTAGCCCATTGTACAAAGGTGCCTGTGTTTGTTTACTATTGTTCTTCTCATTGGTAATGGGCAGAGGGCAGACCAGCTAAAAGTTCCTTTGCTCCACCTACCGGGGTAAAATTGCTTGTCAATTAGCGCCACCTATTGTAAAGGCAAGAATGTGTCAACGGCGATCATTCGCCTCGCTTGTAATGTGAAAGGGCCATTCGTCAATGATTCGTTCCACATAATCATGTTGCATTTGGTTTGAAAGAGATTTTACTATTCATTATCTTTGGAAAAATGTTACCAAGAATACCAAGTATTTTCTAAAGGAACCTACTGTATTATGCAGATGTACACTGTCTGGCCAAAAAAAAAAAAAAAGTATCCGTTTGGATTTAAATAGGCAGATACTTAAGATTGGATCATTTCTGCAGTGATTAACATGTTTCAGATGACAACAATTCTTTTAACCATAACGGCTATGTTTAATAGTGAAAGTAAGAGCATTTCCTCATGGATAATGCGATGAGAACTTATAGAATTGGGACTAAACAGCTGTGTGGCCACAAGAAACCACTTGTTAGTGAGGCTAATCAGAAAAAAAACAACTTCAATTTGCAAGGGAGCATAAAGATTGAACTGTGTAATGGAAAAAGATCATGTGGTCTAAATAGTCCAGATTTACCTGATTCCAAAGCGATGGGCGCATCAGGGTAATCCATAGTGCCCACTGTACAAGCCTCTGGAAGCAGTGTTATGATCTGGGGTTGCTTCAGTGGGTCAGGTCTAGTCTCCGCAACATTATGCGGCAATAAAAATGAAGTCAGCTGACTACCTGAATGACCAGGTTATCCCATCAATTGATCTTTTCTTCCCTGACAGCACGGGCATATTCCAGGATGACAATGCCAAGATTCATTGGGCTCAAATTGTGAAAGAGTGGTTCAGGGAGCATGAGGAATGTTGCGTAAGGATGTCAAAGCAATGCCACGACAAATTCATGCTGTATTCAAAGCTAAAAGCAGTCCAACTAAATATTAGCATATGCAACTTTTTTATTGGCCAGGCAGTGTAAACTACATATATTTTTACAACTAAAAACCATCACAGTAGTCAGGCTTGTTCTGAACAGTGTGTTCGGATCTGTGTGTTTGCAGATGTTACTCCAGCAACCAATACAGGGAGAGTTCACCAGTTCCAGTCCACAGCAGCAGGGTCCAGTCAGGCCGACCCAACCCAGCACACATCCTAAACCCCAACACTGTGTCTCACATTCATCACACACACTGCTCCGAGAACAGCCCAGTAGCTCATCTGCTCAGGTAAACACACTGTACAACACATTGTACACACATATAATAGCTCACAGGCTCTTCCACAGAGTGATGGTTGTGTGTTTGTTTGTTTGTTTGTTTGTTTGTTTGTTTGTTTGTTTGTTTGTGTGTGTGTGTGTGTGTGTTTAGGGCCAGCAGAGACTGGTTCAGAGTGGACACATGCAGGGTGTCAGTGTTCCAATGCAGACACACACCAGTATCACCACACCCTTCTACAGCAACCCAATGATGTTCTCTCCCAACCACGGACAACGTAGCCAACAAGACACACACTGCCAAAGAAACACACACACCGACTACAGCCAGGATGGACAGCTACGGTAATAGCACACCTTTACACACAGAGGAACCTTAACATAACACACAACACTGGCAAAAGTACATTGAGTGCATTTTTGGTCCTATATAATTTTCAAGTTCCCTCTTGATTCTAGTGAGCCACAATACAGAGTCATTTATATATGGAATCTATGTAATTTATCTCAGAGATAATATCTCTGGTTGGAATAACCTAAATCTATGACTTATTTGGTATCATTTACCATTGCTGAACTACTTTTGTAACAAAAGTGGAACTCTGACTGGCTGGTATATCAGTTATGTAATGAAAGCTGTTTTCTGATTCGTAGGATGCTGCTAAACCAGCCAATGCAGACGCTTGTACCAGATAGCAGTGGGGGAGCTCAGTCTTCCCAGTGCAGCTCAACTCTTCAACAAACCAAGTGAGTATGTGCATGTTTATATACATACTGCACGTGTGTGTGTGTGTGTGCGATGGCCCTGTACAGCTTCAAAATGTAAATTTCTAAACTCAAAATTAATGTAAACTCAGATTGGATGTTATTGTTTTATATTATGTGTATGTGTGTGTTACAGATATCCTATGGAGCAGCAGATGATGGCTCCCTCATTCCCTGTGCAGCAGATGAATTGTAACGCTGTGCTTGTCCCCTCCCCCGTCTTCACTTCACCAATCATGTTCCCCCATAACAGTTTCATCACCCATCAGGCCACGGCCACCTACACGGCTCACCCGTCGGCTGCCCCACACAGTTTACCACTACAGCAGCCTCAGCAGTTCTTTCAGGTAAAAAAAGACAAAAAAAGCATTGCCTAATAATTTCATATTAGGTTCTCTACAAATGTTTACCCTTGATCCAATGTTGATCGATTCTGGATTATTTAAAATGAGAGAGTGCGTTTAGTACATGCGAGTGTAGTTATTTGTAGTCATTTGCATAAAACATGGCAAATGAATCTCCATATAAGGGCTTTCTGCACAATCTCTTCTGTTCTGCCATTTGTCACTCTTTGTAAACGTATCTCTCGCCAGAGAGCAAACACAGCTAGATGTTTGGGTAAAGCCAAGTGTGCCATTCTTATAACCAGTTGAAACAAACATATGTGATTGGCTGCATTTTTATGCAGAAACAATAAATCATCATTTTGTTACTCTTACATTAGACTTATTGTTGGGCTGTATGGTTTCTAACTTCTAAAAATAATAAAAACAAATGTAAAACACATTCCAAGTTTCAAAGGACAACTTTTATTTTTTATTTTTTTGCACACATGTGGTTTCAAGTGGTACTAAATTTATACTAAATTTGAAATAAACATAAATGCAATACTGATTTCTGTGTGAAAGCGTTCGCACATTAATTTTATGCACAAATACGTGTATACTCAATGTTAGTAAACAAGACCCTTTGTGATTTATGAATCATTGGTTCTTATTACTCGGCAGAACAAGGAACTAATTTCATCTTGAGTCATGTTGTATAGGGTTGGGAACCGAGAACCGGTTCTTATTCAGAACTGGTTAAATTTTTTTAATACTGGAACCAAATCATGTTCATGACTTTCGGTTACATTAACGGTTCTTGAACGTACATTCTTCTGCCGATGCGATAGAACACTGCACTACCATTCAGCGGCACTGCAACAGCACTACTAAATCAGCAACCCGAAACACATACCGTGACCAGTGCAATCTGATTCCTGAACAAATCACTCTTATGAGTCAGTTCTTTTTAGTGAATTATTTACTAAACGCAAGTCATTCATTTTGTCATGTCTGACTTAAAATGTACCAAGAATTGTTACTTTGTAATGTGTACTTGTAAGACTTCAGTCAGAGAAATTATGGGGTGGTTGTTATGACCATGTGTAGTTAAAGAAACAAGTTTTGTTGTAATTAGTGGTATTTTGTAAAAAAAATATCTTAATTAGTCTGTCATTGTGTAAACATATTTAGCAAAAATCTGTTTTTACATATATATATACATACATATATATATATATATATATATATATATATATATATATATATATATATATATATATATATATATATATATATATATATATATATATATATATATATACATTTGAAGTGATCTCATCATCCCTTTGTAACAGGCTGCAGAGGGCAGTTAATCCAAAATTAAAGGGATGGTTCTCCCAAAAATGAAAAGTCTCATCATTTACTGAATATCTCAGCTCTGTAGGTCCTTACAATGCAAGTGATTGGTGGCCAGAACTTTGAAGCTCAAAAAAGCACATAAAGGCAGCATGAAATGAATCGATAAGACTCCAATGGTAAAATCTTCAGACCTTTTATACAATAAATGCTCAATAAAACTCCTCCCTCAATAAATTCTCCTTCCTACCCAGTATGTGGCGATATGCATGAATAATGCTAATGCGAAGTGAAAGTGGATATTTACAGTAAAAAAGGACTTGAATATTGATCTGTTTCTTACCCACACCTATTGTATCGCTTCTGAAGATATAGATTTAATTACTGGAGTCATGTGGATTACTTTTATGCTGCCTTTATATACTTTTTGGACCTTCATTCACTTGCATTGTATAGACCTACAGAGCTGAAATATTCTTCTAAAAACATTTGTTTGAGAATTTTAATTTTTTGGTGAACTATCCCTTTAATTGCATTTGTTATTTTAAAATATTTCTTCCTCAAAAGTACAAATAAAATAGATAATGGAACAGTTAATGTTAACGTTAAGGAACTATAATAATCCAGAGGAACTGGAATCGTAAAATTAATTATGATTCCCATTAATATGAATGATTGACAGTTAATCTTCAAATACTAATGTCATACATTATTTATCGTCTTAGCACATTACACAAAAGCATACTGATAACCACATCACTCTGTCTCTTGCACTTTCTCCATATCTCAAAGATGCAGCCGCAGGGTCTGATCCACAGCGGTCCCACTCAGGCCATATTTCACACCCCTAATGTTCCACAACAAAGCACTGTGGGATACATACAGCCACAACAACAGCAGCAGCAGCAGCAGCAGCACCAGCAGCACCATCACTCCCAGTCCAGCAGCCTATCAGACTATAGAAACATGCTTCCACGATAGCCCCACTCCCAGGGGGAAGCCATGAGATTGCCAGGATAGCATGTTGAGTGGTTAACTCTTTAGCTTGATGGGAAGGGACTCTTTTGACTCAGGGGAAGGCTCGCTCCTGAGCCAAACAAAATCGAGAAAGCCAAAGTCTCTCAAAGTTCCCATGACAGCACACAATGGTGAGAATGCCACAAGCCCCAAGGCTCCGCCTAGCCCAGACTGCTTGTGGAAGATGCTGCGGTGTGTGGGATAAGCTCACAGTGGCATGACCCATCTGGTACTCATTGAGCGAGGGGTCACAGAGAAGCCCTGGACAGTCAAGCAGATGTGCCGATTCAAATATAAAAGACAGAATGCTACAGATGATTTTTAAATAGTGGATTGGAAAACTTGAGCTGCAGTTTTTTGGCACTGTAATATTACAGCTGGTTTGTTTTGTCTGGACATTTCTTACACTAACTCAGCAAAATCAATCAATCAAGAAATGCCTTGAAAGAGCATAAATGGATGCAGAGTTCAGTAACAGAACGGTTGCGAGTGCTGAACACATACAAAAATGGCCTCACCTCACATGAGATGAAATACAGTATACACAATGCATCATCATAACAATGAACATGCATGAACATTTCATACATCAAGGATGGTTCATCTGCAGGGCTCTCACTCCACAGGTTCTCTCTATGTGTGGTTGTTTAAGAGGAAAGGAGCTGGACACAATTCAGCTAAGACCCAAATATATTTTGAAAACAGAAAGCCATCAGATTCTGTCCCCTCCCAGATAGATATAATTATAAAACTTGAATCAAGTTGTATATTACAAATATTTAAGATCAATCTGAAAGTTCATACCAGGATAAAAAAAAACCTTTGCTACTATTGAGTTTGAATCATCCCTGTTACTCTTTATTTCTGGACCTTCTGTATCATTAAGAACAAACATTTAGTTAGTAAATAGTAGAGTTTCTATATTTATGCTGGTGTCTAGACATTACTCTTCATCGTTTTCAGGTGAAGCATGTTGACTTAGCTGATTAAAAAGTTCTCCTTTGTTAGTTTCGGTTGTTTCAGACATACAATTGTTATCCAACTGGTCCCATGTCCAGACAGTAAATCTGCATTGATTTGATGTCAATTTCAGGACAGCATAGGTATTTATTGTGTCTCAATTCATATGTGGAAATTTCTTCTTCAGTATTACACAGGGAAGAGGCTTTGTCTTATTTATGCTTTATAGCAGAGGGTGTGTGAGACATTATTATTGTTTAATGGGATAATTCACACAAAAATTTAAATCCTCTCATTTTTTACTCACCCTCATGCCATCTAAGATGTGCATGACTTTCTTTCTTGAGCAAAACACAAACACAGATTTTTAGAAAAATATTTCAGCTCTGTTGGTCTGTTCAATGCAAGTGAATGGTGATCAAGCCTTTGAAGCTCCAAAAATGGAGATGCATACGCAGAGCACTAGATGGAGCTACAGGAAGTGTAATCAAGCTTGAAATCATGATCGCCAAGGAGACTGCTGTCAAGATTTGTAGTGAAAAAGGAGTTACATTTGGGTCTGTCTCACCCAAAACCGACTGGATCACTTCAGAAGACATTGATTAAATGACTGGAGTCTGATGGATTACTTTTATGCTGACGTAATCTGCTTTTTGGAGCTTCAAAGGCCTGATCAGTATTAACATGCATTGTATGGACCAACAGAGCTGAGATAGTCTTTGTTTCATCGTTTGTGTTTTGCGGAAAAAAAACAAAGTCATACACATCTTAGATAGCATGAGGGTAAGTAAATTATGAGAGAATTTTCATCTTTGGGTGAACTATCCCTTTAAGGTGGTGTGATACTAAGTGCCACAGTGATTGCATGTATGTGTCCTGTTCGGGAGAAATTAATGACTGAAGACAATCATAATGTGATGACTTTAAAGAGAGCTGCAGAAATGGAAATGTTCTCACACTTGGGCTCAGTGTTTCACAAAAAAAAAAAAAAAGTCAAATTTAATCAAAACATATTATGCACTTATTGTCTCGTCATTTTTTATTACGTTACTTTATTATCAGGAGTTGATGTGGAAATCTACGTGTCAGGCTTGTCAAGGGTCAAAGTATTTACTCCCTTATTTTTGAGGATTCAAAATCAAGTTTATTGCAGTGTTGTGATGCTCTCAGACACATCCACATCCAGAAAAAAAAGAAAAAACAAATTCTGACAATCCAGAATCACAGAATTATTTTCTTCTTTGTGGGAACTTTAAGCTGCTCTTTCTTCTGTCCTGTCACGCCTTGCGCATTTAAAGACTGGTGCTGATTATTTTATTTTTGTAAAACAAAGACAACTCTGTTAAAGTCTAAAATCAATCTATTGACAGCTTCCATTATGTGCCCTTCTGCATGTTGTGCAATACGATTCTAAAAACAAGAATGTTTGTAATTTATTCTTCTCAAAGAGATTTTTTTTGTTTCTTGTCAGCAAGAGACACTTCATATTAGTAAAAGCCAATGTGCTGTTTAAATGAAAATGGAAAGTATTTTTGTATGAAAACATCTTCAACATTCCTTTGGTGATGTACAGCAATGTGTAAATTCCCAGACACTCTCAGGTGTGACATTTTTACCCAGATGTTAAAGCTAGCAAATGTTACTCGCATGTATCTAAACTCTGTGGTTATTTTGAACAAATTACACTGGAAGGAAGCACTCCAGGCCATATTTTTTTCATTTACAAACCATACGAGTATAACATTTCCCATTTAATATGGATAAGAACCCATTGATGTCCCACTATCATTTATGATGTCCTTAGCAGAGTTTAAAGCCCCCTTGACTTCCTACTAATCCACATCTCAGTGTTTTGTGCTGCCTCCCTGGAGTGACGCTAGGAATGATGAGGAAGATGTTTGGTGTGGTTTGAGTGTGTTTGTGTTTCAGATGCTGGTATTTTTTTAATAACCGAAGAAGCTCCAGCAATTGTATGTTAACATGGCTTAATCAATGACGGGTCTAAGTGAACTGCAACTGTTTAGCCACAAACACACCCTTAGTGATAAAGGCCCACGTGCCTGGGTGTTCTGCAACAGTGCCTCCGTTTTTTTTTTCTTCTTTCGTGAGATTATCTTCAGGTTTTGCAAATGCGCTCTTTGTGATTTCAAGATGTGAGAGAAAAGTTGAAGTAAAATTTGACTACATTTTTGGTCAGGCTTTCAAACATTCATTAAAAATGGATTTGTTTCCCTCGAACACAACTAGCTGCTTCCTACTTAGTTTAACAGCCTTTTGTGGTATTTTTATGTGATATTTTCCCAGTCAGGCTATATAACATGTAAAGGTTTTATGGTTTTGCAGACGTTCATGTGTTTGCTGTGTTGTTTGCACATGTGGATGTTATTGTCTTTGCGTTTATTGATTGGGCTGTGAGTAGAGATGAAAGCCGTTCTGTCTACTCTCTCTCTCTCTTTCTCTTTGTCCAGTGAGACTCTGCTCTGGTTGTGGAGACTGCTTTTTATTCTTTTCCCTTTCTTTCTGTCTTATGATTTTTCTGATTCCTCTCTCTGGCCTTGATTTCTCCCACAAAGTGTCTGTTCTTATGAGGATGTAGGCCTAAAAGTTGTGTGTGTGTGTGTGTGTGTGTGTGTGTGTGCGTGCGTGCGTGCGTGCGTGCGTGCGTGCGTGTGCGTGTGCAAAAACAGGTGAAAACCCTCTCGTCTTGGGTGGCGAGGGCATCAATGCATTTAATGTTCTACCAGGTGAGGGGAAGCGATGGAAAATGATACCTGGTATAAACAGCCATCTCTGCTGATACTCTGCAGATAACATATAGAAGATATTGTAATATAAGACGAAAAAGCAAAATGTTTAGAAAAATATAGTTGTTTATTTTATAAGATGTCAAATAGATTGAAATACATTTATATACATTGTATGATTTGAAAGTAAAAACAGAGGTATTTTGTAACAGATTAATTATTGAAGTGTCTTACCTGAGGGGGAGGTAAAGGCTTTTTGTTCTTCAGTTCAGCGAGTTGGTGTTGCACAGACAATGATGTATGGCTTGTTTTCCCCCTTTTCTTCTGTGTACATATACCATTACAACAAGCTTTAACATATTGTTATTGTTTTAAAAGAAATTATTAATAAAAAAAGTTTACATTCAGCCTGGATATCTTTTTTTATCAAAGCTAAAGTTGATCTAATCCGTTCTGGAAAAGGCTGTATGAATAAATGTTTTTAATGACCCCATAAAATCAAAATTTGTATGGCTTTTCATGTCTGTTAGCTTTGTGGCCAAATGCACATATAATGCTTTATGATGCACTCAGAAACTTTTATCTTTGTGTCATCTTGGACTTACACTGACACCTAGTGGCTTGGATGCAGCATCATTTAAATTAAATCGTTTTCAGTTGCAGATGCCATTGTGGAAATGTTGTATTCACAGACAGCCATGATTAATTTAATCAATGAGTGAAAGTTTCAAATACAAGATGGTTACTGAGATTGAGCTAGTAGTATTCGGCTTGTTGTGTGATTCTAACATGGCAGCCCCCATGTGCGGACCCTCTCCATGTAGAATAAAACAGCTTTTATAAGGTTACTGATATGACTGGAGTCTTTAATGTAAGAGGTCGTGTGTGATTTCCTACATACACTGCAAAATAACAATTTATGTCTTTAGGAGTTACACTTTTTAATGAGGAAATAATTACTGAGTGCACCTTTAAAGTTGACTAAATGAACAGATATATAATGTATCAGATAATAAAGCAAACAAGTAAAGACCCTGACTACCACCCCTGGAGTCACGGGTTCAAATCCAGGGTGCGCTCCAGCCAGGTCTCCTAAGCAACCAAATTGGCCCGGTTGCTAGGGAGGGTAGATTCACATGGGGTAACCTCCTCATGGTCACTATGTCTCTGTGGTAACGCACTCAACAAGCCATGTGATAAGATACGGGGACTGACTGTCTCAGACATGGAGGCTACAGAGATTCGTCCTCAGCCACCCGGATTGAGGCGACTCACTACGCCACCACAAAAACTTAGAGCGCATTGGGAATTGGGCATTCCAAATTGGGGAGAAAAAGGGGGGAAAAGAAAATGATGATGCACTCACAAGTGTATACTATGTTTTGTTCAAACAAATGCTATCTAGAATGAGAATGTCCCTTCATCTAATATCACCTGCCGTGGACTAGTAATGGCAAGAAGCAAATCTACAGTAGCGCAATGCTGCCACGTACTTGTTATTTTTTTCACTCAATAATGTCGTAAAAATCGTATCTCGTAATGAGATATTATGTTGAACAAACAACATCTTTTCTCATAATAATGAAATTAAGTTTTCCAATAAAAACAAAAATAATTTATGAGACTTAACAACAGACACACTTGTCAATGGTACGATTGCAGCTCTGCTCTGTAGCCTATATAAATAACGTTAAATTAATTCAACATGGCAACCGTGGCATAGTTATTTGAAATGATTTATCTTTATTTTATTCTTTGTTTAAATCATAAAGAAATGTTATAATGTGGAAGTTAGCAACAACAAAACATGAACGGTTTGGCTTTTGTGAAAAAATATCATTTGAAGATTTAACCATTTTTAAGTTTGCAAAAAAATGTATAAACTTGAATTGAGTAAACAATAAGATAAATAAAATTAATCTAAAAAATAGGCTAAAATATTTTTTGTGTGTAAGTTAAATTAGATTCATCAAATGCATCGAAATATCGATGTACAACAGCTTTATTTTAACAGTTTTTAATGTAAAGGTCTTATTCATTGCACATTTGATTAAGTGGCAAATAAAATGTCATCCAAAAAACTATATTTTATTTTATTATTGTCAGTACAATGGTTCTGTTGTTTTATTCATTAAAAAGCCAGCCAAAACATTGGATTGCATATGTGTTGTATATATATTAATTGTCTAAAGAATGTTTATATCAACCATCAGAATGGGGGAAAAAAATTATCTCATTGATTTTGGGCGTGGCATGATTTTTAGTGCCAGACAGGAGTATTTCTTTAACTACTGATCTCCTGGGATATTCACACACGTCGAACTTTGAGGCAGACTTGAGGGTTCCACTTCTGTCAACCAAGAATAGAAAGCTGAGGCTGCAGTGGGCCTTCCATCTGTGTACCTCAGCAGAAATCAAGTTTCACCAGACCAGGCTATGTTTTTCCAGTCTTTAACTGTCCAGTTTCTGTGAGCCTGTGCCCACCGCAGCCTCAGCGTTCTGTTCATGGCTGCGAGAAATGTGGTCTTCTGCTGTTGTAGCCCATTCGCCTCCAGGTTCGACGTGTTGTGCATTCTTGATGCTCTTCTGCTCACTACAATTGTACAGAGTCCGACTGAGTGACCATAGCCTTTCTGTCAGCTCGAACCAGTCTGGCCATTCTCCATTAACCTCTTTCATCAACTAGGCGTTTCTGTCTGCAGAACTGTCGCTCTCTGGATGTTTTTTTTGATTTGACACCATTCTGAGTAAACTCTAGAGACTGTTATGCATGAAAATCCCAGGAGATTTGATTATTTTTATGATTATTTATCATATGTTACAACTTGATCGGATAAGTGGCCGATGAAATTCTTGCATTATTATTCCGTTGTCATTAAGATACTAAGCTACTTTTAAGATTTTACACTATCATAGCTTTTTTAAGATCAGTTTTTGTTAGATAGCCCAAAATATGTTATGAATGTTTGACAAAACTCTCAATGGTTAAACTTAAAGTCTATTAAAATATTATTGTAATTAGGTTTACAGTAAATTCAATATAAACAAATATTATATTCTCTTCCTTTTTGCGAACACTCCAAAATACCTTGGCCTGCAGTTTATACTAACACGTTCAGAAAACATAGGCCTTGTCCAACTTATTGGACAAGGCCTATGCCTATGAATATTTTCCTCTGAAACCTCAGGATTCTGGAGAACAATAATTAAAAACAAAACTCCTGACTTTACCTAATGTAAAAAAAAATAATAAAAAATTTACTGCTGAGTAGCCTGCACTGTACTGTAAGAAAGTAGGCTGGGATATCAAAAATGATAGGTCGAATGATAAGTTTACTTGTGAGATGCTCAAAACACCTGGCTAAAATGACAGATGATGTCGTTTTTATGTCATAACTATATTAAACATAATATCTTGTTATTACAAGAAAATATTTCGTTTCTAACCACATATCCTCTTATATATATTTTTATTTTACATAATATTTCGTTATTACAAGAAAAGATGTAGTTTTTACGACATAACTGAGTGAATAAAAACATGAGGACTACAATTACCACAAGAATATGAGTTTCTGTGCTGGTTGTCCTCGTAGCAAATTGTTAGCTACTTCAGCAGTTTAAAAAACACCTTTTAGGTATGTTTCGCTTCTAAATCATATTAAACACAGATCTTATTTTACTCACGATTCGAAAATCACTATTCTACAACCCTTTTTTAACAATATTATCATGGGAACTCATGGCGAAAAAGCCTTCTGTGTTGGACTACAAATTAACGTCATGACTAAACAGCTCTATTTACAAGCTGAACAATTTAAAACACAAGCAATATTTTGAAGTAAAACATGACAGTTAATTATTCAGATCCTTATATAAAAATACCAAATACATTTTTTGAGGTACTTTTCTGTATCTATTGTCGCCGTTGTTTTCTCCGTGCCAGTAGGCGGCGTGCCGGCGCCGTTCAGTGATTTATTTGAAACTGCTTGTGAAGAAGAACCACGAACATGTCGCGCGCTCTTTATTTGTTTACGTCTCGAGCTAAGTTTAATAACAATATAATACACGAGAGTCCGAATGAGCCATAAAATGTTACTGATTGCATACAAGTGTAGCATTTAAATATCTGAAGGGAGAAAAGTCTGTACATATCAAATACGCGTGTAAGTCTATCACATACAGTCACATTAATTTTCTCACATATTGTACACATTAAATTGCAGGTATTTATTTTAAATTCATTGGGTGTTTGCACCTGATTCGGGACAGATTATGTAGTGTTTGAGTCAGAATCAGGACGTTCTGCTCTCAGTGATGGCAAGTCCATCGTATCCCAGTGATCGCGGGTCTAGTTCTGCTCTTCAAGCGGTGCTGGAGCAGCTGCAGTCCGCACACACTCTGTCCCTGACCCTCCCCAGTCCGCTGTGCGTGGCTGTCATCGTTTTGGACCGGTACCTGAGCCTACAACATCCCGCCACTGAGTCCTACAGCTATGATATGACGGTAACGGACGGTCAGTGGCGAGTGAAGTGTCAGTTGGCGGAGAGTCTGACCCGGTTGGTCTGGAAGGGCTCACTGCGCTGTGGGACTGGGGTTCTGGTGGCCCAACTGTCGGTAGTCTACGATGAAACGAGGTTGAGTCACAGTTACCTGAGAATAGACAGCATCCACAGCGTTGTGGAGCTCCCTGAGAGGTTTCTGTCCATAAAAGACGACGAGAATATCCCGCAGTGGAGTCGCAATGATGTGAGCCGGACTGATGGACCCCTCCAGCTGGGCAGAAAACATTACTTATCCCTGTGGATAAACGATGATCCTTATGGTAGCGTGTGGATTCCCAACAGCCCACCGCCAGAAGTGGTTATTGATGGTATGAAAACAGTGCGTGTAGTATAGAGAACGATATTACCTCCATATATTTATAATATAATCTTTATTAAATAAATATTCCGGGTTCAGTTCAAGGTTGCATTTGTGGCATAATGTTGATTGTCACAATAATGTATTATGACTTGACTATCCATTTTCTTTCAAAAAAAATCTGGCTTACAGTGAGGCACTTACAATGGAAGTGAATGGGGCCAATCCATAAACGATAAAAAAAAAAAAAACTCTTTCAAAAGTATAGTCACTAGAGGTAAAATATATGCATGTTAACACGATTTTAGTGTGATGAAATCACTTAATCTTTTCTATGTGAAGTTATGTCCAATTGTAAATCTTTGTTGCATAATGACATAACACTGTAAACCCTAAAACAATGATTTAAAAACTTAGCTCAAATAATGCATGAGTTTTAACTGAAGAATTTAATTAGGTGCTTTTATAAAATTCTAAGCTTCACATTTCTGCCTTTGCACCATCTAAAAATTGGCACCATTCACTTTTAATTTTAAGTGACTCACTCTAACTTTGCATTTTTTTAAGAAAATAAATGATTTTTTGTATTAATCAACATTGTCACAAATGCTGTCGATTAATCTGAACTTGTATTGAACATGGAATATTCCTTCATTACATTTTTTTTAATTAATATTCACATTCAAAACCTGTAGTTTGTGTCTAAACGTTTTATTAGTATTCTCACAACTGTTCATTTGCCCTTAATTCATGGTGGAAGAGTAACTAGTGTGTGTATGTCCCTGAAATGTGTTGAATTTTAGAGCTGGGCATTATAGAGTAATTTTGTAGTTAAGTATTCTAACCTACAATCAATTATTAATCGATTATTTTATGCCACCTTTATATTGAATATTTATTTCACAAAATGTTACCAAGAATGGTTTCAAAATAAGTAGGGGTGTTCCGATACCGGTATCGGAATCAGGGCCGATACAGCACTCATATCCTTGTAGTCGTGCTCGTAAAAATGCTCCGCTACCAAAAATAGATACAATTTGACATATGATTGTTATTAAAATGCACAAATGAAAATCACATCCTGTCCTAGTGAGATTATTTAATAAATTAATGATTATTTAATGTAATAAATATAATGTTTGAATGTGCTGCGCTTTAAATGTGATTGCTTAAGAATGTGTGGAGCCGGTATTTTGCTGACAAAAAGACACAGAGGGCTCATACCTTTAAGAGATCCTTGGCTCATACACGGAAAACACAATGAGCATCGCATCCTCTGTTTGTAAAATAAATAAATAAATTGATCAATTGTCACACATTATACATACATTTCTGAATATACATAGTGAAATTATTTATTTTTCACATATCCCAGCTAAGCTGGGGTCAGAGTGCTGGGTCAGCCATGATATGGCACCCCTGGAGCAGATAGGTTCAAAGGCCTTGCTCAAGGGCCCAACAGTGGTGTCTTGGTGGTGTTGGGGCTTGAACCTTCTGGTCAGTAACCCAGAGCCTTAACCACTGAGCCACCACTGCCCTAAAGCAGTAGCAGGCAGAGCACTAATTCACTTTGTAGTACGAGGAACATACAGACTACATATTTATATAATTAAATAGCAGCCTTTTGAGGTTTAATAATCACTTTGAGTCACGTAGTGACCTTTTTTTTTCCAGAGTGAGAAGCTACAGAGCTTCTTGGTCATAACAATACAGAAACACTTCAAAATAAAAGCTCAGGCAAAAAAAAATCAATTTAATTAAGGGAAAAAAGTACGACAGAAGTAGTTCACTACTGTATAGTTATGTAGTATTCACTGTAATACTACAAATATAAATAATAATTCTAAATCAATAGTATTTTGTTTTATTATCTAAGCAATATCTCACATCTATGATGCTCTTTTATGCAGCACTTTATTTGACCAATTTTTTTTTATTTTGGATTGTGCTGTGAGGTTCTGTATAAAATCACTTCATTTGATTAAAGTTTTAATGAAGACATTTATTTGAACACTGTTTGAAAATTGAAATAAATTGTTGATATGGAATTCAGAAAAAACTAAAAAAACAAAACAGGTATTGGACTCTGTATTGGTGAGTAATAAAAAGAAAGTATAAGTACTTGTTCTCAAAAAAAAAAATGGTATTGGGACATAAGATAAAAATAAGCTACTGTAACTTCAACAAACATTTCTTTTGGAAAAATGTAATGAACAATATGCATTAATTCAATTCTCATTGCATTTCATTACAATTCTCAATGTAACTGTGAGATTTGGAGAGAGATTCAGAGGGAAAGTACAGTATTATTCAGCTTTGCCTATGGCAGGACAATATGCAAAAGAAAATCAATTTGTGATTTTCGAGTAGTATTTCTGATAATCGATTAGTTGGTTTTGAATGATTAGACGATTACTTGTGCACATCCCTAGTTCATGTTGTTGTTGGCTTTGTTTGACAGTGTCTAAAATCACTCTACTTGCGGATCTGGATGCATTCTTTCACAGCTCTAGACGGCCGCTCCCACTGCTGGTCAGAATTCTGCACAGATCCAGGATCAAGTACTATGGAAAACCAGGACAAAGAGTTGACTTCCCATTTCAAGTGAGTCATAGCTCCTATCTACCACTAGTGACAACTTTCTTAGTTTGCTTGGAAAGCACACATGCGTGATATGATTTGGTGACACTATTTCTTTTGGTTCTTCTCTCTTTTTTTTATCTATGTGTGCGGCTGTCTCTCAGGTTTACTATGAGGTGGCTGATCAGAGTGGGATCATGTCCATGGTTTTGTGGAATGATCTTTGTCCTGAGTGGTACAATCGACTGACAGTGGGCTCGGTTCTGTACCTGCAGCAGTACACTTTGAAACACAGTTATCAAAACCGGTCCAGACCGCAGATCAACACGCTCTCTATCATGGCTTTTCGCTCTATTGGTATGTCCTGGAATCCTTTCCACTATCCTTGTTTTATGTTTTATACAGGGGGGTCATCGCTGGGCCTTATGTAATATCAGGTCATGTCCAGAGGAAAATCAAATAGATTATTTCAATTGTTTGAGTGTGGTTGTGTTGTGTAGAGATCTGCTTGAATCCTCGAAGTCCTGCATCAATAGTGACGGTGATTCCGCCGAAAAGTGTTCAGACTCAGTGGAGCCTTCCTGATGTCCCATACAACTTCATCACAAGGTACCATTCACATATACAATATTATTGAGAAGTGGTTATTTCAATCTGTTTATTTTAGTGAATCTGTTCAAAAATGATTCCACGATTCACTATATTTCTGTCTGTGACCAGGTCAGAGGTGGAGGCATTAAACAGTAACTATGCCTGTGACATCATCGGTCTTGTGACATATGTGGGGCGCATTGAGCGAATCAGAAGCAAGGAAAAGTCTGGTATTGCTTTTAGTTGGACAGCTTTGTGTCTGTAATTGTTTTTATAACTTGCTGCCTAGTATTACAGAAGGATGTTGATTCGTTGGTTACACAGTTATGTCTGCATCTTTGTGTGTCAGGACCTGAGAAGTTCTGGGCATATCGATGGGTACATGCAGTGGATGGGACAACTGACTCTCCCTTTATCTTGGAGATCTTCTCGACATCCCAGCCAGAGATCTTCAACAATATCTGCCCCAGTAAAACATCAGTCCATGTCATAATGCACTAGCATTAAAATCTAATGCTAAAATGCAGGATCACCTCATCCCACTCAATCTCTCTCTCTTTCTCTTTATTTTTTACTTTCTCTCCAAAGTGACGTATCTGGTGTGCACTCAGATGAGGGTGTGTCAGGTAGTAGGCAGTTCTGTCTATCTCACCAGTAGCACAGAAACTCAGCTCTTCATCACAGGTAAATTCCAGCCAGACCCTGAAATCAGCCCATGACAAGGAGGTAAAGCTGCAGGCCAGAGACCTCCAAATGGGGGCAGAATCTCCAAAAGTGGCGGAGTTCTCCAAAAAGGTTGCGCCAACTACAAAAGGGGGTTGTGCCAACTACAAAAGGGGGTGTTACTTCCTCTCATATTTAAGGTTAGGGAAAGGGTTAGGTTAGGGGCTCCCTATATCTTTAATGGAGATTTGAAGCTCACGCCCCTTTTTGGAGCTATGCCTGTAGCTATACCCTTCTCACACTTGAGGCCACAGATAAAATGTGTGTATGTATTGTTAAGGCTTTGGCTACAGTCCATTGCGGAGATAGAAAATATGATTAGCTCAGTATAAAAACATTCGAAAACGTCCATGGAAAGTCCCTGCTATGATAGAAAAACAAATGTGTGTTTTTTTTTTGTCAGGCTGTCACAAAAAGCAGCCATATGTCAATGAACCAAAGGTAAAAGCATTCATCCAGTGGACTAAGACACTCAAGGACAGTGTCATGCTGCGGAGGACTGCTGTCGGAGGACATTACTGCTACCCTCCTGGCCAACCCACCTTCACACCAACCACCAATAACAACACGGCCAGTAAGATCTGCCCTACTTAACCTTATACATTGCTCTAACACATTATCACTGCTGTAATTATTATACAGAGTTGTCAGTAATGTGAATTTCAGAGATGTTGGACTTTATGGTTTTTTAAGGTTAGATTTTATTCGGTCAAGATCTCATGTTAATCTGTACTTTATCTAATTTCACAACCCTGACTGGCGTTACTGTATGTTGTAGATGAGACATCAATAACAGCCGTTGCTGACATGAAGGGGGAGCTAGAGAGTCTGCAGTATCGGGAGCATAGGAGAGTGGCCATACAGGGCTATGTGGCTGCAGTGCAGTACCACATCTGGCCGCCAGGGGAACTACACCCTGTAGTCAACACTGTACAAGGCACGTCACAAAGTGAGCAACAGGTCTGTAATATTGTCTGTAGCCTCCAAAGCAAGATTTATTTTTATGGTATAATGCAGCCATATAAGAAAAAAATGTCCTTAAGGTTTCTCTTAAAAATATTTTTATTTGCTGAATGATGACAAAAATGTTAATGTTTTTACAGCTGGAAGGTGCTAGAGTGGTAATGCCTCTCTCCACAGGGGATGAGGGGTTTGTGGAACAGGGAGAAATAGACTCAATATCATCCGATTCTGACACTGCAGCTATACCTAAACGCAGGAAAATGCAAACAGACTCAAGGTGAGGCTCCTTCAACAGGTAATCACAGTATTTTAAATCCATTATGCTGTTTATGTTTCTCTTGGTTGGTTGGTTTGTTTGGTGTTTTATTTAGTTTCATTTGAAACTGTAATTTGAATTACATGGTAACACTTTACAATAAGGTTCCATTTGTTAACATTAGTTAACATGAAATAATAATGATCAATACTTTTACAGTATTTATTAATCTTTGTTAATTTCAACATATACTAATACATTTTTAAAATCAAAGTTGTATTTGTTAACATTAGTTAGTGGACTAACATAATCTAAAAATGATCAATTGTATTTTTATTAACTAACATTAACAAAGATTAATAAATGCTGTGAACAGTGTATTGTTAATTGTTTGTTCATGATACATAATGCATTAACTAATGCTAACGAATGGAACCTTATTGTAAAGTGTTACCTGTTACATTTATATTTTATTGGTTTTGAGTGTTCTTTATCAAGTTTATCAATTAAGTAGTTCTAGATAAGGACACCCCTTACCAGTGGTAAAAACACTGTAATGCACAGCCTGTCATGGCTATATGCTATAATACTTTTATCCAGTCTCCAGTTTGCTTAAATATACATTTGATTTTACTATTAAATTATTTTCATGTATTTCCATTCATGTTGATTTTGTTTAATGTTATTCTCTTTTCTTAAACTTAGCTTTTTTGTGTGTAGAATTTCTTCATTATCTTCATTATCTTTAGAGACATGAAATCATGTCACCTAATGTAATGTCCTTTTTTTGGTTTTTGTTAGAAGAGTATGGCGTCGATATTTGACCAGATCCAAAGTGCAATCAGACAGGTAATCCAAGAAGGACGGTAAGACTTTACAATAAGGTTCTATTCGCAAACAAGGGTTAATGCATTAGGTATCATAAACTAAATCAATAATATATTTTTTACACTATTTATTAATCTTCGTTAATGTTAGTTAAAAAAATACAATTGTTCCTTGTTAGTTCATAGTGCATTACCTATTGTTAACATATACAACTTTTGATTTTAAAAGTGTATTACTATATATTGAAATTACCATTAACAAGGATGATTAAATGCTGTAAAATATTGTTCATTGTTAGTTCATTTTAACTAATGTTAACAAATGGAACCTTATTATAAACTGTGAATCTCACTTCAGCCCATTCATGAGTTAACATAGCATTTCATTTCACAGTTCAGTTTCACACCCATGTGTATTTTTTTAAGTAAATATTTTAATTCTTCTCATTCTGTTGAATTCAATTGATTGTTTTAATTAACATTAAGCTCATCCATACAAAAACTCACTCTTCATTTTCCTACAATTAATCCCACTATTAATAATAGGATATCTAGTGTTACTTTTTTTCTTATTCTTAAGGTCTTTAATTTCACTAATCAGAAAACCTGCCTATTGTACTTTTAGCTCTGCCCAGCTGCACTTTTATATTACTGAGATATGAAAAAGAGATTTGATTTGATAGCAAGTTCATTTGATTTTCATTCATTCTACTCTACTCTTTTGCCCAAAACATCTTAAAGTGCAGCCATTGCTACCTCACACTGGAGGATATGGCTAATTTTAAGCTTCTATTAAATCTGATTTGGGCCCTTAGGCAGATGGGCTTCACCTCTCATGAAGAGGAGGAAGAGGAGGGCTGTAACAGAGAGGAGGCAGACACAGTGGAATTTGAGAGGGGAGACGAAGGTGCTGCATCCTCAATAAAACACACCCACCGAACACATGCAGATATCTTTATCCTCACATATCAGTAATTGTGACTTAACCATCAGAGTAACATTTTGCAGTAGTTATAAATGTGAAAAATATACATAAATTCAGTGTCCCCAATAAGTATTTGGCCATTTAAGACACACCAATTTTTTTATTTAACAAAAAAATTAAAATCAATCACATCGTAATAAAGAAATATTGCATATACACAATTTATATGCAAAACATTTCACAAAATGTGTGTTATGTTTTAAATGGTAAAAAACGAATACACTAACTGAGCACTTTATTAGGATCACTATACTGGGTAGGGGCCTCCCTTGCTCAGAAAACAGTGTCTCAGTTCTTCGTAGCATGGATTCCTCAAGATGTTGGAAACATTCCCTTGACATTCTGGTCCATGTTGACATGATCGCGTCATGCAATTTCTGTAGAACCAGTCTGTCCATTCTCCGTTGACCTCTCTCATCAGCAAGGTGTTTCCATCCGCAGAACTGCTGCTTACTGGATGTTTTTTTGTTCTTGGCACCATTCTGAGTAAACCCTAAAGACTGTTGTGCGTGAAAATCCCAGTAGGTCAGTAGTTACTGGAATACTCAAACCAGCCCTTCTGGCACCAACCTTGGAGCCATGTTTGAATTCAACATTTTTTTAAAATGTTTTTGTTGATGTGAACATTAACTTATGCTCCTGACCTGTATCTGCATGAGTTTATGCATTGCTCTGCTGCCACAGGATTGGCTGATTAGATACTCACATGAATAAGTAGTTCAACTGGTGTTCCTAATGAAGTGCTCAATGAGTGTATAATTGTGATACAGTTTTGAAGGCAAAAAGTGGTTTATTCTGAGAAAAGGTCTAGAATAATTTGCTTGCAAATGACATTCAGTGTGATGATGAAAAATTGAATTACTTTCACCCACAAACTCAGCAGTAGATATAGTGAAAGTGTCTCTTTAATAATTTACAATAATATGTTGTGTAATGTTAATGTTCTCTGAAGAGGGCAACCAGACATCAAGTGGAGTCCCAGACGCACAGCAAACTGCCAGCCACACCAGTGCAATGTGGGAGAGCAGCTACTGGCCATTACTAAAACAGAAAATGACAGATCACTTTTACTGTGGCAAGCTCGATCAAGAAAGCATTCCAGAAAAATTCCAGTTTGATGACAAAGAAATTCTGCTACATCACCTGAACCTGAGTCCAGCAAGATGGACCCCCGATCTCAACTCACATACACACACACCTGTGGCCTGCACTGGCTACTTTACACTCACCATACTGGGTAAGAGCTAAGAGCAGCATTTGGGAAGCAAATGTGTATAGGCATCCACCAACGCTACAAGAGTATGTAGTTAAATTTACTCATAAATTTTGTTCCAAAACCTAGTAAGCTTCCTACCTAGACAGCATTTTAAGGCACCATAAGCATGTTTCTGAAGTAAAGGCTGTTCCAAACAGTAGAATGTATAATTATGCTACCTCCTAAGATACCTTCTTTTTTGCATTTTCTAAGGCAGTGTTGCTTTGTATCCTTCACAGACAAGGCAATCATAAAATGTGTTGCATCGAGATCAATGAAAAATTAATTTAAAGGGATAGTTCAGCCAAAAATGTTAATCCTGTAATCATTTACTCACCCTCATCTAGTTCCAAAAGTTTCTATCTTTAATGAGATTTTTGGCAAAATGCAACCTCAGCAGAGAAATTAATGGGGGAAATTAGAACACCCAATGGTCAGCAGATGTAGAAAGGAAATTCCGCCTTACAGGTAAAAGCCAAAAATTCTTAGATAAAGACATGGCCTGACAATCAACTTGAGAACATGTATACTTTACATTAGCTTTACAAGTAGCTATATAGCTAAATTTTTTGTTTGTTTGCGTAATTTGTGGTAAAGAGGCACAATTTATGAAACTAGTGTTGTCAGATTTTACTGCTGATTTGAAACATGTTCTTTGATCGTAATCTCGACCACTCATTGTTTAGATATCAGTCTTTCCCCATTCAAGTAGACAGGAGCTGCATTGTCATGACTGGAAATATCTTCCCGAGAGTGCTCCAAACATGGCCGACAGTAGACTGACTTTCTAGAAGACTTAGTATGGAAAAAGATGCAATAAAAGTGAATTTTGAGGCTGTTAGCCCCCAATATTCTGCCTAACATCATCCTTTATGATCCAAAGAAGAAAGAAAGTCATACATGTTTGAAAAAATATGAAACTGAGTTGCTCAACAACATGCCAATGTGAAATTCCATTGGACTAATAGTTGTCTTGAGAAGCACTATGGCTGTGTCCGAAAGCTTAGGCAGTTACCTTGATACCTCAGTGCCCAGTCAGTCAACGACTTCACAGGCAGCGATTTACATATGCAAATATTTAGAAACAACCATGCTTATTTCTCACTAGAAATGGACTAATAAGAAAAACAACCAACCAGCAAACCACACATGTAGGATTTTGAATCAACACTGACTTCAAAAACTGACCAGATGAAGGCATCTCAGTAGACAGAATGTGATGCAAATATTTTATTAGGATGTGCCTCGATGCCTACCTATTAGGGATGTGCTGGAGTGATCGTCTAATCGACTTGTCTTCTGACAACTGACTAGTCAATTAGTGGGGTTGACTACTAACATTAATATTTTTAGTGGTTGTGGTTTTAATGGGAGAGGCAATTCTCAGATGAATTAAGAGAGAGCTATTTTGCATGATGATTGTTTGCTGTGCTTAACAGTTAATAACAGTCATTACAGTAAAACCTTCTGTAAGAAGTTTAGTCTCTTTACTGCTTTAGGTTTAGTCTTAATGTACTACTGTTACAGCAAAGCGCTGCATCAACAAATTTTTTCAAGATGATCACTGTCGGACGATAAATCTTCTGCTGTGTATTCCCTTATTTGTTAAGTGCTGTGGAGAGATTCATGTATTTTGATGATTCTGTATGACACTGCTTAAATTAATAGTTTTCGTAAAAAAGGTTTAAACTGCTTGTTGCCGTTCTAGATGATGACGTGTACATGCATCATCTTGTATTTCTTCTCTTTTGAATGCGCAGCTAGGATCACCCTGAAGCACTTTGGTTACATTGAAGTGCGTCATTCTGCGCTCACAATGTGCTTAAGCTGTTTTGTGCCGCTTTGTATTGGGGCTTTTCTTATTTCGTACCTTTCTTACTTTGCTAGTTTTGTGCAGTAAGATGGCATAGTTATTTAGCTTTTTTATTTGTTGAATATCCGTTCACCATGTTGAATTGCTGCACTTAGTGTCCATATATCCCTTTAAATAGTGTCACTTGAACACAATTGACTGATAAGTAAAACAACTGACTGACTAGTCGATTAGGAAAATTGGTAATTTTGCACATTCCTATTACCTACATTTGAAGTCAGAAGTTTACATACACCTTAGCCAAATACATTTAAACTCAGTTTTTCACCATTCCTGACATTTAATCATAGAAAACATTCCCTGTCTGAGGTCAGTTAGGATCACTATTTTAAGAATGTGAAATTTCAGAATAATTACAGAATTATTTATTTCAGCTTTTATTTATTTTATCACATTCCAGGTGGGTCAGAAGTTTACATACACTTTGTTAGTATTTGGTATTGCCTTTAAATTGTTTAACTTGGGTCAATAATTTTGGGTAGCCTTCCACAAGCTTCTCACAATAAGTTGGTGGAAGTTTGGCCCGTTCCTCCAGACAGAACTGGTGTTTTTTATTATTTTTTTTTTTATTAAACCTTTATTTAACCAGGAAGAGACTCGTTGAGATTAAAAATCTCTTTTACAAGAGTGTCCTGGCAAACACTCCACTTGGTGTAACCAAGTAAGGTTAGTAGGCCTCCTTGCTGCACATGCTTTTTCAGTTCTTGCCACAGATTGAGGTCAGGGCTTTGTCCTTAAGCCATTTTGCCGCAACTTTTGAGGTATCCTTGGGGTCATTGTCCGTTTGGAAGACTCATTTGCCACCAAGCTTTAACTTCCTGGCCTATGTCTTGAGAAGTTGCTTCAATATATCCACATAATTTTCCTTCCTCATGATGCCATCTATTTTGTTAAGTGTACGAGTCCCTCCTGCAGCAAAGCACCCCACAACATGATTCTGCCACCCCTATGCTTCACGGTTGGGATGGTGTTCTTTGGCTTGCAAGCCTCACCCTTCCTCCAAACATAAAAATGTGGCCAAACAGTTACATTTTTGTTTCGTCAGACCAGAGGACATTTCACCACAAAGTAAGATCTTTGTCCACATGTGCACTTGCAAACTGTAGTCTGGATATTTATGGCAGTTTTGGAGCAGTGGCTTCTTCCTCGCTGAGCAGCCTTTTCAGGTTATGTCGATAAAGGACTCGTTTTACTGTGGATATAGGTACTTGTATAGTCTACCTGTTTCCTCCGGCATCTTCACAAGGTCCTTTGCTGTTGTTCTGAGATTAATTTGCACTTTTCGCACCAAACTACATTAATCTCTAGGAGACAGAATGCGTCTCCTTCCTGAGTGGTATGATGACTGAGTGGTCCCATGGTGTTTATACTTGCGTACAATTGTTTGTACAGATGAACATGGTACCTTCAGGTGCTTGGAAATTGCTCCCAATCAGACTTGTGGAAGGCCATAATTTTGTTCTGAGGTCTTGGCTGATTTATTTTGATTTTCCCGTGATGTCAAGCAAATAGGCACTGAGTTTAAAGGTAGGCCTCAAAATACATCCAATTGACTCTATTAGCCTATCAGAAGCTAATTGACTAATTGCCTAAAGGCTTAACATGATTTTCTGGAATTTTCCAAGCTGCTTAAAGGCACAGTTAACTTAGTGAATGTAAACTTCTGACCCACTGGAATTGTGATATAGTCAATTAAAAGTGAAACAATCTGTCTGTAAACAAAGTTACTCATGCCATGCACAAAGTAGATGTCCTAAACAACTTGCCAAAACTATTGTTTGTTAATATGAAATCTGTGGAGTGGTTTAAAATTGAGTTTTAATGACAACCTAAGTGTATGTAAACTTCAGACTTCAACTGTAGCTCTATATATAGCATCCAAAAGCAGCAATTTCCAGCTTTTGGATGCAACCTACATATATATGTGATATGGATGACCAGTTTAAGGAATAATCCGGATTCAATGCAGGTTGAGCTCAATCAACAGAATTTGTGGTATTATAATGATTACCACAACAAACAAAAAAATCAACGTGCCCCTCCTTTGCTTAAAAAAAAAAAGAGCATAAATCTGGGTTCCAGTGAGGCAGTTACAATGGAAGTGAATGGGACCAATCCAAACATTTTAAAATACTCAGTTTCAGAAGTATAGCCACAAGATGTAAAAAAAAAAAAAAATGTGTTAACTTGATTTTAGTGTGATAAAATTGCTTTCTAACCTTTTTATGTGTGAAGTTATTGCCAATTTTACAACTTAGTTGCCATGATATAATGTCATAAAACCCTAAATTGACTGTAAAAATTATGATTTAAACAACTTTACAGCTCAAACATGATACTGTTTAAAACACTGTTAAAATACATGATTTTTAGCAGATAAATTACTGTAAGTGCTTTATATAATTGTAAGCTTCACATTTTACCTTTTAAACCCTCCAAAAAACCGCTCCGTAAAGTCTTCTCCAGCACATCCCAAAGACTTTCAATAGGGTTAAGGTCAGGACTCTGGTGGCCAATTCATGTGTGAAAATTATTCGTCATGCTCCCTGAACACGCTTCACAATTAGAGACCAATTAATTTTGGCATTGTCAACCTGGAATATGCCTGTACCATCAAGGAAGAAAAAAATCTATTGATGGGATAACCTGGTCATTCAGGTAGTCAGCTGACTTTATTGCCACATAATGTTGCTGAGCCTAGAAATGACCAACTGAAGCAACACCAGATCATAACACTACCTCTAGAGGCTTGTACTATGCATGACAGGCTCATCTTTCCCTTCTTACGCTGACGCGCCCATCGCATTGGAATCGGGTAAATCTGGATTCATCAGAACACATGACCTTTTTCCATTTCTCCACAGTCCAATCTTTATGCTCCCTAGCAAACTGAAGTAGTTTTTTCCAATAAGCCTCACTAACAAGTGGTTTATTGTGGCCAAACAGCTGTTTAGTCGAAATCCTGTAAATGTTTGTCGCATTGTGTGTTTGGAAATGCTCTTACTTTCACTATTAAACATAGCCATGAGTTCTGATGTCGATGTTTTACAATGTGAATTCAAGCGTTTTAGTGACACAAACATTCAAGATGTTTTTTCGACCACATTTCTACTGCAAAGCTGATGGTTCACCATAATCCTTCCAGATTTAAATGTTGAACGGTTCTTAATGCAATCTCCTTGGTTGTTCACTTTGCTTGATGCAGGCCAATAATTTGCCCCTTCGGAAAGACAGTAACATAATTTCCAATAAATCGGGATACGTCTTCTGACATGGGTGTTTAAGAAATGAGAAGCTACACACTCATCAGTTAGGGTTAAAATAATTGTTGCCAGCTGAACCATAAAAATCACTGCAATAATGATCCAATCATTGGCTCTTAAGTATGTACTTTTTTTTTTGGCCTGGCAGTGTATGTAGAGCATTCCAAATAAGTCACTTGTACATAACATGTAGAGTAGGTTTTGAGGAAGCTTTGTAGATTTAGGAATGGAGCTGTTGTCTCAGTTTCAGTGGTAATGGGTAGCCCTCCTTTGTCCACAGGGCTAAATCACAAGGCTGCAGTAGATGTTATGTTTGTGCCTGTCATTTCCTCCGATGACCCCAGAGCTGCTGGAGTGCCCCACAGTCAACATGATAACTCATTGCTGTCCTGCCTGTCAACGGGACACCTGTGTGTTCAGCCAGATGGTACCCACCCTGCACCAGGTGTGTGTTGTATGATACTGTTCTTTTCACATTGTCTTCCATGTTTCTGTTGAATAAACTGTGCATCAAGTTAGCAGTGTAGTCCTAAAGTGTGTATGTGTGTCTCTCTGTGCAGGGTCGTTGATGAGTTTTGCTCCTCAGATGGAGTCAGAAAGAGTGGTGTGTATTGTTGATTTGTGTCTGCTTGGAGAGAGCAGAATAGAAATGATCTGCTCCAAACTTTACAAGACAGCAGACATCTGCCAGGCCGACAGCAGATAATGAGACTCTACACATCACAAAAATAATCATGCAAAATAAATAAAAGTTTTCTGACTGAATTACAAATGTGCCAAGGCCAGTATCGTTACTAAAATGCATTCTGAAGAGCTGATGTGAGTTCGGTTTGTTGGACTAAGTGGGTTACAAAATATTTTTACTGATTTACACACAATAAAAGCTTTTTGTTATTGGTTTGATATGGGTGTAATCCTTTGTTTAAAAAGTACTTATGGAAGTTTTGTATGGGAAATATGAAAACTCAACTTTTAATCAGAAATATTGTTTAAATCACTTTATTTTTATTTTCATCTGATGCTCCTCTGTTGCACAAAGGCATGATAGGCCATAAAGTTTCATAAGACAAAAAAAAGTTAAATACTGATATACTGTGTCCAAAACTATGCTGGGCAGTGCATCCCACAACTGAAAAGCATTTATCAAGGAGTCTTGTTTTTTTATCTTTAATGGTATAGTTTTCTGTAAGTGGTTTGGAACTCTTTGACAGACATAACTACATAGATTATTTTACTATAGTCATATTAGTAATACTTTTTCAACTATTAAATAAATTCACAGTTTCAATATTGTGTTACCCCAGTAAAATGTATTTTAGAAAATACAGATGTATACTACCACTGTTTTTGTTCATATAAAAATACGTTTTTGTTGTGGTCCAGTTTCTTATGTAATTTTCTTTTTCACAGCACAAAATTAGCACAAGTTTTCTGTTCCTACAGGAAATAAAGGTCAGAATGATCAACTTTATTAAAATAACCCTGGATGTTCCTCGGATTATAATATTCCTCCATAGTTTCATGCTGAGAAAGAGGTACTAAACACAAAGTAAAAAAGTGAGTTAACACAAATATTGCCCTGTGTGTTTAATATCCCTGCTGCTGAGGTAAGAAACATCTCAAGAGTGAGACGTCACAAAAAAAGAATCACATAACAGTAACTTCCACATCGCATCATTGGTAAAGCACGATCATCTGAACCACAATCAAACAGAGCTGGAATCATGGCACATCCTTAAAATGTCATAACATTCCCCCCCTTTCCATGAATTCTTCCATCATCTTTCAGCTTCGTGTGCTGTACATGTCTGCGTCCTCTGGATTAGCCTGGCCGTGATCGAGTAGAGCAGGGTTCGGAACAAAGTGTGTTTTCACTGGGATGGAAGAAGAGGGGGGTATTAGTAAGTGAAGAAGGCAAAGTGCTTGTGCTGGCTTCATATTATGTCAAAATTATGGTATTTAAAAGAGCAGTGTACATGAGTCACTACAATGTTATTTCCAGTGTTAAAACAAAGGATTTTCTTTTAACTGACTTTCTGAGTTGGTACCCTGTTAACTAAAGGGCAGAAGCTAACTGGTATTTGTCATAGTAAGTTTTAGTAGTAGTAATAATTGAGAATGTAGACTCCAATTTGTAGAGGTTGGTAAAATATAAATTTTCTGATGCATCGCAATCTTCATTTGAATGATGATTGAATGATCTCGATTTTGATTCTTAAGTCCCAAGATCGATCGTTTACTCTTTGCGCAACCCTCTACTACAATGAGAGGAAATCACTGGCATTTGCAAACAAATTAACCACTATGCGACTAAAATTTATATATTTGGTAACTGGCTGGTAAATGTTTACATTTCACTCACCAGTAATTGTGTAGTTTAGTGGTATTCTGTGGCGAGATCCTTTCACTCGTGTTGGGAGTAAAATTTATTCCGTGTAATGCGTGTCCAAAGACGAGATCCACGCGACCAATTTGACCTTAAATAATGTCTCTTAATACACTTTCTGTTCTCTAAAGTCGTTTATTAATCAAAATAACAAACAAAACCAAAACAAATATTTATTTTGAATCATGCATGGCACAGATGAGATGAAGCCAATTGAGTCTCTCTCATTAACATACGCACATTTACAGACGCTCTTTATGTTAAAGTGACAGTATCGGTTTTAGCACTTTCTTGGTATTAGCTTCCTGTTTTTTCAGGTAGTGACATTGAAATGAAATTGCCCTATGCATTTAAATCTGGACAAAATCACTTGACATCATAAATATGAACTTTCCAGGAGGACTTGATTGGAGTGTTTTTTTTTAAAAGTGCACAAGAAATGATTTACTCTTGTTTCCTCACCTTTGGCTGGCTCAACAACAGTCTGTTCTACAGGAGGTTCTTTAACTGTGGGGGCGTGGGGTGTGGCCTCTTGAACAGGGATTGGGACCTCTTCAGCTGTTGATTGTTTGACAACAGTAGGGGGAGGTTCAAGCAGAATGGCTTCTTCAACAGGGGGCAATGTGATGGAAACAGGTTCCTCATATACTGTAGGTGGGGTAGGATCTTCAATTGTGGGTGCAGGGACTTCAAGTTCTGGACTAGCAGGGGCAGCTTCCATAACAGGACTAACATCAGCTTCTAGGACAGTTTCAGCAAAAATTGTTGGCTCATGGGTAGATTGAAGAGCATTGTCTACAATAAAGTCAGCAGGTATTGCCTCGGGGGCAGTTTCAACTACAGGCTCTGGAAGAGGAGGTTCAGAGGTGATTACTGCAGCTAGGGCAGCTTCTACTACAGACTCGGTGGCAGATTCAGGTGTGATTTCTGCTGCTTGCTCAGGGGTGGTTTCAGCAACGGAGGCAGTTTGAAGAGCAGGTTCATGGGTAATATCTGCATTTGGGTCAGTTTCAAAAACAGACTCAAGGGTGGTTTCTGTTGCTGAGGCAGTTTCAAGAGCAGGTTCAGGGGTAATATCTGCAGTTGGAACAGTTTCAGCAATGGGTTCAAGGGAGGATTTAGTGGCTAAGGCAGTTTTAAGAGCAAGTTCAGGGGTAATACCTGCAGTTGGGGCAGCTTCGGCAACAGGCTCAGGAGTAGGTTCTACAACTGAGACGGTTTCAAGAGCAGGTTCAGGGGTAATATCTGTAGTGGCAATTTCTGTATCTGGGGTAGTTTCAGGTTCAGAGGCCGAGACCATTTCAGATGCTACTTCAACAACAGAAGGTAGTTCTGCAACTTCTGGCACAGAGGCAGATTCATTTGAGGTAACTTCTGACACAAAATCAGCTACTGGAGCAGAAGCAGCTGCTGGGGCAACTTCTGATATTGATGTAACTTCCTCAATTAAAACAGCAGGTGCCAGCTCAGACTCAGGTATGAGTTCAGGAAGTGCTTTAGTTACAGGCACAGCTGACTGGAAAGAAAGAAAGAAAGATGACTTGATAACTATGGTTATTAAGCATTCAAAATGGGTGTGCTATTTTGTAAGGCCCTTAAATATTGAACAAAAATGGCAAAACAACATGAGCTTTAACAAGCAAATGCACATAGTTTACCTCCACACTAACAGCAGGCATGATGATGTCTTCCTTTGGTTTAGATTTAAACACAGAGGCAATAGATGAACTGAGAGTGTACACCCTTTTCCCAGTGATCTATTAGGCAAGGAGATGAAAGGAGAAAAGTGAAAGCATTTTTGTGATGGAGAAAGAAAATGTCCTCAGGTTTGGGTGAAAGTGACACTAAGCCTTGGTAAAAATGTATATTTGTGTGAGAGAGAGAGTACCTTAAGGACTCCAACAGTCTGTGTGGGGTAACACACTGCAGTACCAATGGTAGCCAGACCAAGAGGTACAACAATCCTCTTTAAACGAGAGCCTGGGCAACAGCACACATTCATTCTTTTAAATCACTTTAAACAGTAAATCTTTGTTTAATCTATTTAAAGCCTTTAACCACTTGCAACCCCACGTTCACATGCGTGGACGTTGTATTTTGACTTTGCTATACCAATAATTTAAATAAAAATTTTCATTTAAACCTGTTTGGTTGTAAAGAGGAGAATCTCCATTTCATCCAGATATGTGGAAACTTGTACTGCATTTCCTCAAAAGTATTTTTAATAACTTTCAACTCGAACCCATCTGGGGGTCATTTCGCTTCATTTTAATATACATTTTGTTATAACATGTTTGGCAGACATGGGACAATGGTAACCAGTACATAGAATCAGAATTTTATAATGCTACATTCTATTTTAACATGGTTGGCAGTGATTGGATGATGCTGGACATTATTTTGAAAAAGAATTATTTATTCAGCTTTACAGAAAATCAGCTTTAATGTCTGTAATGTCTCAAAAACGTGAATAACCAACACTCCTGGAAACATAAACATTTTGATGAAAAAAATCTGACTTTCTAGAGCTAACTGTTTTTTAAAATTTCACAACATAGTCTCGCTGTCCTCATATGTGGACATACATTTTTAGGAAAAAGATTTGCTCTTTGGCTTGTTTATTAGGTGCTACTAATAAAAAAAGGAGGAGAAGATGCCCAGCTTACCCTTGCGTGCCAGAATAAGGCCACCCAATCCAGACACAGTGATGACACTCACTCTAGACAGGAAGCCAGGTGGTGGATCTCGAAGAAAGTGGTATGTGTCTAACAACAAAGAAAGTCAAGTTTTAAAAGCCATGTTTACAGTAGTTTTCTCTCTCTTCAATACTTCTGAATAAATATCATACTCGCCTTCCCCTGCCTGGTAAACGGATATAACTCCAAGTTTGACAGAATAGAAACCGCTCTGTAAAAAGAGACACGAACATCATAACAGACTAATAATAGTACATCTTTCATAAACTCACACTTCCAATTCATTATCACAGACAAACATTGTTTGTATCAAATCAGTGTATCATTCATTCATTTCATATTCAATTAGGAATTAAAAATCGGGGAAACAAAAAAAACTAATATTTCTTTATTCGTTTACAAAATCAATATTAAAGGGGACCTATTATGCAAAATTCACTTTTACATGGTGTTTGTACATAAATGTGAGTCAGCAGTGTGTGTACACAACCACCCTACAATGCTAAAAGTCCACCCACTCCTCTTTCTTATATATCTATTAATCAAAAACAGTGTGTCAAAATTAATAGTTTTAGGCCTCGCCTACAACTGGTGACGGACTCCACCCTATTATCATAGATCCTCCCCTGAGTGATCTACACCCAGTCCACCATTTTTGTCCGTGCTGGAGCAGATAGTGAGAAGAATAATGTCTCAGCTTCGTAAGTGTCATAAGTGTTCTGTTGTTGCATAAGAGTCTTCATGTACTCCCGGCATCAGAGCCACTGAAGACACAGTGGACAAGTTTTGTTTTTGAAGAAAATGTGCCCCAAAACATAAAAATAAATAGTGTATGTTTGGGCAAATAATTTTACACCGGACTCAAGCATGGATCAGTACCAACTGTTCGCGTTCCAGCTTTTATATCCTGAAGATTTAAGTATCACACTTACAAATGTGCTTGTTAACTGATTCCACGGCTAATGCAGCTAAAGTTACCGTTGTCTCTGATTGTATTCACGGAGACCAGAGTCTGGGATGGGGAGCTGCAGCTAATTTGCATTTAAAGAGACACACATGAAAACAGCATGTTTTTGATTCCACTCAAAAAGAGGCATTTACAACATGGTATAATAAATGATCTGTAGCATGTTTTGAGCTGAAACTTCACAGACACTTTAAAAAACAAATATTTACTTGTTTTTCGTCATATTGATTAAAAATAGGAAATTGGAAAAATAGCCATGGGACACTTTTTGATTATTTGATTTCACTAATATAATGGCTTGAATATTTGATTCGCACATATGGGTGGACCTGAAATGCCCCTTTCTTAGATTGGTCAACCTGCACCGTCATCTTCCTCAATGCAGTGAGACAGAATAAAAGTTATCTGCTGTTAATTTGTTCAGATTAATTTGTCTCAGTTAACATTAAATTCTTTACTATTTATTCTACAAAACTCGCCACCTTTATTGCATCGGAGGTATCTCTTTCATAAAATTCGCCAAATTTATCAGACAGCCCTAAACATAAACCAACTAACGTGAAAGACAAAAGTCTTTCATGTTCATCCGGTTTAAAACGGCATAGTTTTAAATGAGATGACAAAAACCATACATTCATAAGACTATTGAAGCATATGCCTACATAGTAAAAACATAGGCTTACATTTATCTGTAAGGTAAATTAAATTTTAGGTATGATATTCCTTGGATATTCGCCAATGGTGCATAAAGGGACCACCTGAAAACTCCATCTACAACTAAAACATGACTGGCATTAGAGCAGTCATTTATTTGACTATTGACTTGCATGTTCTATCATTAAAAATATATATATTTAAAAAAATAAAACAAACAAACCAAAAAATATTTTAAAACAAAATCACAGATTGTAGTAGATCGCCAGAGTGATGGCTGTGCAAATGAATGTACAGTATTCACTTATATTATGAAAAAAATTATGAAAACATTTTCACATTCCAAAGGTTGTAGTAAGTTCTCAGTAGATAGACTGACTTACTATAGGTGACATTTTTTACAGTTAGTCAGTCTATCCACTATGAAGTTAATATAAACTTTGGAATGTGTGAATAACATTTTCAAGAATTTTTATGATGTTTATCCTAGAATAATCTAATACTGTATTCTTATTATTGGATTTACTGTAATAATCTCACCTGTCGTAAATCAGTCTATCCACTTGGAATTTACTACAACCTTTGGAATGTGAAATAACATTTTGGAGAATTGTTATTTTAAATAGTCTAATACTGTATTCATATTATTGGACTTACTGTAAAAATCTCACTTCTAGTAGCTCAGACTATAAACTGGCAACCTACTACTGTACAACATATGGAATGTAAAAGTGTACATTAATGTTTTGTTTAACTTGCACGTCAACTGAATGAGTGATTGGCACTGTCTGTGTTTAAAAGAGACTCTCCGTTAAGTACACAAAGCAATGAAAGTATTTTTAGTCATAATTCTGCAGCCACACCAACTGACAGTTCTGAGTGCAGTGTTTTATGTCTGTATATTAGTTATATACCATTTATATTTATATACCATAACATCAAGCCAAGTGTGCGAAATCTTTGCAAACTTGCTGCCAGCAGAGAGTGCGAGTACCAGAACCTATCGAACCTAAAACTAACTTTACCCCACTCTAAGAGCTTAGGTGTGAGGGACTTAATCATCATGGAATTATGCTAAAGGAAGTTCATGAATGCTCATCTCTCAAAAGCTCGACCAGTGAATTTAAATTCAGCATTTACACATAGCCTTCACATTTGTCCGATATTAAAAGCACACAAAACTGCTGCGTATACGAAAAGTAGATAAAGGCCATCCATATTCCCATTCCAAAACATTAATGTTGGAATGATCCGAACTTGAAATTAGTACTCTTCGCTGCCATGTAAATACTTATGGTCTTATATTAATTATTAAATGCAATAATATCTTCCAAATTATTTGTTATTATTAGGGCTTTCGTTTTTAACGCATTAATTCAGTGCGATTAATTTTTATAAAAAACAACGCGTTTAAAAAAAGGCAATTAATCGCAATCCCCCGGACAGTAATAAGGAAGATTCCTGAGAAATGCAAGATTGTAGTATGACCTGTGTACTCCAGAGGGCAGTAAGTGAAACTTCAGCTGTGTGGGCAACACGCAGTTTATACAATGAAGAAAAACACCCTTCAGCAGCAGCACAACATAGACATGCGTTATGTTCTTGCGTTCAAGACAATTGGAGTGCAAATTGGAACTAAGAGATCTCAAGCTGCGTTCTAAGTATTAAACTATATTTAACTTGACACAATGACCTTGCAACGCACCCGAGACGCAACACAAGCATGTCTGACACAGGTGTACATTGACGGGTCCTTAAACAAGCCCTCATAATAAATCTCCAACTGATTGACAAATTCACTTGTGAAATGGATATTTGTGAACTGTATGCCAATGATTGGCTTATGTTCAATAATATGGTAGTAAACAATACATTGTATTCTAAAGCTGCTTTTTGTATTGTCTTATCAGTGATTAACTCTTCTACCACAAGAATGTAATGCATTTTAATTATCTGAATATTTTTTTTTAATATATATATATATATATATATATATATAACAATTATATATATATTATATAATTATATAATTGTTAAATATGAAATATTTCATCATAATATATTGACTTATTGTTATATGAGGGGCTTTCTCAGCAAATATTTGTATATGCGATTAATCACGATTAATTAATTGGGACACCATGTAATTACTTTGATTAAAAATTTTAATCAATTGACAGCCCTAGTTATTTTTATTATTATTTATCATTTGTTATTTACTGTTGTAACTGTTATAATTCACTGGCATGAATGCTCATCTGTCTTGGATGCACTTTAAATACTTTCAATTCTTTTGATGATTTCTCATTTCAAAAACACATGAAACACAGATGTCAATTTAAAATTCTTATTTAAAGCAATGAAACTATAGCTGCATTAGACTAATTACAATATTAGGACAAAAGGTGTCCAACTGTAAGTCCACCGTGATGCGGTACATGACTTGTAAAATAGGTACTGTCCCCAGTTTTAATGTGACGTCTGGTCACCCTAACTGCGAATGCCAGCCGATTCTCCAGTGCAGTGTGGACCACCAGCGCCCAACTGATCAGCTGCACTGCAAGGTACCACTTATAAATTAATAAAACAGGAAGGATACCTGTGAGAAGACATTTGGCATACAGAGTGTGGGATTAATCTTAATAATGTGTGTATGTGTCGCTCTTATCAATTGTTTCATGTGGCAATGATTGTCCCAATCCTGAATCGCATGAAGACGAAACCCTGTCTGCATTCAGTGAACATTTTACGGTTATGTGTATGCACTGTGTCTGACTATTTAATGAAAGAGATAGCACAGCTACAGTAAACGAGGCGAGTTTTGGAGAATAAATGATAAAGAATTGAATATTAACTGAGATTAATTAATCTGAACAATTAAACAGCAGAGAACTTTTATTCTGTATCACAGCATTGAGGAAGACAACGGTGCAGGTTGACCAATCAGAAGAAAGGGGCATTTCAGGTCCACCCTTAGGCCTATATGTGAATCAAACATTCAAGCCTTATAGTGATTTTTCCAATTTACTCTTTTTAACTTGAGCATTAAATCAAAATGACAAAAAACAAGTAATTATTTGTTTTTTACTATTGGTTTTGTAAACGAATAAAGAAATAAGTAGTTTTTTGTTTTTTGTTAATGATACACAGATTGTATCAGCGTATATAACAGACCTGCACAGCTCTGACATACGGCTGCAGGCCCACCCTCACAACCCCTAGTCCCGTCTGCAGGAGACCAGGTTGCTCTTTCACAAACTGCACAGCAGGACGATCTGGGGAGTAGATAGACAACTGGAGAGAGAGAGAGAGAGAAATTGTGATAATGTTAACTTCACAAACAATCAAATTGTGTAAAGTGCAGACTTGCACTTAATATAGGAGAAATGCAGTCCAGAGTGTAAAACAGAAGAAAGAAAAGATGAGTTTGTTCCAGAATTAAATACTAGTACACTACATACCATTTAAAAAAATATTATGACAAACAGTACGCATAATTAAATGGTATGCATTTCAAACAGTAGTATATCTTGGCAGTCTGATCAAATAATCACATTGGAAATTGAAAGTCGAATGCATTGTATTCTGGTATACAGTATTTCACACAGAGTGCCCTGTCTTATAAGTGTTATGTCATCAGATTTTCAATGCATACAGAACATTTGCATACTGCCGAAATAATACTTGTAGTATGGTAGGATACCATTGCGAACAGAGCCTGTGTCTTACCTCTCTTGGTGAGATAAGCTCCTCGCTGTTGTTTTCACTCATGGTATAAATTCTGATGGAACCCAAACCCACCACAGCACCAGCAGCAGGAACTGCTGCATACTTCAGAATCTGAGGACAAAACACATCTTATCAGTTATTTTATACAAAACAGTTTGACTTCAAGGACAGTTCCGGTTTTAATATAAGCAGAGACTAAACACAGTACAAGAAACCAAAACAAAAAACTATTTTTTAAATTTTTTAGCAGAACGTAACCGAAAACAGGAAGAAAGTCCATTTCAATCGTTCTGGAGTGAAAACCAGTTAATAACCGGTTAATTTCGTTCCAATAATTTTTTCCTGAAACCTAAGACCAAAGGGTTTATTACAGTAATTTTCTGGAATTACATCACTTCCTGTTGCCCATAAAAAATGTGTCTTCTTTCTTTTTAGTAGAACATGATAAGCATGTGATTTGATCCTGAAGGAAATTGCTGCATCACACATTTCTTTGCCATACTGCATGTTGTTGATGTAGCCTTCTGTGACATACTAAAGACATTTATAAGAACTATATATAATTACTAGATATAAAGGCACATTAATCCAGATGTAGGCATGCAGGAGAGAGCGATTAGGGCTATTCATTTATTTAAGATGGCCAGATATAATTGAAATATTTTTGGGGATATACTGAATATCAGAATACATTTGAAAGGCGACTGTATACTATGCTTGCTATGATATCTATGCTGATTATTCCCCCACATGGGAAAATAATAGAATCACTTATTTTCACTTATTTTGGGTGAGGCAAATTGCTTATTTTGAACTTGTATTCCAGACTAGGTCCCTTCTTTCTGTTGTGAGATCTGGCAACACTGCAACTGCTAAATGGGTGATTATGTGCAGAATTATTATTATTATTATTATTATTATTATATGCCTTTTTAAAAAAAAGGTTATTAAACATTCTTTTATTTCGTTCTAACATTACTATTTTGAAAAGAGGCTGCGGAACGAAAGAACCGGAACAAAACAAAAAAAATCTCACAACAAACCGATATGAAGAAGAAAAAAAAAAACATGTAGTTTCTTAGTCCCTGCATATTAATTAAGCTCAATAAATAGCTTTTGTGACAGAATGTTTATTATTACAACAAAAAAATATTTTAATGATAGTACAGCCACAAGGGTTACCAGTGTTACAACTTCATGACAACGAAGTTGTTATATTGGATAGAACTTTACAAGAAATAACGTTAGTAAGAAATTTTATCAAACTAAAATCATGTTAACACATACAGTTCACGCCTTGTGGCTATACTTTTGAAACGGTGTGCATTTTAATAGTTGTTCACTGGCTCCATTTACTTCCATTGTAAGTGATTTATGTTGAGTTTACACTACACGATTTTCACTCGGTGACAGTTTTGTGGAGATCGCAGACAAAAGCCAGAAATCATAGGCAAATCAGAGCTCGCTCCCGTGAGCGACAAATGCTATGTATGAATTATCAAAGACGTGATCTAAGAGAAGCGCCGATGCGTTGCCGATGTCAGCGAGATATCTAGCATGTTAAATATCTGGACCTGTCAGTGATTCCAAATCGCGCAATGTGAAATGTGTTTTGACTAAATGTAACTGCAGCGTTGACCTACAGCCAATGAGAGAGCAAGAAACGGGGCAAGGGAAGATTCAGTGGGATGAGTCCTGAAGTACCTGCAACAAAACATCAACTAGAATGGATGTGGTATCAAGAAAGTCTCATTGGACCAAAGTAATGGAGGAAAAATTAGTGGAACATTGGCAGGAGCACCAGTGCCTATTTGATATTTACTCTGAACTATACCACAACCAGGTGGAGAAAGAGAAAAGTTGGAGAGAAATTACCAATTATCTTGGACAGTCAGGTAAGCAAATAAGTAGATTTTTCAGTAGGAGGTACTTTTTCATATTGTAATCAATAAAATATATGATGCCTTTACACATTTAAAAACAGTACACATCAGGCGATTAAAAACTTACAGTACACATCATTTTCTGAAATGCATAACATGTGATCATGCATTCGTTTTCATATCTCGTATCGAGAAGTATCACTTCTCGTGTGTACTCTGTTGCGAAACATAATTTGGAGTTCAGGCAGGTTCATCTGGGATTCGTCAATAGTGAAATATTTCGTAATGTCACCGATTCCTTATGTAATTTGAAAACCCTACGACTTCCATGACAAAACAGTCAGTTGTGTAATATGAATGGTACCACAATCAGACGTCTTTGAAAGTCATGTAGTGTTTAGGAGGCATTAATGGAACGAGGGGCAAAGTTGAAATAATGTTTGTGGTAATCTAATCAACTTTATGCCAAAAATGCTGTCGATTGAGATTAACTTCCATTGAACATTCCATTCATTTTAAAGGGGAGTTTTAACTTTGCTACTAGCTAGTTAGTACTCTTAAGAAGTACTGTTGCAGTAGTGATGGTCTCATGGTAAATCTATATGACCATACTAAACAATTTCTGTATTCATATACCATGATTTGTAGATGGTTATCCATAGTCCATAGAAAACGTGTTAGACTTTAGAATGCCTCATTGCATTTTAATCTTTATATTAATTTAATCAGTGAACCTGCTTGTAAAACAACCGGCTGTCAGCTTTGCTTCAGATGAGTGTTTTGTTTTCGTGCTCTCGTTTTGTTATTCCAGATCTTTTATCTTCCCTTAAGCACATTAGCTGTATTAGTTTAATGAACCGAAGCAAGCGAAGGCAGTTGAGCCCGTGTAATGATCCCAATCCAATTCAACCAAGTTATTATGCTACAGAAAACCATCCGTGTGCGCACACGTGTAAATTACAATTAAGACACAAGACACTGACGTCCCTGGTACTTTTGAGTAATAGAACGTGTCAAAACATAATGAGCTGCCTAACTATAGATAGGGCGCGCTTGATGTCTGGGTGAGCAGCTCACTATGTTTCAGGACACTCCAAGCGTGTGGAGAGAGAGAGATTACAAGTGAGTCTATGTGAGAGAGAATTTAGGAACAGTATGTTCCCCTGCTCTTGATTTACACACAGCGTGTTTATGCTCTGATTAACAGCTGTATCATGCAACTCAAGCGAAACGACACTTGTTTAATCCGCCATATCTCTGCAGCAGATAAATGCACACATTATTATATCAAACGGACAAGATCAGTTGGACTCGGGCTGAAGTGTAACTCACCTTGGCCGCCATGCCGTCCCGCCCCCTTTACAATGACTACGGAAAGCCGGAGGAGTCTCACTACTCTCACTAAGAATATAATTTAGAAACGCGAGAGAATATTTTTGATGGGGTTCTCATATTATATTATATTATATTATATTATATTATATTATATTATATTATATTAGATTAGATTAGATTAGATCATATTATATTATATTATATTATGAGACTATATTAAAACAGAAAATTATAATGATAATCATCATCATCAGATATGGATTAAAATAATCCAGATTGACATTCAGCTATTCTGGCAGATAAGAAATATCATTTGTGTGAGAACATAATCAAGAAAAACACTATAATCTCTCATTTTCCCTATGAAAGCCCATTTCCGCCACAAAGAAAAGGGGATGAGTTGTCTGACAAGACAAGAATTTCACCTATTGTTGCACTTGTGTACATGGTAGTGTGACAATAAAGTGATTTGATTTGATTTGATTTTACATGGTGATTGAGGAGCGGGTAAAATGGTGGTAAGTGTCCCTTCTAAAAAGACCATTTTAACCAGCATGTAATTCCCAATATGGTCTAGGCTGGTTTATGCTGGTTAGAAACTGATCTAGCTGGTGGACCAGCATAGCCATGCTTTTCAACAGCAAAACCAGCTGGCAAAGATCTTTTCATGACCTTTTTTATGATACTAGTTAAATTTGTTTAAAAGCCATTCCATGCTGGGTGACCAGCTCCCAAAACACAAACATAAACTGGTGACCAGCAATCCTGTTCTTTTAGGTAGGGGTGTTGGGAAAAAATACCAACAATAATTCCTTTTTTTTCATGAAATTTTTCAAAAATCTAGTCTAATTTATGCAGTTCTGTTTGGTAATCCTAGTGGTGTAGACATTTCACACTAAAGAGGTCATTGCATAACATTTGTTATCTTATTTTCTGAGGTCCCAGTGTAATTTAGTGTTACAGAACCATTTTCTACTCTTTCTCTCTCTGACCCTTAGAATCAAACAGACTGTTTTTTGCTGCTGTATCTGTAAGACTTGTAGCTGAGGGCCCTCTTTGCATGTGAAATGAGAAACGATGCCAAGCCTTCTCATCATGGGTTATGGGTTTGCTGTCAGGTTCAGTAGTTAGCATGACCCTATCCTTTGGAAACAATGTCTTTGCAAATCCTGCATTACATTGTGACAGGTTAAGAAAATAATCTGCTCTGAAATGTCCCACACAAACAGCTAAGGTCGGACAGGGACCTTGTTAAAAATAAATATCAGCAGATTTTAATACTGAGGAGCCAGAAACAGCAGCTGAAGCAAACTTTCTGAGATTAACTGCCAACTGGAAAATATATATTGTTTTGGTGTTAACCAAATATTACCTCCACAATACTTCACTGTGACTGGGCAGACTCAATTTATTAACACAGAATAAGGTACAATGGGGCTAAAGGCCCCCCTGGGGGAAAGACACATTTGATTTTATCTCCTCCAAAACACTAAATAGCAACAAAAACTATCACAGTTCTTTCCTTACCTGTTTGTCACTATACACTTCACTCACTTCCTGAGATCTTTTCGTGCAATGTCTAAAGTCAGATTTTTAAGGTAATTTTATCTGTATTTAATATTTTCTAAAAATTTTCAAATTTATGTTGCTAATGAAAATCCATGAAAATATCACCTTTATTTTGAGGCAAAATACTTAAAACATTCAAAGTGGGCTCATATTGACTGATCCAATCACAATGGAGATTAATTTGTTTACTTGAGATGTTATAAAATTGTATATATGTTTGAATTTAACAGGAAATTGTGCACCTTTTTATGAAGTGGTTCTTTTTAATAAGCATTATCCTTATTTGTTACTCCAAAAACCAACCTACTCTCTCAAAAGTATTTGTCTAAGTTGATATATTTTGCCCTATAACTATTGTCCCTAACCTTTTTTACCACCAGATATATATATATATATATATATATATATATATATATATATATATATATATATATATTTAATCAGTTATTATTAATTTTCACACAAATCAAGTGCTCCATCATTAATTAATAAAAAGAAGTATACACTTTGTGACCAGAAAAAAATCTGTGTCTTTAGCCCTGTTGTCCCCTTTGCATCACTGATGTGTAATTGTGGTCACTCATGTGTTACTGTATTGTATCTGTTTGATGTCTGAAAATTGTGGAAGTTCACAATGAGCCTAATTTTTTATCTTAAATTCAATAGTCAGTCTTTTTTTGGATTGAGGAGGAAGTTGTCAGTTCTGAAACTATAGTATGTTTACATAGGACATTGAACTCTTTTATTTCAATCGATTTTTCATTATTGTCCCCCTTTAAGACGCTGTCATTGAAAACATCACAAAACACACAAATTCAGAGTGCAGAGAACTCAGTTTATTATTTTAACATTTTACAATCTGTATTATATATATTTATATATGTATTCATATTTCTGAAAGCAAAGAGGATTAGATTTGAATAATACTGTGAATAAATATCAGGCTCTTCCTGGTGTTTTAATATACAGAAGGGGAATTTTTGAAAGAGAACCTTGAAAAAAGAGCAATATGTTCCGTCTCAATGTTGCAGTGCAACTTACACCTTATACAGCATAGCCGTGTGGGGGAGAGAGGGGGTACATGCCCTTAAAACCACAGTGAAGCCCCGATGGCCTGGATAACACGCACACATACAACATGCACTCATAGACTCACACACACACCATGAAATGAATGTACAGAGCCAACACGTTAAAGTGTAACAGTCTACATAAAATAATAATCAAAACTTTAGTGGGAAGATGCATTTCTGAAAGTCACTTTGGTAAAAAGCATCGACCAAGGACATAAAACCATTGTGTGTGGGTAGTGAGTGAGTGTGTCTGACTGTTCAAATGAGATATACAATTAACAAGTTATTGAATTATTACATTCTATTCAATTCAAATACATCCCACATGATTCTAAAAAATGACAATCAAACATAACTGTAACATTAAGCGCATATGCAAGGCTTAGTGACGCAATGACATTTGAATGGGGACAAATAACAACACACACACACACATACACACACACAACACTGAGCAAGGGGACGTTTTCCACTCCACAGCCAGAAATTAACCAATTGATTTTTCATTTTAATGGGGTCATGAAATGGAGAATCAAATTTTCCTTGATATTAAGACATATTCGAGGTAACTTTACAATAAAATCATACTCTAAATTTCAAAACTTAAAACTTCCTCCTCTGTTTAAAAAAAAAAAGAGAATTTATAGTTACCACCCTGTTGAAACATCTTGTTTTGAAATCTGTGTCTTCATGACATCATGAGACATTGCTTGTTTGTATTTACACATCCCAAAACATGTGTCAGCGCACCCTCGGCCCCGCCCACTGGCACTTAGTTCGAGAGACAGAGAAAGAGCAGGACAGACAGGCCTAGTGTGGATAACTATTCCTGAACACCAAAGGGGACCCATCTGGGCTATTTTTAATTATTTTTGTATAGAAACATGCACTAGACAGACGTCTTTGTATGTGTGTTGTCATGTATCTTGACACTTTTAAAAGACGCAGTGTCAAGTTTTGAAGAGGAGAAGCCATTCTGTTTCATTCAGCTGCTCTGCCTCTTGCTGTTTTGAGCACAAACATGTCACTGATGCGTTCTTCCACACATCTGCACTATGTTTAATAGTTGGTGTATGTAAACATGAACTAGATGGACGTCTTTGACTGTTTCGATGTGATTACAGCGATGTGCTATTTGTGTGCATAATTTCACCGTGTTTTGGACTATGTATGTGCTGTTTTTTTGTTTTTGTTTTTTTAGCTCATGTCAGCATGGATTGCTTGTGAACCAGTCATAATATGATTCAAGCTTGGCAAAGGAACTGTTATTGAAGAATGGGGCAGTTGCAAAAACCATTGAACACAATCAAAAACGTAAGTAATCCATTTCATTCATGAATATTTCAAATGTCATGCCTGTTTGATAGTTTATGGTGCTGAGTGTTAACAGTTGTGATTGAGATGAACAGTTGAATATATTCAGATGTAATGTGTTGAATGTGCATTGTGTAAACCCTGAAATGTAGTTTATAATTTTGTGGAGTTTGTTTAACTCCGATTGAGTTCAAATTTGACTGTATTTGAGGAGCTGCATGATGTTACCAATCATAAGGAGGTGCTGAGGCCAAAACAAACAATTTCAGATTGAGGGCCAGAGACAGTGCGGAAAATTATCATATATTACTAAATTATGACTGTTTTGGTGCAAAAAAATAAATAAAATAGAACATTTATAACATTATCAGTGTACCTCAGGGAAGATGATACAATTATTAAAAAAATTATGTTTCATGACCCCTTTAATTGGAAAATCTCAAATTCTCGGCCATTTGCTTTATCCGATTCTGAAATCCTGGGCCACTGACCTCTAGAATTGTGAACAGGATTACAAAACTCTTGTTTTTGGCTTATGGAGTCTGTCTAAGGGATGCATACATCAGAAAACAGAAACAAGCAACCTGAATGTAGCCCATAGCTCAGAGGTAATGACCAGCAAAGACCCGGAAACAAGCAAAAACAGTCATAACATCAGAGAAGCAAAGCTTTTCATCTTTTGTTGTCTTTTTTGTAGAAAAAAATAGAGAGTAGAAAGGTTCTGCTTTTGCAGAGTCAAAAGATTGCATTCACGAGTACAATTCACAGTTTTAAACAGAGGATGCAGCTATGCAAATAATATGTTCTTATATACAGACTGTTCTCTGGCCTGATAGCATATATTTATATATTTTTTAAAACCATGCATGAGTTTAGCTATAATATAAATATTCTAATGAAGCCAAATTAAACACATTACTACCTGCCAGGAGTTAATCGTTTCCCATATTCCCATTTCCAATAATACAGACATACTTACAAGTACATACGCACACATACACACTCACTTTCCAACACTCTTGCTTGCTTTGATAGTTGTATAGATTAACACAGTAGGGCGGTGTTGCTTGGTAACAGAGTGAAGCCTGTTGCCCATGGCTACATGAGTGCTCTTCCTGCAGCATTCCAAGGGAAGGAAACAAAACCAAACAAAACCAAAAAATCCAATAAATGAATTAACAAAATCTTCAGAAGATATAAAAAAAGGATTTTCTTTACTCCAATCAGAGACAAAAATAAGAGATTTTTATTTACCGTCCTATTTTGTTCAACTGGTGGGGGTTTAATTTAATCTGAAAAGATGATTCTCCAGGCATGCAGTAGGGCACCTCAGGAGGCCTTTCTACCATCCGTTCCAGACTGTGCCCATGATGAAACATATTGTACAGAGTTTGCGATGAGCCATATACAGTATGTGCAGATAACGCTTTTCTCACTCAGCTGTGACACTTCCATGGTGTGTCTGAGGAGCAGTTTATGAGTCATCTATCAGTGTCAGGTCAGCACAAATGACCTCAGGACAGTGACGTACCTTCGGTCTGAGTTTTCGAGGCTGGGTCAGCTCTTTGAAATTCATCTTACAGTGTATTGGTTCAATCTGATGTCCCTCATGGTCAGGAGGAGGGCAGTATCAGGTCCCCCATCGAGGAAAGGTGAGGACAGTCTAGGTCTACAGTGTTTTTCATATGGTGTATGTGTGTCAATGTTAATATGTATATGTGAGTTTCAAATGCAAAATTCAAGTTATTTGTAAATCGTTATGTCTGTATATTACCATGTGATTTTTTGTTCTATGTGTGCATGATAGTGTGTTTCACACATGCGTTTCTATGAAAGAGTGAGTGTGCATCATCAGCGTTGGTGAGAGAGGTGAAAGCTCGTTGGAATCACTGGGCAGTTCCAGAGGGGCGGAGCTAAACTCACAGATATCCAGGAAGAGCTCGTGATTACGTTGCTTCCATTCACGGAACTTCCGTGAGGTCAAACAAGGGTCATCTAGCACCAGATTGATAATCGCCAAATCGGCATCCTTTGCCTGTGTTTGAAGGAGAGAAGAACATGGATGAGAGCATGATCAAAACTATAACTCTAGATCTTTAATTATTTTTATTATTTTAACAAAAATGCAAGACAGCATCTGATTGGTTGAAGCATTTCAAATTGCAAGTTGCATCTTACTATGGTTGCCGCCACTGCTGGGTAGTAACAGATTACATGTAATATGGATTATGTCATCAGATTACAAAAATTAAGAACTTGTAATTATATTAAATGACATTTTTAAGTACTTGGAATCAGATTAACATTACTTTATTATCATAATTACATACAAAATCTAATAAAGACAGTAAAAGATCCCTTTCATTTTTCTTATTTTTCTTTTAAATTCTAAATCAACTTACAGCTGATTTACTGTACGTTCGGTAAATCTTGAATTATGAATTTAAGTCTGGAATTGCACACACAAACCTGATACCAGCCACCAGCCATAAATATACTGAAGATGAATTGCAGTCCACACATAAATGTAGAATCTGCAGATTTTAGTATTTGAGAAGTTAGGGAAATTGGGGGTTCATCAGTCCCTTGCCCACTGGATTCTGGACTTCTTGCAAAACAGAACTCAAGTGGTGAAAATAAACAATAACTTTTCAGAAACCCTGTCTATAAGCAAGGCTGTGTATTGTCGCCTTTACTCTATTCTATGTACACAAATGATTGTATTTCACATTGTGATTCTATAAAAATCTTTACGTTTGCGGATGATACAACAATGATTGATTTGATTACAGATAACAATGGATCTGCTTATAGGAGTGAGGTGTCTTCCCTGATTGAGTGGTGCAGTGCTAATAATCTTGTGCTAAATGTTTTAAAAACGAAGGAAATTGTGTTCAACTTCTGATGGCGACAGAATCTTCTCCTGCCATTAACCATTAATGGTCTACAAGTCAAAAGGGTGCCTAGTTTCAAGTTTCTCTGGACTACTATTTCAGCATTTCTGAAATGGGATGATCATTTAACTGAGATTATTAAAAAAACACACCAAAGTCATTTCTTTCTAAGGCATCTTAAAAGTATGGATTATCAAATTATGGTTTGCTCCACTTCTATAGGGCAGTGTGATTGAGAGCAATTACAGAGTGGTTTGGCAACCATAGTATAATCTGCCTCTAAAATTGTGGTATAAATATGTTACAGACATAAATTACATTTATGTGTCACGCATGAAGGGTAAAGGCATGAAAATCTTGAATGATCCCACATATCCTGCCAATAATTTCTTAACTCACCTGCCATCAGGAAGGCGTGCATCTTAGGGCAATTAAATCCAAGACCACACGTCTCTTAAATAGTACATATTGCAAGATTGTTCAGATTCTTAACTCTTCGAGTACATGAACTTTTGCACCCTACACTTGGTATTGTGGATCTCTGTTTTTGTGCTGTACTCAGCGGTACCAGCTAATTCTTACAGGCACTGTTGAAAATACCTACGATATTGATGTAATTGATGCTCCACCCATTGTTGACAGCTGCAGACTGATGGGACTCAAATTAGTGGCCTTTAAGAAGGGTTGCTTTAGTAGAACAGTTTACTCTCTGTCCTTGTCTCTGCTGCCCAGGAATTCTCATATTATATTGTAGCTGTGTATTAATGCAAGTTATCCTCATTTGGGTTGTTTAATATAAGGTATTGTTTGTCATGCAATTTATTGTTGACTTACTTTCTTTGTTTATTCACATTCTTAATGTATTGGTTTAGAAACCAGTCTGATGCACCTATGGAATGACATTTACTGGCATTGGTGAAAATAAAACTTTAAAATGGATGTGTGTTGTGATGCTCCCCCTATGAATCAACAGTATCCTAAGAATCTTTTACAGGCACTACTGTGATATCTTTGTTGCTGTATGTGTGATGTGTGATGTATGTTGTTATTATTGTTGAGAGCTCACCACGAAAAATTCCAGTCAACTTTGTTGGCATGGCAATAAATTGTTATTGAAATGATTATTAAATTGAATGAGTGCTCTTTGCTTTTATTTTTTTTTTGTGTTTTATTTTTTTTTTCCATTTTATTCAGAAAAAGGCAACATGCATACAAATTCTCATATTTTGATCCATTAAGGAAGTTTTCTTTAATACATTTAAGCAACAATGTTAAAATGGTACAAGCTTATCCTACTCAAGCGCATCCGATATCAAATAAACAAGAATTAGGTCAGATGTAATCCAAAATTAATAAAAAAAAAAAAATCTGATAAAATTACTTTAAAATGTAATCCAAAAGATTACATTACCGACAACAATATTAGTCATGTAATTTGTAATCAGCACAAGATTACAATTCAGAAGTAATCTACCCAGCACTGGTTGGCACCAACCTAAAAACATATTAATATTCATGATTTAAACTGATATGGTTTATAATGTGTCCCTCCTACTTTTCAGTTTGTTCCTGAGGTCCTGCCAGCTTGCCTAAAAGCTGACAGTGTCTTATGCAGTCACCAATAATATAAAAAAAAGTTGTACATGAAATGAGATCAATAAAATCCATGTTCCACTAAAATACAGCAGAAAACTATACTCTGGTTATTTATTAAGTTTTATCAATTATTGTCCTCTAGTATTATCAAAATGTATAACATTTCTGGCATCATTTCTTTGTTTACCTTTTACTTTTATTGTATTTGATTATTGATTTGTCTCCGTCTATTAATATAATTAATAAAAATGTTAGTATTCATTTTTCATAATTTTGGTCATTTTGGTTGACTATTTTTCTATATATAAATTGTTGAGCCTACATGTTTATTGTTTAAATGCATAATTTCTACTTTTTACATTATTAAGCAGAAAAATTGCAAAAACGGTACTGTTTATTTTGGTTGAGTGCATATTAATTATAGATAGATCATGATTGAGTGGTGTTGCACAGCTTGTTTGCTACAAATAATGTTTCTTTTTTGTTGTTTTTGATCAACAACTGACTCTAAAGAACAAAAAGAATATTAAAAGAGACATTCAATGGCAAATGGATTGGATGGATCTTGTCTTTGGACAAGCAATAAACTAAACAAGTCAAACCAAACTTTTACTATCAGCACACAGTAAAAGGATCTCAGTGCTTATCTTTGCATATTAAAAAAACAATCTTGCGGTTTTAATAATCGAAATCGATATTATTCAAATGAAGATCGCGTTTAGTCTGAAAATTATATTTTTACCCAGTTTTAATCCCTATTATTTTTGTTTTATAGGTTAATCAAATCAAAATCCAATTATTTTAGTGTACACCCAGGAAAATGCTTGCGTATCCCCGTTTGGGAATCACTGAACTAGATTGCACTACATATCCAGTAGATTTGTTTATAGAAGACCGCTACATACATTTAGATCTAATCTTTGTCCTGTGTTGCTTTCTGTGTTTGCATACCTTCAGTGTGGAGCGGAGAACCCGTATGCGGTGCAGTCGTTCATTTGTAGTGGGGTCATTACTGCGTTTGATGAAGGAGCGTCTGAATTCTTGTTTGGTGGATGGTCTTTGCTGGCCGAAAGCGGAGAGGCTGGCCTGTTCCAGTGATCGGTACAACTCCTGCAGACCATCCGTGCCATCAGCCACTTTCTCTTCAGTCTCAGGCCTCCTGCTGCTGCATTTCTGAACCTCTTTTTCCTCCTCCTCTTCCTCCTCTTCCTCGTGGAGATGAGTTCTTGGCCTCAGAGTGCCATGTGTGTGCACGTGTGCATGTGAGCGAGCACTGCGGTGGGGGTGACCCCCGTGTGCCTCGCGGTGGCGTGGAAGGCTCTGGCTGCGCTGTTTGTGGGTGTGATGGTGCGAGTGGGACTCCTCACTGTCAGTCAATGGAAAAGGCCCGTCACATTCCAGAGGACGGCGGCGCTGAGCAGGGAGTGTAGCTTGCCTATGCTGGTCTGGGTACAGCAGAGCAGGCTCCTCTACTTCCGCTGTCTGCAGGTAGTGTAGGCCAGTGCTGGTCAGTGGGGTTTCAATCAGATCCTGCCATGAGCGACGCTCTCGATGGGAGGATCGGCAAGAAGAATGGCTCTCCTCTGCAGAGGAATGTGAAAATGTGGATCCGCTGGAGAAATGATGCTCAGGAAATGGACTAGTTGAAGTTGCCTGAGGACAACAGAATGACTGATCATTATCAATGTCTACTGTCAGTGAGATAGCTAGAGGTACACAATGATGGTAAAAAAACAGCACGTTATTGTTGAATATGTTTCTGACCTAGAAGAGTGTTCTTACCTGACTATAAGTATATGTGCTCACAGATCTGAGTGTGTGTATGTATATACATGTTTGTACTCACTGAGGGGTTGTGGTGGTACGTGGGTTCCTGTTTGAGTGTCATAGACCCGTCCACCTCATCCTGGTCACTTTCACTCCAGTAATCTGAATTGAGTGTACATCAGAGTTATCAGACAAGACTTTTCATTCATGGAATGATGTACGAAACTATAGACAGTGACAGCATAACACTATGGGCTTATGATATCATCACAAAATGTGATTTCACCTTCATCGGGACGTGGTACTGGATCATCAGGTGTGTAGCCAATGGCAGCCAAGCCTAAACGATTCATCCATCTGAAACAGGAAATGTAGACATCAGAGGAAATGGAAGGGTGGGGTAATGTGTGGGGATTGAGTAGTAAAGGGCTCTGAAATCACTTACCGGTTCATCTCCTCTAAATGATCGGTAGCAAAAAAGAAACTCTTAATTTTGGGATGACATGCTTTGAAGGCACTGAAACCAAAACAGAAAAAGACAAACAGTCAGACACAAGACATTAATATACACTGAATCACAGTTGGTGTGTGTATGTGTGTGTGTGTGTGTGTGTGTGTGTGTGTCTGAGCATGTATTTATCACTTTGTAGGGACCAAATGGATAGTAAAACATAAGGACAACACAAGGTGTGTGTGTGTGTGTGTGTGTGTGTGAGAGAGCGTGTATTTATCACTTTGTGGGGACCAAATGTCCCCATAAGGATAGTAAAACCCGAAATTTTTGACCTTGTGGGGACATTTTGTCGGTCCCCATGAGGGAAACAACTTATAAATCATACTAAATTATGTTTTTTGAAAATGTAAAAATGCAGAAAGTTTTCTGTGAGGGTTAGGTTTAGGGGTAGGGTTAGGTTTAGGTTTAGGGGATAGAATATAAAGTTTGTACAGTATAAAAACCATTATGTCTATGGAAAGTCCCCATAAAACATGGAAACACAACGTGTGTGTGTGTGTGTGTGTGTGTGTGTGTGTGTGTGTGTGTGTGTGTGTGTGTGTGTGTGTGTTTTTGTGATTTACGAGGACAATTTTGTAAGTTACAAATTAGTAATTACAAGGGTATTATGCTATAAATGTGATTTATGAGGACATTTCTAGTGTCCCCATAATTCAAATCGCTTAAAAATCATACTAAACAATGTTTTATTGAAAATGTAAAAATGCAGAAGGTTTTCTGTGAGGGTTAGGTTTAGGGGTTGTGTTAGGTTTAGAGGATAGAATCTATAGTTTGTACAGTATAAAAGTCATTATGTCTATGGAAAGTCCTCATAATGATAGGTAGACCAACATGTGTGTGTGTGTGTGTGTGTGTGTGTGTGTGTGTGTGTGTGTGTGTGTGTGTGTGTGTGTGTGTAATAGAGAGATCAGCAGTTCTGTGGTGACCCAGTTTCCTATATCTTACAGGTTTCAAACACAGACCCACCCAAAAACCAGCAAACACAATAGAGTAAGAGTTATTATTATAGTCTTTTAACCAGGGATGGGCATTTTTTCTAAGTAATTAATTGAGTGCACACTGACAAGTACATATATGTCAGACAGACAACTTTGGTTGCTGCATTGCGTCTCTGTAGTTGTTCCAACATCTCATAATTCATTATTATAGACTGTTATAATGTAATCTGTTACAAAAGGTACAAAGAAAGGTATAATCAAAATGTAATGCATCGTATTTTGTAAACGATCTATCTACAGGAGTCTGCAGTTGTGTATAAGTTTTTATTTCATTGTTTTACTTTGTTGTAGAATAGTATTTATTGCTAGACTTGTACTGTTTGTTTACTGTGTTGAACTCACATTGCTTAAACTTGTGAAGGTGTGTGTGTGCTGCATTGTTTTGACTTGTCCCAGGGTATTCACTGCTAGAGTTTTTTGTCTAGTGTGTAAAACTATCGTTGTTTTTAGTGTGTCTATAAACAGTGCTTCACTTGTTTTAGAGTATTATTTATAGCTAAAGTCTAGGATTTTTTGTTTGCGGTATACTGAAGTCACGTTTGTTCCCGTGCTTGACACCTCGAGTGACCCTTAGTTTCGGTTGCCCACGTGACTAGCTTTGTTCTGCTAAGGATGTCCAACTTTTTTCACTTAACGGCTCGTTAGAAGCATGTATATATTTGATGGGAATGCTGATGCAAAAGTGGTAGCCCTCGTGTGAAGGCCTACTTGTGTAAAGACCAGGGAGTCTACATGTGCAAGTCCACCGAGCAAGGACACTGACAAGATACCATTCACCATAGCACTTAAGTATGTTTTCATTTGATTTTTTCTCCTATATTTTCCTTCTACCTTCTAATATGTCTAATTCACGCATAACATATGCCCTAAAGCACTTCCCTGTTATCTGTTACAGACAGTTTACACAATATAGACGCAAGACACAACTTAACTCACACAACCTACGGCCATTTTGCTGCTCCGCTCTCTTTCTCATTGAGACTCTGGAACTGCCAGTCAGCTGTGAACAAAGCTGACTTCATTCCAGCCTTCACCACACAGTCCACCCTCAGCATCCTTGCACTGACAGAAACATTGATATGTCCAGAGGATACAGCAACAACCGCTGCTCTCTCCAACAACTTCTCCTTCTCTCACACTCCTCGACACACCGGTAAGAGAGGGGGAACAGGTTTGCTCATTCAAAACAACTGGACATTTTCACCACACTCCCCTCTATGTAACAATACTGCTTTTGAATCCCATGCTATTACTATAATGCAACCCACAAAAATCAATGTTGTTGTCATCTATCAACCTCCAGGTCAGCTGGCAAACTTTCGAGATGTTAGATGTCCTGCAACATACACCAAGACAAGCCCCAAGCAACTGAACAATCTGAACTTCATGCTCTTTTGGCCTCATTTGACTTGAAAGGACTAAGCAATACAGCAACTAACAGATCGGGCGACCAGCTGTACCTCATTTTTACACGTAACTGTACAAACTCAAATATGCTTGTTACTCCTTTACATGTCTCTGATCACTAATTTGTTCAATTCAACATGACTCTCCCATCTATATTAAAACAGACTCCGCCTTTGGTTTCCTTTCGCCGTAACCTCTGTTCTCTTTCACCCGTTCTCTTTCACCCTCGTGCCTTTCCACTGCTGCCTCTACCTCTCTTCCCACACAAAACTTATTTTCCACTCTGGATGTAAACACTGCCACAGACACACTAAGCTCAACTTTAACAACCTGTCTAGACAGCATCTGTCCTCTCTCCTCTAGGCCAGACACCACCCAGCTCCTGGCTCTCTGATGTCCTTCGTGAACATCGGACTGACCTCAGAGCAGCTGAGAAGAGATGGCAGAAATCTTAAGATCTAGCAGATCTGGGTAAGTATCAGTCTCTGCTTGCAACTTTTTCAGATAATGCTAAATCTGAAAAAAAGTCCTATTACCAGAACAAGATCATCTCAACCACAGACACTCGCAGCTTGTTTAGAACATTCAACAAACTTCTCTCTCCTCCCCCTACACCACCTGACATATCACTAACAGCAGATGTCTTTGCCACATTTTTTACTAATAATGATACAGACATCAGCAATACATTCTCAGCACCACACCTGTCTCCTGTATGCAACTCTTCGGTCTCTATATTCTCTCTTCTGACTGACACTGAGGTCTCTAAACTCTTCCTCTCCAACCATACCACAACCTGTTCCCTTGACCCCATTCATTCCCACCTTCTACAGGCCATCTGCCCCATCCATCCTACTTGCACTCACACACAATATTAACTCATCTCTACTTACATTATTTTTCCCGACATTTAAGACATTTAAGCAGGCTCAAGTAACCCCGCTGCTGAAAAAACCTGCACTTAACTCCACACAAATAGAACACTACAGACCAGTCTCTCTCATTCCATTCATGGCAAAAACACTTGAAAGGGCAGTTTTCAATATCTGCCTATCTCTCACAGAACAAGTTGCTGGATGGCAATCAGTCAGGTTTCAAAAGTGGAACTCCACTAAGACTGCCCTACTTTCTGTCACTGAGATGCTGAGACAGGCAAAAGCTGGATCCAGATCATCTGTCCTGATTCTACTGGACCTTTCTGCAGCCTTTAACTCTTTCCCCGCCAGCGTTTTTAAAAAAAGTTGCCAGCCACCGCCAGGGTTTTTGACGATTTTCACTAAACTTTAATGGCCCGCAGAATATTTTCTTCCATGAATATATGAAGATGCTATATATCAAAATAAAGATCTGAGCCTCTGCTTTTAGGCAAAAAAACCGATTTTATTTTATCTTCATATGTTCTTTTTTTATTGCCACTTGAACAGAGGTAGGTTTTGTCAAAAACAACATTTCGGACAAAAAGCTGAGAAAAAGGCATTTTTATCAAACAAGTGCTTTAGTATTAGTATAGTGTTCCACTTCCTAGTATAGTGGTTTCTCTTACCACTGCTACGCCAAGACACACAGCTCTACTTGTCTTTCCAGCCCAACGACACCATGGAGGCTGTTCGAATCTCTGCCTGTTTGGAAGGCATCTAGGCCTGGATGAAGGAACACTACCTGCAACTTAACCCTGCCAAGACCGAGCTCCTTGTCTTTCCAGCCAACCCTGCTGTTGAACACAACATCACCGTGCAGCTGGGTTCAACTACAGTAACACCTTCCAAAACGGTCAGAAATCTAGGGGTAACCATTGATAACCAACTAAATTTCACAGACCACATCTCAAAGACAGCACGATCATGTAGATTTACACTCTGAAATATCAGGAAGATAAGACCCTTCCTCTCTGAACATGCCACACAACTTCTTGTTCAATCACTTGTCATAACTAGACTGGACTACTGTAACACTCTCATTGCAGGCCTTCCTGCATGTGCTATTAGACCTCTGCAAATGATCCAGAATGCAGAAGCATGTCTGGTCTTTAATAAACCAAAGAGAGTGCATGTTACAACACTCCTTGTCTCTCTTCACTGGCTGCCAGTTGATGCACATATCAAATTCAAGGCTCTGATGCTGGCATACAAAACAGTCACTGGGTCTGCTCCAGCATACCTAAAATCATTTCTGCAGAGCTACACACCCGCCAGAATTATGCGCCTTGTTCTACCAACACAAAGAGGCACCAAAACACTTTCGGTTTCATCGTACCACATGGGTGGAATGAACTTCTCAACTCCATCCGTTAAGATGACTCACTTTCTGTCTTCAAAAAATGCCTAAAAACACTTAACCAGTCACAAAAAAACAAACAAACAAAAAAAATGTTGTTGCACTTAAATCTGTCTTGAATACTATTATTCTGATGCTAGTGAAACTTGGTCATACAACACTTTTCATACCACTGTCTCCTTACATTTTTGCATTGCATTTTGGCAAACGCTTTTATCCAAAGCAACTTACAGAGCCCTTATTACAAGGGCAATCCCCCTGGAGCAACCTGGAATTAAATGCCTTGCTCAAGGACACAATGGTGGTGGCTGTGGGGATCGAACCAGCGACCTTCTGATTATCAGATTACCAGTTATGTATTTTAGACCACTACACCATCACCACTCTAGTTATAAGATGATTAATTCAAAATTAAGACCCACTGGGCAACTCAATGAAAGAATGTTAAAGGTATAGTTAGGTTCACCCACAAATTTTAATTTTACTTACCCCAATGTCATCTCAGATATGTATGACTTTCTTTTTTCTGTTGAACACAAACAAAGATTTTTTGAACAATATTTCAGCTCTGTAGGTCTTCACAATGCAAGTGAATGGTACCACATTTTTATGTAAAAATGTATGCTGCCTTTATGTTATATTTGGAGCTTCAAAATCTAGGTACCCAGTCACTTGCATTGTGCATTAAAATCTTTGTGTCTTCAGCAGAATAAAGATAGTTATACACATCTGGGATGGCATGAGGGTGAGTAAATGATGAGAGAATTTTCATTGTTGGGTGAACTACCCCTATAAGCATGCGTGTGACTCATCTCTTACTTCAGGTTACCTTAATAAGCGTCCACCACTTTTTTCATTGTGGATAGCTTAAGCATGTATTAGCAGACCACGGTTGACTTGACAAGAGACACAATAACCATCACATTTTTAATAGGCCGTGTTAGGTTGAAAATAGGTTTGAAGACCCTGTGCTCTATCTAGCTGTTTGAAAGGAAGAACTCCTCCAGTGTGTGTGTGCACTACTCCTGCACTGTCTGTGTGCTGTCACATGCCTAGTGAGTGTGCACTTCTCTAGAGTGTTGAGCACTGTCTCTGCCCCGGACAAAGCGTCACTGTGCGCTGTGTTAGAGCATGTTGCTGTAATGATTGCAGATTGCACTCCATAAGGCGGTTGAGTGAACTCCAAAAGGGGGCATCACTTCCACACATGGTTAGGTTTAGGGAAAGGGTTAGGTTAGGGGCTCCATATATCTTTGCTGGCAGTTTGGAGCTTCCTCCCCTTTTTGGAGTTCTGCCTGCAGCTATAGCCTTCTCACTTTTAACACTCACTGTTTCCTCCTGCACTCAATTGCTCTGTCTATCCGAAACTCTGGCAGACAGATGAAGCCTTCTGCTTTCTCATCCTGAGCAAAGAAACAAAAGAAAACAGGAGAAATCATTTCTGCATCACAAATACGGCACAAATACAGCAATAACATGATAACACAAATACAGAAATCTCTAAATATAGGGAAATAGGCACGACATGGCAATCAATGTTAGAACTTTGGAGAATGACTCAAGACGAATGCTCATTATTGATAAATGTGCTCTATAGAGGAGAGAATTATAGGTAATAACTGGAGAGAATAACTGATTGGATGTGCAGGTGTTGAGCTTTTACAGTGGTTCCAGAAATATTACTTGTGAAATGTGATCTGTATGAAAGTGGAATACAACACACGAAACATACAAAAGAAAAAGAAAGAAGAGAGTCAGTTTGTTTGCTTACATTTTGGTTGGTATACCAGTACAGGTTGGAGTCTTTGAGAACGAACCAGTACTTCTTCCATTTCTGTGTGAAGTAGCCAGTGGCATCTTTCTTTTTCCATAACCAGCCTTCACAGTCACCATGACCCAAATCTTTGCAAGCAATACGCCTCCTGCTGGCACTACTTAGGGAGCCTACACACACACACACACGCGCACACGCACACACAAACACAACACAACACACACACACACACAGCATATCAATTAATAGCAACCACATACAACAGAATACTACAAAGCTATGATAAGGCTGACAAACAAAACACAATGTAATTAAACACATCTCAAGTGGTTGTGCTCAAAGTAAAACCAGAGGCCTGTGTGCACACCTCATACCTTTGCTCTTTTTCTTGGGCTTGGTCCTCAGAGAGGCATAGTGCATAGACTAGAAAGAGGAGAGGAAACAGACATGAGGAACATGGAATATGTCTACCTGGATAATGTCATGGAAAATCTGATGTTCATCAACTTATTTCTCACTACCGCAACTCTTCTTTTGTGAATAAATATTTATTCTCCCATGATGCATCAGCAAGAGAAGTTCAGATATACTCTTCAGTGGAATCTGTAACTTCTGTTGCCAACACTAGTGTAAGTATTCTCAATAAACACATTCTCATTCTCATTACATTGTTTATATTTTTTAAGTGTTTGGGAGCGTAACAGAGGAATTATCTGAACATACACTATGTGTGCATGTGGTTTACCTTCCTCATTGATAGCCCTGCTTGTCGGTCCAGTCCTGAACTAGCATACCTGCAGAGAGAGAGAAAGAAATAGAGAGGCAGACAGGAGAGAGAGAGAGATTTCACATTTTCAAAGACATTTTAATTGTGGGGCTGGTAAAAAACAATAGGTATTTAATGATATGTCAAAGCACATCATTAAAGGTATAGTTTACCCAAAAATGAAAATTCAGTCATTGTTTACTCACCCCTGTGTTGTTATAACCCAATATGACTTTCTTTCTTTTTATTAACACAAAGGGAGAAATTGTGAAAAAATGTTGTGCTCAGTGATGTCATTCAATGGCACTTTAAGGGGACCACCTCTTTAAGCTTCAATAGAATGCTAAAGTGTAATTCAGAAGTCTAATAAATAATTTCACGAAGTCCTCCACAGTGATGGCAACAACAGAACACAACACAGTCCTATTTTTTTTTAAAGTGTTTGTTTGGACCATTGCCAGTTCAAAGTGGAAGGAGTTACCCATGTGATGCCAAAAATAGAAAACAAGTGGTCACTGCTGGTTCGGACAAAAACTTAAATTTCCATTAAAAAAGATAACTTTTATTGCATATCGTTTGCAGTCAGGGTAGAGACAGTGTGACGGTGGCTGTCTGTATCCTCCTCTATGTCTCTGTTTAATTTCTAAGTACTCTGTTAAAAAAATAATGCTGGGTATAGAAATGCATCAATTCTTTGACTACAAACTCTTTAGACATGTATAGTAAGTTTTGTTCTCTGTTTTTTGTGCAGCTGTGTTGTGTTCTGTTGTCGCTATCACTGTGGCAGTCCTTTTATTTTTTACTGTTTATTTTAGATAAACAAAACAAGTTTTTGCTTAAACGTACCAATGTCGAGAGGGGGCTGCGTGAACTGTTGCTCTCATGCCCTATCATGAATGCACACAGGAGATCAACGGTCAGTGAACATTTTCACTAAATGATACATTAGGTTTCAGTTTGTTTCTCACCAAACCTTATTGTATGCATTCATAACTTTTTATTAGAATTTTTTATTAAAATGTATTAGACTTCTGAATAATACTTTTGTGTCCTTTTGAAACTTGAAGAGGTGGTCACCATTTTTCACAATTTCTCGCTTTAAGTCATATAGGGTTATAACAACACAGGGGTGAGTAAACAATGACTGAATTTTCATTTTAAGGTGAACTAATCCTTTAAGAATAATACAAATAAATAATACAATTAAATTAAATGTTATTTTAAATGAACTTACAAAACAAAAATGTTTTGTACTGTCAAGATTTAAGACAAACAAATCCACAGGTATTGGACAAGATAGACATCTTGGTCAGCTTTACAACTGATTCTAACTGATAGAACCCTAGCATAGCTGCTCGTTCTCACACACAACCTGAACCACATACACACCCTCATACCGTATATACACACAGACAACATTCAGAACTGAACCTTATCCATGCTGATTAAGCTGTTTTATCTGGTTCTTTGTATATGCCGTAACAGCAAATAAACAGTGATCCTTCCAACTTCAGTTAGAGACGTCTCACCGCACTGAACTCTTACAGAGAACTAAACCTCTCTGAAATCTTACAGCTCCTTTAGACTTCAGCCAAGTAATTTCTGTTCCTCATTTTAAAACAAATGGCATCTTATTAGGAAAGATGACTGTCTTGTGCCAAAATAAAGATATACTAACATCCTGTCTGTCTGTAACAACATCTCTTAAGATGGTTGAGTTAACCATCTCTAACTCTCAGTCAAGACCTTTAAAAGGGTCATATCTATACAATCAAAGTTCCTACATCTTTTGAAATAAAAGAGTTCATTTTACTATTAAAATATACTGTGACTTTCAGAACTGAAGACTTGCTCCCCTGACCAGAAGGATTGATCAATTCCAAGTTCCAAAAATAACTAGTTTTGAAATCCAATTATTTCTGACATCAGAAACCCAAAACATTACACATTTACACAAAAATGACGCTAATTTCATGTTCAGAAATTTGGCCAGGTCACAGTAAGGTAATAAGGAGGAAGTAGGATAAATACTATTATTCATAACACTGGAAGAATGTCTTGGTTACTATTGTAACCTCCGTTCCCCGAGGGAAGGAACGAGATGTTGTGTCGAAGGAAGTGACACAAGGGGTCTTCTCGGACGCCGAATCATACCTCTGAACCTGAGAAAAGGCCAATGTCAAGTTGGCAGACAGAATTTGCATGCCCCGCTCCAGACATATGGGTATAAAGGGAAGCGGGGCAGCGAATGCCAGTCAGGATTTTGCACTGAGGAGCCGAAAGGATGAAGCACGGCCATTAACAGTGCTAGGTCTAGTGCCGTGGCAGGAGGGACACAACGTCTTGTTCCTTCCCTCGGGGAACGGAGGCTACAATAGTACCCAAGACGTTCCCCTTCTGTCACCCTCTCAATGTTGTGGTGAAGGAAGTGACACAAGGGATCCATATAAAAACGCCACACACTAACCGTGTTATGTGACTGTCGAAACAGGTGCAAAGCAGGCTATTGTGTGTTAGCGGTAACTGTACAGTAGCCCTCCCCAACTCCCCCTCAAAGAGTTTTGCATACCACCTTAGGTTTTCCCGCACCCCTGAGGGGAAAAAAGGTGTTACATGCTAGCATGGGAGCAAGCCCAGCAGCCGCGGCCTTCTCTCTCACTATGTCTCTCACATAGGACGTAAAGCGGCTGAGATCCAACATAAGTCGGGGAAGGCGGTCTTTCCCCGGAGGGAGCAGGAGAGCCTGTCAGGGGCGACAGGAGCCCTGAGGCTAGGGTGCTGAGAGAAGACTCAAAGCACTTACATTTACATTTACATTTATTCATTTGGCAGATACTTTTATCCAAAGCGACTTACAAAAGAGGAAAAACATCAGCGAATCATCTTAAGGAGACAGAGGTACAAAAAGTGTCATATTACAAAGTTTCACTATCATCAGAATAGTATACTAAACAGATTTAAGTGCAACAAGAAATGTAAATAATTTTTTTTTAGTGACCGGTTAAGTGCTTTTGGAAAAGATGTGTTTTTAGCCATTTTTTGAAGATAGAGAGTGAGTTAGCTTCCCAGATTGAGTTGGAAAGGTCATTCCACCACCGTGGTATGATGAAACTGAAAGTCCGGGAAAGTGTTTTGGTGCCTCTGGTGGGAACGTAGCTCTGCATAAATGTTTTTAATGTATGCTGGAGCAGACCCAGTGACTGTTTTGTATGCCAGCATCAGGGCCTTGAATTTAATACGTGCATGAACCGGCAGCCAGTGGAGAGTAACATGTGCTCTCTTAGGTTCATTAAAGACCAGATGTGCTGCTGCATTCTGGATCATTTGGAGAGGTCTAATAGCACATGCAGGAAGGCCTGCAATGAGAGCGTTACAGTAGTCCAGTCTAGTTATGACAAGGGACTGAACGAGCAGTTGTGTGGCATGTACAGAGAGGAAGGGTCTTATCTTCCTGATATTGTAGAGAGTAAATCTACATGATCTTGCAGTTTTTGAAATGTGGTCTGTGAAATTTAGCTCATCATCAATGGTTACCCCTAGATATCTGACCGTGTTGGAAGGCGAAACTGTAGTTGGACCCAGCTGCATGGTGATGTTGTGTTTAACAGCTGGGTTGGCTGGAAAGACAAGGAGCTCGGTCTTGGCTGGGTTGAGTTGAAGGTGGTGTTCCTTCATCCAGGCTGAGATGTCTGCAGACAGGCAGCGATTCGAGCGGTCACTGTGGTGTCGTTGGGCTGGAAAGACAAGTAGAGTTGCGTGTCATCAGCTTAGCAGCGGTAAGAGAAACCATGTGACTGGATGATGGGTCCCAGTGATGTTGTGTTTATGGAGAAGAGAAGTGGCCCAAGCACTGATCCCTGAGGTACCCCTGTAAGTAACTGGTGTGGCTTGGATACTTCCCCTTTCCAGGCTACCTCAAAGGACCTTTCTGAGAGATAAGAGTTGAACCAGTCAAGCACAGTTCCAGTGATGCCCAGTTTAGAGAGGGTGGAGAGTAGGATCTGATGGTTGACTGAGTCAAAGGCAGCAGAAAGGTCCAGCAGAATCAGAACGGATGATCTGGATTCAGCTTTCGCCTGTCTCAGCGACTTGATGACAGACAGCAGGGCAGTCTCAGTGGAGTGTCCACTTTTGAAGCCTGACTGATTGTCATCCAGCAGCTTGTTCTGTGAGAGATAGGCGGAGATCTGATTGAAAACTGCCCTTTCAAGTGTTTTTGCCATGAATGGGATGAGAGAGACTGGTCTGTAGTGTTCTATCTGTGTGGGGTTAAGTGCAGGTTTTTTCAGCAGTGGGGTTACTCGAGCCTGCTTAAATGTAGTGGGAAAAGTGCCTGCAAGAAGGGATGTGTTAATTATGTGTGTAAGTGCCAGTAGGATGGACGGAGAGATGGCCTGGAGAAGGTATGATGGAATGGGGTCAAGGGAACAGGTTGTGGGTTGGTTGGAGAGGAGGAGTTTCACCTCAGTGTCAGTTAAAGGAGAGAACATAGGGAAAGAAGGGTTGCATACAGGAGCCAGGTGTTTGACAGGGTGTGGTGCAGTGAAGGTATTGCTGATGGCTGTAACCTTATCAGTAAAAAATGTGGGTTAAATGTTCTAAACAAGCTATGAGTGTCTGTGGTGCTGTTGATCTTGGTCTGGTAATATGAAGTTTTTGCAGTTTTAACGTTATTTGAAAAAGTTGCAAGCAGAAGCTGATATTTACCTAGATCATTTGTCCTGCTCCGCGCACCCGGCAGGGGGCGGCTTAAAGACTGAGGAAGAGGCCTAAGGAGGCGTCTTCAGAACTCGTCAGTGCCGGCGTGCCGGGCGCTGAGGCGAGACTGGAGGTAAGGTAACTGTCCGGTCCGCGAACTTTCTATTCTTTCAGGAGGTGAAGACCTTGCAGAGGCCACACCCTGCCCAGTCCAGGGGGAGAAGATGTGTGGAAAATACACCACGAGGGTTGTGAAGCCGGATGTGGGATAAGTGTTAGGTCCAGCCTAATGAAGGGGGGAACTCTACAAGCACGGGGCCGAGGCAGCGGGGCTGCCCGAGGGACCGTACCGTGGAAAATACATCACGGGGGGTTAGCCTGAATAGGGAACTATGCCCGTGGAGCCTGACCCCAGTACAGAGCTCAGTGTAGCTGAGTCGGATGGTCCTGGTCAACCAGTGTGACGGATTGGGAAGTGATAACCACGCATCCAAACTCCGTGCAAGGGGGACTAATGGGACGATCATGTTTGACGTACCGGGCGGGGCTTTGCGGCGGGGGGGGAGCAGGTAATAATGCGTCGGGAGGCGGAAGAGCGTCCCGAGGCTGGGGTGCTGAGAAAAGACTCAAAGCACTTACCTTGCTCCGCGCACCCGGCAGGTGGCGGGTTAGAAACTGAAGAAGATGTCCTGAGAAGGCGGGTTAGAGACTGAGGAAGAGATCCTGAGAAGGTGTCTTTGGAACTCATCAGCGCTGGCCTGCCGGAGCTGGACAGTCGTGGGGCCGGAGGCGAGAAAGCTGCGTCCGGGAAACTGGGACTGGAGAGTTGTAGGGCCGGGGTGCCGGGAGAACGGCGCGCATTGGCTGGATGACCCAGGGAGTAGGGAAATTGCTCTTTTATTGAGTATTTGGGTACCGCACCCCAGGGGGAGTGCAGCAAATGAAAAAAAGGAAAATGAAGAATCTCCTCCCGGCCCTCCACCGGGGGACGGAGTGGTCTTGAAACCATCTCCGGAGCTAACATCCGACTGCCTGCGCTGTCCATCTCAGGAGTGCTTCGGAGCTTTTCTGGTCCGAGAAGGGGTCCTGGAGACGGTGGGCATACGCCGCCTGCGAGGTGCTCAACGCTGGTGCTGAGAGCTGGGCCCAGGTTGCGGAGCTGCCTGTGTTCGTCGGGGCAGAGAATGCCAAATTCTGACTGGCATTCTCTGCCCCGCTTCCCTTTATACCCATATGTCCGGGGCGGGGCATGCAAATTCTGTCTGTCAACTTGACATTGGTCTTTTCTCAGGTTCAGAGGGACGATTCGGCATCCGAGAAGACCCCTTGTGTCACTTCCTTTGACACAACGTCGAGAGAGTGACAGAAGGGGAACTAATGATAAGAGTAAAATGTGGGGAAATCTGCCAGATCTTGTTCTTCTGAATTGTTTTTATATATATATATATATATATATATATATATATATATATATATATATATATATATATGAGCGTGGCAGGATCAGAATAATTTAGTACAGAATAATGTACTTTTTTGATATTTTCCATGTTATTTTTTTTTTATTTCATTTTTTATTGTTTTATTGTTTATATTTTTATTGATTTACATTGAAAACACAAAAAGCAAAACATATATACACGGACTCAACATTTAACATTTTATGGCCTTTTCAAAAAGCAGTAATCACCACTCCCAGATTGTCTGCCGTTTTAGGGGGGTGTGTTACTCCCAGAAATAGTACAGAGCAGGTGGCGCAGCTGTAAATACCTAAAAAACTCAGATCTAGGAATCCCAAAATGTTGCACTTAACCTTCAAAAGTTCTCAACACTCCACTCTCACATAGGTCACCAAGTGTAGTAACCCCCCTCACAATCCACTCTGACCAGCAGAAAGGGGACTTATCAATACATAATTTATGGTTCAGCCATATGCTTATGGCAACATTTAAATAAATGTCCAAATTAAACATTCTGAACACTTTTGTCCATACTGTGTGCAAATGCATGACAACAGGGTGTAACTTAACATTTCTGGTTAGTTTGATAGAAAGGCTTTGCAATTACATAATAGGAGCAAGAACTTCCTGTTCAATACAAAACCAGGGAGGGGCTCTCTCAGGTGGAAGCGACCATGAGCCAAATGTCTGAGACTGAATACATAATAATAAAACAAAATTTTGGGTAGGCCTAGCCCACCTTTGTCGATCGGCCTATGCAATTTATTAAAATGTAATCTAGGATGCTTACCACTCCAAATAATGGTCTTTGCTATGCTATCAAATGGGGGGCATCTATAGCAGGTACACTTTATATTAAGGTGTAAAAATTATCTCTAACTAAATCACACAAATTTGCTGGGAATAAAATGCCGAAATACTTAATGTCCTGTTTGGGCTACTGGAAGGTGCCCGGCTGGAAGGCTGTTACTGGGCAGTACGCTGTCAGAGCCAAAGCTTCGTATTTAGATCAGTTGAATCTGTTTCCTGAGAAAAGGTATTAATAATTCTGTGGAAGCAAGACAAAGATCTAATGTGGTTGGAGACGAATAATAAAATATGATCTGTGTAAAGCAAAAGCTTATGCGCCATGCCTCCCGCCATCACCCCTGGAAAATCATCCTCATTTCTTATCGTGGCTGCAAAATGTTACAGGGCAAGACAGAACAATAATAGGGTGCCCCTATCAGAGTACAATATCCTGAAATTAATCCATTTGTTTGTACCACTGCTACCAGATGTCTATAAAGTAACTTAATCATCCAATAATAGTGTTCCCAAACCTGTATATTTCCAAAATCTTAAAACTATTATCTCATTCTACCATATCAAACGCTTTTTTTCGGTGTCAAGTGAGATGGCAACGACCGGTGTCTGATCATTCGCAATGCCTAATGTTATCAGAAGAGCTGCAGCTCCGAATAAACCCCACCTGATCTATACGTACAGATGATGAGAGATGTCATAACTTTACTTAATCGGTTAGCCAGAATTTTTGACAGTATTTTTAGGTCCAGCTTGATCAAGGAAATTGGATGGTAAATCTTACCTCACATGGATATTTGTCCTTTTTAAGAATTAGACTGATCTGGGCTTGTGTCATGGTTGGCAGAAGCTTCCCATTCTTTAATGATTCTGTATAATCTTCTAACAAAATTGGAGCCAGTTCTGTAGCATTATATATAAGACATTCAGCTGCAAAGCCATCTGGCCCCGGAACCTTGTCTGTAGGCAGGGCCTTAATTACCTCGTCAAGCTCCTCCAAGGTTATCACAGAATCAAGATAATTTTTTTTTGCTCAGTCGTCAGTTTAGGGAGTTCTAATGGTTCCATAAATTTCTAATATCTTCATTAGTAGACAAAGACGTGGAACTATTGAGATCAAGAATTCTTTAAAAGCATAATTAATATCAATTTCAGAGATAAAAATGTCACCACCAGCAGATTTCACTGAGGGAATGGTAGAAAAAGACACTCTCTGCTTTATGTATCTATCCAAAAGCTTCCATGCTTTGTCCCCCAACTCAAAGTATGACTGTCTTGCCCTGAATAGCCAAAACTCCACCTTCCGTGACAAAATAGTATTATATCTGTATTTCAATCGGGCCAATTCTCTGAGGCCATCAGATGACATTCGGCGCTTCAGCTCTGCCTCGGCCATTTTAATAATCCCTTCTAATGCCGCAAGTTCTAGTGCTTTGGATTTTTTGATGAATGAGTCATAATGTATGATCCGACCCCTAAGAACTGCCTTAATTGCCTCCCAAGCCATGCCCACAGAGGATACTGAGGACCAGTTGGTCTCCATATAAACATTGATTTCAGCCTTTAACATTAGTTGAAATTCAGGATTTTGCAAAAGGGATACATTAAAGCAATTATCCAATTGAGCAATGAACACCAGATGAAATGAGGGACTTATCTGTAAGACCAAGATTTTTACACATCCTCTTAAATGCCAATGTTGCTCTAGGGGGTTTACACACTTTTGCTTCACTATGATCAAGGACTGAGTCAATCAAAAGATTAAAGTCTCTTCCCAATATTATATCATGAGGGGTGCCAGTGGCTGGAAGTGACATATCTGGCCTATAAAAAAAGCCATGATCATCAGCATTAGATGCATAAATATTAGCCAAAATCAACCTTTGCCCCTGAATTTCTGCTAAAACATTAATGACTCTTCTTAATTTATCTTTTATCTGTTTGAGAAAATTGAATTGTAGATGTTTAGTTATCAATGTAATGACTCCACTGCTCTTACTTGAGCCAACACTAAAGAAAACATGCCCACCCTATATCTTCCCAAATATTTCAGCTTCCTGCGGGTAAAGATGCGTTTCTTAAAGAAACACCTTTCTTAACTTTAAGAAAATAAATAACCTTTCTTCTTTTTATGGGGTGCCCCAGCATATTCACATTCCACGTGGAGAGAGACAATCCACTCATATTAACATTTAACATTTTGACATATTAGAAAAAATTTATTGTGTGTCAAAAATAAAATTATAAAGACCACATTCTAACATTAGTGGAACAATTAAACCCAGAACTTCCCCCCGAACCAAACAAAGAGAAATAAGAAAAACATGCACATTAACTGCGCACGACAGCGCCAACGGGTTTCCATCCCTCTAAACTCAAACAGTACCATGTACGCCTACGAGAGCCCCTGCGACAACTTTGCCATCAGATTGCTCAAGTCTGGTGCTTCTATCCAAATTTTGTGAGACAGATTTAAATAACAGAAAATAATCCATAAAACAAACTCCAGCCAATAAGTGGAATAAACACACCAAAAAACATGTGTAGATTAATCTACTTAACTGTCGACTTTGTGTGCCTCCACAAAACAAGCTCCAGCTGCTAGTGGAACAATCACCAAAAAATTTAAATAAATAAAAAATAAAAAAAATGGGCCGTTCAGTTCTTCGGGCAGTCAAACTCACTCCAATGTCCTGCAATAAATATTCCACAAAACCAACTACAGGCCACAGGAGGCATAAGCACCCAAAACAAGGAGATTCATCCACAAATGGTCCCGAATAAATGATACTACACAAAACAAACTCCAGCCACTAGGCGGAACCAGCACTAAATTAAACGAAGATGGTGCTCAGTTTCCTCGGACAGACAAGAGAATATTCAGCGAGTCAGGTCAAATAGGCAGCAGCATGAAAATGTCTTACTCACTCTGATACCTTTATGTAGGACAATGCTTGTTTACAATAAAAATATAATTTATATTGTCAAGCCGGTTCTCGCCTCCTCCTTTCCATTGAATGACATTACACTGGTGCCGAAATCCAGGAAGGAGGAGGGATACACCGTAGTAGAGTTCTCGCCACTACCGTCCACCCCAACGGAGCAGCCGCGGCCATCTGCCGGGGGACGAGGAGCCCGGCCGCCGACCGCGAGGGGAAAAGGGAATGAGGGGGGGTGTACGTCATGCCGGGGGCTCCCCTGCCTGAGAGAACGAGGGAGGAATGTGGCAGGGCGGAGGGCGGGGCTGAGTTGTAATTCTACACACCCGGTCCCTTATCAGGCTAATCAAGCCTCCGAGAGGGATAAAGGCCGACTGCGGAGGATTATGCGGGAGAGAGGGATCGTTTACACACATGTCCGTCATGTGTGTGTTTGTGTCTTTTGTTTCAGTTTATAATTCAAATATAATTTATGTCGACAAGCCGGTTCTCGCCCCCTCCTTTCCATTGAACAACGTTACAAGCCCATCTAGGAATTTTACCATATCTCGGCCTTCCTCATGCTCTGGAATTTGTACATTGTTTCATCAATTACAATTCTCCAAATCTTTCATTTTTTCCCAGACGCATTCGAAATCTCCCTTGGTCACTAGCGGGTTAGCAGCTAATTCCCCCTCCGATGACTCCAGATAATCTATCCGTTTGTCAACCTCTGCAACTCTTGTAACCATCTCAGAGAATTTCTTCTCCATGGAAGTGATTGATCGACGTATCACAGCAAGATCCTCCAAGTCTGCAACGACCTTCATCAATATTGCCAACACATTCATCAATTCACGCCGGATTTCTTTCAGTTCCGAATTGAGTCCGGGGCTTTCGGCCTGCCACTGAGCGGCTTCAGCTTGAGCATGTAAGTGTCTTTTAATGTCTCCAGAGCTAGAGTATTTTGAATTCTTTGACATATTGTCTTCCTAGAACAGTTAAGAATCAGGGTGTATCGAATCTCACCGGTTTATGCACAATCTAGCAAAGTGCACAGAGCTCGCCGTTCACATGTCCGCTCCTCGCATGGCGTCACGTGACTCTTATTGTTTTTAGCACCTGCGCTATACATATATTTCTGAATGATCTTAAGGTTAAAAAGGTTATTTTTTAGAAGGTCTGTAATTGTTTCGGTCCGAGCAGTTTAAGCGATTGTTTTGTGAATCTTTCACGGTGTAATTCAGGATTTGCAGAGAGGCTGTTATTGAAAGATTAGGCAGTGTGAGCGCTGTGAATCATTTAACATGTGAATAGGGTGTTTACATAGAAGTCTTAAAGGCAAAGCAACAAACAAGCCTGTTTACTTAAAGAGTCAGGAGAGGATGGAAAATGGCAATATTACTATGACTATATTACTAAAACGACATAATTTATGTATGACTGTTTTTGGTACAACATTTTTTACTAACAGTTTAATAAAAGTTTTAAAGAAGGTATTGCGGTTACTCACCTATCGGCATCTGCTCGGAGTGTGTCTGCAGCTCTCTGGGGCAATGAACAGAATGAAAGGGAGAGAAAGGAAGAGAGATTTACATTTCCTGTTCTTACAAAATGAAACTACTGTCAGAGAACTGTGTGTGAGTGTGCGTGTATCTGTGGATGACAATGAACACATGACAATATTGCACAAATGTGTGTAATCAGAGCAGTGACATCAATGTCCGCCCTCTTCATAGAGAAATTGTCCAAAAATTTACTTAAGAACAGTAATCTTTGAGGGTGACAAAGGATGTTCCGAAATGACAAATTTTTTGTTCAAGCTATACATGGGAATCAAACTCATGACCTTGAGGTTTTGGTCACCATGATCTACCAGTTGAGCTACAGGAACATGTGAGAATATCTATTGTTCAAACACACGTAAATATCAGTAGTTTTACGAAACACCTCTGAGTTTGCACTAATTAAAGACCATGGGTTTTGAACCATGGACTTCCTCAAACCATCCAACTGTGCTTGTGCTCTGTGTAGTATCTCTCCTATTGCCTTGAGGACATTCAAACCTCTGATCAGATTCGATATATCACTCACATGGTAGTGTGGCATCGTATTTGAGTCAGACACGGGGAAAGGCAGCCCCTCAGGGGGACCTGTGTCCAGACGCACTGGTGGGGCAAGCAAAGAGGGACTAATGGGAAAACTGGGGCTGCTGGGATTACGGCTCTTCTTCCGTGATCGCCTGCTTGTGTCACGTTGGGAAAACTCCGCCTCTTCCTGAATGAGCAGAATTCTGTCATCATTGAGGAACCGCAAGAGGGAGGAGTCCGAATCTAATCAAAAAAGACGTTCGTTTCAGAGAAAAAGACAGAAAACAAGCAGTGAGTCAGATTCTGAGGGAAAGACAGCAAAAGGAATTAGAATGGGACTATATAGTGAAAACTGAGCATATTCAGGGACAGTATTAGGAGGAGGAACATTTTTATATGAGAAATCAGATAAGGAAATTGTTCACAGGAAAATTATAATTTATAATTATAATTATAATTTACTTATCCTTATGCCATCTCCTGGAACTCAAATGAAGATATTTAGTTTAAGATAGGATTTGAATCTTTCCAGACAATGCAAGTCAATGGGATCCAACAATTTCAAGCTCTAAAAAGAACATAAAGCAAGCATAAAGGTAGTCCATATGACTCGAGTGATTTAATCCATGTCTTCTGAAGTGATATGATTGGTTTTGTGTGAGAGCCTTTATGTCCATTTTGGAGCTTGAAAGCATTGGACCCTATCGACTTGCATTGAATGGATATACTGACATCATATTTCCATAAAAATATCTTCGTTTGTGTTCCTCAGAAGACAGAAAGTCAAACGAGTTTAAGATGGCATTTAAATAATGGATGAGAGAATTATAATTTTCCGGTGAACTATTCCTTTAAAATATCCTATTGTCTTTGATATAAACGTTGCCTGTTATTGTGTGTGTGTGTGGGGTGGGGTGGGAACAGAGTTTTAAAGAAGGAGTTATAACCACACAATCTCCATTTTGGCAAGAATATGCTGAAAATAAAGAATATGAGTGTAACACAGTTTAGAATGGGAAAGGAGGAGGCGGGAACTGGCTAAACAGTCAAAATAATATTTCATGGACATTAAAACATAAAGACAAAACATAAAGACAAACGCACACACTGCAGCTGCATGTGGCTCTCTCTCTCCCGAACTGCCGCATCCCACTGCATTTATCCCTCTGATTAGCCCGATTAGGGGACGGGCGTGTATAGTCATGGCCCGACCCTGCCCCCCTCCTCATCACAATGAGATTTTATTTAAAAAAAAATTAATATCATTTAAGTATAACCAATCTACTTAAAGGTGTTGGAGAGATTGTGTTGGCATATATCTTTTCATCTTGTAAAAAATTATTGTGGACAGATTTATTTTCAATAAATCCAACATAAAAGCAGGAAACATTGTTTTGGGTAAATGTCCTGTAGTTCTTAATATATATGACTTGTATTTGTACCATTAAACCAGCACAGTTTGAGAAAACAAGAAGCCCCTCTGTATTTATTTTATTTGTATTTATTTTGTATTTGCTGAATAGTGTATTTAATATAATGTCTATTACAAATAATGTTAATGGAAGGTACAATGTAATGAAAAAATTATTGAATGGATAGACACAATAAAGTCTAAAAAAATTATAAAATGCACATGCGCATTAGCTGGACTGGACTAAACTATATATATATATATATATATATATATATATATATATATATATATATATATATATATATATATATATATATATATATATATATATTTTTTTTTTTTTTTTTTTTATGTGATTTGAGCTAAAGAAGCACAATTTATGATGCCATTGTTGTTATATTTTATTGCTGATTTGAAACATTTTAAAACATAATTCTGAGAAACGGTTTTAGAGATTTCTGACTTTCCTCATCCAAGCAAATAGGAGTTGTAACCTACTTGTATGCCTATTGCCTACATAAAAAAATAGCTGTCTGGGGCCGTTGCCAAGATTGCCACCAAGTAAACTGATTTGCCTTAAAAGATCTCTATTCATAATTAAATTTTGTGAAACTATTCTGACACCTTCCTGTATAGGTGTGGTTTGAGAGGTTTATTTCCCCTCATGGAAGTTTGCCTTCTATTTATATCAGTGCAAGTGTCTCCTACATGTTCTCTGTTCTATTCTTAGAGTTCTGTCTCCAAAAAAAAAAAAAGAATGCCAAGAAGCAAAAAAAACAAAAAAACACCCAAAAAAAACCAAACAGCAAAGTTGGTTATTGTCAGCGTGAACTTTCTGCTTATTACACAGGGAGTTTAAATCTTTTATACATTAGTGCTTAGACATTGGCAAGATGGGCCAGTTTTTACCTACTGTTATTATTGCTCATAACTCGCGTAACTCAACCCACATCGTCCGTGCAGCAGACATGAATGATACCTCAAATCATGCAGCTTATAGAGAGGATGTGTGCTCTTATTTTCTAAGCAATCAGACTTACAGTTTTCACCTCGTGAAATTCCCATACATTCACATTAAAGGAGGAACTCAAGCACAGCTAGGGACCAGAATGACATTGATACTTAAGGTTGACTCTTTTGACAAGGCCTTGCACTCACCCAGATCATCCTAGCTCACACATAGCAACAAGTTTAACTCACAACACCTTTGCAACTTTGCAATTTTAGCACAGGCCTGGTAACTACCCTTGTATCGTGGTGGCGACATTGTCACAGGCAAGCACCACTAACATTTTCTTCAGAAATGTTTTTTTTAACATTCAGTGAATGGTAATCATCTAAATTTATGGAAAATGAAGGAGCTTGAAGGAGTTTCAAGGAGCTGTTTAAGTTCAAAATCACACTTCTTTTTGTAATTTTCAAAATCACCAGAAATGTTTACTGAATATTTTATGGCAAAAAAAAACTATAAAATACTGAAAAATCAAACTAAGTTAGCTGCTTTAAAGAAAAATGTCCCGGGGGACCTGGGTAGCTTAGCGAGTATTGATGCTGACTACCACCCCTGGAGTCGCAAGTTTGAATCCAGGGTGTGCTGAGGGACTTCAGCCATGTCTCCTAAACAACCAAATTGGCCCAGTTGCTAGGGAGGGTAGAGTCAAATGAGGTAACTCCTCATGGTCGCGATCAGTGGTTCTTGCTCTCAATGGGGTGCGTGGTAAGCTGTGCATGGATCATGGAGAGGAGCATGAACCTCCACATGCTGGGAGTCTCTGCGGTGTCTGACTGTCTCAGAAGCGGAGGCAACTGAGACTTGTCCGCCGCCACCCAGATTGAGGTGAGTAACCACGCCACCATGAGGACCTACTAAGTTGTGGGAATCGGGCATTCCAAATTGGGGAGAAAAATGGTGATGTAATTTTTAAAATGGACCAACTTTGTTTCACTCACCCTTCTTCAACAAGAAAATGTAACAGTGTTTCCTGCTTTTGGTTGCAAAGTTCACTAGAACAAAGTCACCAACCTGCAGGTCTGAATTTCTCTCACTTCTGTCACTTCTCTCTTCCTCTGAGCTCTCATACAAAGAAATGTCACTGGTTCTTTTAATGTTTTTTGACTTTAATGTTCTTATTTGACACTTTCTTACCAAAATAACTTTTAGATACAATTGTATAGTACTGTATACAGATGAATCAATGGCTCAAATTACCCTAGAGCAGGGGTTTTCAAAGTCTTAAACAGTAAGTTTGAAAACCGTGGCCCTAGAGCATTTGACTCAATTTGCCTCAAAGCCATCATTTTGGGGAAAATGCCTTGAAAAGGCTAATCTTTAGTTAAAGGAATATTTCACCCAAAAAGGAAAATTCTCTCATCATTTACTCACCCTCATGCTATCCTAGTATGACTTTCTTTCTTCTGCTGAACACAAACAAACATATTTAGAAGAATATTTCAGCTCTGTAAGTCAATTTAATGCAAGTTGGCCCGAATTTTGAAGGTCTAAAAAACCTATAAAGGCAGCACAAAACAAATCAATACGATTCCGGTGGTTAAACCCATATCTTCAGAAGCGATACAATGGATGTGGGTGAGAAACAGATTAATATTTAAGTCCAATTTTACTATTCATTCTCCTCCCTGACCAGCAGGTAGCGATATGCATGAAGAATGTGAATCAGCAAAAAAAAAAGAAGAAGAGTGGAAGTGAAAGTGAAAGTGGACATTTATAGTAAAAAAGGACAGAAATATTTATCTGTTTTTCATCCACACCAATCATATTTCTTCTGAAGACATAGATTAATCACTGGAATATGGATGTCTTTTGTGCTGCCTTTATGTGCTTTTTGGACCTTCAAATTCAGGTCACCATTCACTTGCATTGTATGGACCTACAGAGCTGAGATATTATTCAAAAAATCTTTGTTTGTGTTTAGCAGAAAGAGTTATTCACATTTGAGATGGCATGATGGTAAGTAAACAATTTACATTTTTGGGTGAAGTATCCCTTTAAAGTAATATACATGTTTTGTATGGGTGTTTTTATCCCCTTTTCTCCCAATTTGGAATGCCCAATTCCCACTACTTCATTGGTCCTTGTGGTGGCGCGGTTACTCATCTCAATCCGGGTGGTGGAGGACAAGTCTCCCGCTTCTGAGACAGTCAATCTGTGCATCTTATCATGTGGCTCACTGTGCATGACACCGCGGAGACTACCAGCATGTGGAGGCTCATGCTACTCTCTGCGATCCACGCACAAATTACCACGTGCCCCAGTGAGAGTGAAAACCACTAATCACGACCACGAGGAGGTTACCCCATGTGACTCTACCCTCCCTAGCAACCGGGCCTATTTGTCAGCACACCCTGGATTCGAAATTGTGACTCCAGGGGTGGTAGTCAGCAACAATACTCGCTGATCTACCCAGGCCCACTTACATGATTTGTATTTTAGCAAATGATCAACAAGCATTAAATGTATTTTTTGATCTGGGTATTTTATGATCTTTTTACTAGAAAAGTAACCTTGACATGCAATAAATACTCAACACACTCCCATGTGCTAAAATGATAAGCATTTCATGAATATAAGGTCATATAACAAATATTTGGCACAGTTCACTATACAAAGGTTGGATATCAACTGGCTTGCCCCACTCTCCCCCACTGATATAGTTAGGATCAAAGATGGAGCTTTTATGTTAGCTTCACAACATTTAGCTCTGACCTCAAAATTATCATTGAGTTAAACATCTGACAATATTTAAAAGACAAGTTCTTAATGCCATTTTTGGGGAAACAGCTTTAATAAAACACACAAAATTTCTTTTTGAAAGATAATGTATTGCCTACAATGAAACAAAACTAATAGGTAAAATCATCACCTCTGCTTCCTCTTTTGTAAACTCCAGATTCCTGGGGCTCTGCCAGCCACTCAGTTCCCATGGAAATCTGCCGGGGGTCACCTACACGGCGATACATGCAACATTTGAGTGTAATTGTGTATTGTATGCTGTGTTTTATATAACATCTATCATCTCTACTCTCAATGAGTAACACTGTACAGAGTTGTACAACATACTAAATTGGCTGAGATTTACAGTTTAAGGATAGAGCTCACTAATGGTATAATCTCTTGTAATGCACTGCATCAATGTCTTGCTTTTAAAAATGGCACACATCCAGAAATGTCACAAAATGTACCATGTAACATCAACTTAGCACACAACAATTTAAATATTTATGGTTGTAAACTTTGTACTGTTTCATATATTATTTAAAATACAGCATGCAGTATACTATATACAGTGTGTAGACAGCATATGATGTGTGTAGATTCAGTGGACAATAAATGACTAAGAAACAATAAAGTTTTGATAAAAGGAATAATGCAAAGTATCAAAAGTTTCAAAGTTTAAATTCAGTGAAGTACAGAAAGTAAAAAGGGGAAGACTTTACAATAAGCTTCCATTTGTTAACATAGCATTTCAATATATATTAATACATGTTTTAAATCAAAAATTTTATATATTAACATTAGTTAATGCATTATGACCTAACAAGAACTAACAATGCACAATTGTATTATTATTATTTATTATTATTTTTTTTTTCTTCAATCAAATGCTGTAAAAAATATATTGTTCATTGCTAGTTATGCGTGTGTATGTTCGTTTTATGCATGTGTTTTTTCTTACAGTGAGTTGGCGTTCGGTCTCTGCGTCGCAGTCCCGTATTTCTCCCAGAATCCTCCTCCAGGAGGGGGAAGTACTGCCCTCCGAGTACCTCCTGTTCTACAAAATACCCTGGAGAATCAGAACCAAATACACCAAACCCACCCCGATCCAGATCCTCCTCCCTGAGAAAAAGAAAGAATGGGAATGAGTGTAAGAAAACAAAAAAGAAAAAGCATAACATTGACTCTAACATGCTGAAAGTGACTAAAAGTGTCTTGGTTGTTCATTTGTTAATACCTGTGTCCATAGACAGGGGACAGTATAAAGACGTCATGTCCCCCAGGTGTGTCCACTCCAGGTGAGAGTCCCACTGAACCAAGGGTGCTGGGTGGGGTGGGTGAACCACTGCAGGGACTGGTAGACAGCGGCTGCCAATCAAAAACATGCAAAACAACATTATCATACAGAACAGCCAATGTCCTCATGATGGGTAATACAAGTATTCATGTTCAATACAGTAGATTTAAAAAGAGTCCACTGAAAATGCTTCTATTTTGCATAATTTTAAAACAATTATATAAATTGTATTTCATTATAAATTCTATTATCAGCATTGCAATTTGAGTAAAAGTTGAATTAAAAAAATAACATGAGTTTAAAGTTTTCATGGGACGAACCCCACAAGTTTGCGTAAAACCTGATGAAACTTGTTATTCCAGCATGATTTCTGAATTATTCACAGAACATCTTGTGTGCTTTAAAAGAAGCAAGAAAATCTGACCGTTTGTACAAAGGAATGAACTAATAATTTGCTTAAAGGTATAGTTCACCAACAATTCTCTCATCATCAACGCACCCTCATGCCATCCCAGATGTGTATGACTTTCATTTTCTGCTGAACACAAACAAAGATTTTCAAGAGCATCTCAGCTCCATACAGGTCCATACAATGCAAGTGAATGGTGACCAGGTCTTTTCTCAACCACACCTATCATATCGCTTCTGAAGATATGGATTTAAACATTAGAGTCGTATGGATTATTTCAAGCTGCCTTTATGTGCTTTTGGGGCTTTCGAAGTACTGGCCAACATTCACTCTCATAGTATGGACCAACAGAGATGAGATATTCTTCTAAAAATATTAATTTGTGTTCAGCAGAAAAAATAAAGTCATACACATCTGAGATGAGGGTGAGTAAATGATGAGAGAATTAAAAATTTTGGGTGAACTATCCCTTTCATTTTATTACTGAAACAGAAATTGTGCAGAATCTGAAATATTTCTCATTCATTTTATGGCATACATTTTTTGAGCTGTCAATGTGGATTCAGAATTTTTAATAAGCATATTATACTTCTATAATATGTCAGACTTATGCAGCATGTTACATTGAAGAGCAGGACACACACTCACACATGTGTAAAGAACTTTGACCAATTGAGGAGCAAGAATGTGTTTCAAAAATGATGATAACGTTGCCCTGCATCAGTCAGTTAGCAATGAGGAAATGCCTAACAACAAGCACCAGACAGCAACCTGGCCGCAAGAGGCAGGAAATATATGTATATAAAATACACTGCTCATTGTTCCAAATGTAATCATTTCAGTACATCCGTCCTAATATTCTTCAATAATTTGTTTCTGATCATTGTTCAGACTATTTAACAACATGGTGTTTTCTCCATACATTAATTTACATACATATGTCCCTCTCTATATTTTGTTTATTTATTCACACAGTGAGGATTTAAAATGTACTTCTAATGCAGGTTTAAGAGTAATTATGTCAAAATTCATTATGTCCTTCAGATCTGTTGAAAGTTGGCACCAGTGTGAATTAATTCATGAGTGAACAGTTTTGGTCCACTCTGCTCCATTGTGTCGTGACTGTGAGAAGAGGACACATGTGCAAGCTATAACTGCATCTGTCTGATGATTGTATCCAGAGCAACCACGGAACTGTGGGTACCATGGCAACAAGCCGTACAGAACTTATTCACTGCACTGAGATACACATAGACACACATTTGCACACAATATGTATTAAATGGGCACACTTGAACAAACATGTTGAACTATCCTGACAATAAACACTCACACTCACCTGCAGGGCAAGTGGTTTCCAGCGGGTATTCTTCAGCAGCGCAGGGGTGGATCCCAGAGTGTTCTGTGGCCTCTTCTTCAGAGTAAGGATGACTCCGCCTGGGTCCTCACGAAGACAATTGACCAAGTTCTTTAACTGCCAGCCAACCTGAAAGAGAGAGATGAATGTATATACTGTATATATATATATATATATATATATATATATATATATATATATATATATATATGAATACTAGTGGCCAAAAGTGGAATAATTCAAGTTTTGGATTTTGCTATTATGGAAAGAAATTGGTAATTTTATTCACCAAATTGGCATTCAACTTTCAACAAAATGTAAAAAAAAAAAAAAAAGAAGACATTTCACCCCACGCTTCCTGTAGCACTTGCCATTGATGTGGCTGTATTGTCATGCACTTCTCATGCACCTTACAGTCTAGCTGTACAGCCCTCAGAAGCTCAATGGGTTTAAGATACATAAGACTCTTTTCCAATTATCTGTTGTCCAATGTCTGTTTCTTTTCCCACTCTAAAAAAAGTTTCCCACTTTTTTTTTGTTTTTCTGATTCAAAAGTGTTTTTTTTTTCTTTGCTATTCTTCCCATAAGGCCTGCACCTCTGAGTCTTCTCTTTGCTGTTGTACATGAAACTGGTGTTGAGCAGGTAGAATTCAATGAAGCTGTCAGCTGAGGACATGTGAGGCGTCTATTTCTCAAACTATAGACTAGTACTTATCTTCTTGTTTAGTTGTACATCTGGGCCTTCCACATCTCTTTCTGTCCTTGTTAGAGCCATTTGTCCTTTGTCTTTGAAGACTGTAGTGTACACCTTTGTATGAAATCTTCAGTTTTTTTTTGCAATTTCAAGCATCATATAGCCCTCATTCCTCAAAACAATGATTAACTGACGTGTTTCTAGAGAAAGCTGTATCTTTTTTTGCCATTTTTGACCTAATATTGACCTTAAGACATGTCAGTCTATTGCATACTGTGGCAAATAAATAACATTTTAGCATGATTACTCAAGGATAAGGTGTTTGAGTAATGGCTGCTGGAAATGGGGCCTGTCTAGATTTGATAAAAAATGACTTTTTTCAAATAGTGATGGTGCTGGGGGGGCTTAGGTAGCTCAGCAAGTGTTGACGCTGACCGCTACCCATGGAGTTGCAAGTTTTAATCCAGGGTGTGCTGAGTAAATCCAGCCAGGTCTCCTAAGCAACCAAAGTGGCCCCATTGCTAGGGAGAGTAAAGTCACATGGGGTAACCTCCTTGTGGTCGTGATTAGTGGTTCTTGCTCTCAATGGTGAGCGTGGAGAGTGGTGCATGGATCGCGGAGAGTAGCATGAGCCTGCACATGCGGAGTCTCTGCAGTGTCATGCACAATGAACCACATGATAAAATGCACAGACTGACGGTCTCAGAAGTGGAGGCAACTGAGACTTGTCCTCCACCACCCGGATTGAGGAGAGTAACCACGCCACCATGAGGACCTACCATGTAGTGGGAATTGTTCATTTCAAACTGGGAGAAAAGGGGACAAAACAAATAAAATAAAATAAAATAAAAATAGTGATGGTGATGGTGCTGTTTTTTTACATCAGTAATGTCCTGACTGTAATTTGTGATCAGCTGAATGCCACTTGTGTGAATTAAAGTGTCAATTTCCTTCCGAAACCGCAGAATCTGTACATTATTCCAAACTTTTGGCCACAAGTGTATATTATATACAGTATACTGTATATAATCCTTGATCAATGAACATACACTGATTATTAATCTGTACAGTCATTAATGCTAATTTATGCAACAAGAGGCAAGCTCAACACTCATATACACACAAATGACAACTTTTCCCACACAATGATACACACCACTGTCTGGTGATTGACCTGAATGACCTCATCACCGGCATGAATCTTCTTACAATGATCTGCAGGAGACTGCAAGCAAGAGATAAAGTGTTTAATAACCCCTTTTCATTAACAGATAAATCTGACAATAATAATTACACAGCCACTTCTGTGATGTATTATAGTAGCATATACTGCATGTCTGAACGTTTACCTTCTCTATGAAGAATGTATTTTTTTGTGATTCAAATTTGTATTGATTCACACAGAAAACACGAAAAGAAAAACATACAGTATATACATGGAATCGACATTTAACACAATCCCCAAAAATACCCCTCCCAAACCCAAACCCACCCCGACCCCCAGCAAACACTCACGTTCACATGAGCATATACACACAAAAATAAATTGAGAATCTGGGGCAAAACGAAATCCGAGTGCCCAACACGTCACATCCAAAACCACTGGATCTCAACACACCACCAAAAAACATGGACCGTGTCTCCATCCTCCGACTGGCATCACCAGCAGGTAGGTGTGTCTTTAAGACCAAGCCTATACAATCTAGGGGGTGTTCAATAGAATCTATGTATTATCTTGAATTGGCACACCCTTGCATCTCTAGATGCAGAGTTGATGTTTTAAAAACCCTACCTCCAATACCAAGATTAAATATTTCTTTCATAATCTCTTGATAGAAGTTAAAGCTCTGGCCCCCAGACTTTGAATTAGCAGGGAGTGATACACTGATGCCTCATGACCTTTTCAAATAGCAGTAATCACCACTCCCAGAATGTCTGCCATTTTAGGGGATGTATGTTACTCCCAAAAATAGTACAGAGAAGGTGGCACAGCTGTAAATACCTAAAAAACTGAGATATAGGAATCCCAAAGTGTTGAACCAAACCTTCAAAGAATTTCAATACTCAACTCTCATATAGGTCACCGAGTGTAGTAGCAGAAAGGGGACTTGTCAATATATAATTTAGGGTTCATCCATATGCTTGAGGCAACATTTAAATAAATGTCCGGATGGAACATTCTGGACACATTTGTCCATATCAAGTGCAAATGTGAGATAACGGGGTGTTAAAAATGTTTACACATCCTGTAAAGCGTTAATGTTGCTCTAAGTCGCTAACACACTTTTGCTTCACTATGATCCACGACAGAGTTCATCAAACGATTAAAGTCTAATCTCAGTATTATATCATGAGGGGTGCCAGCGGCTTGCAACATCCTTTCAAGATCTATAAAAAGCCCTGATCATCAGCGTTAGGTGCGTAAATATTAGCCAAAATCAACCTTAGCCCCTGAATTTCTACTAATTCAAGAAGAAAGTATTTTTAATAAAACATAACTCATCTAAAAATGTTCATGCTGTACTCAGTCATTCATAAATAGCTTAAGATTTTACATAATCTGTTGATTTCATAGTTAGTCAGCATAGTAAACAATTTAGCTGACAATTCTATGCAAATCTGTCCAAGTGGAAGTACAGTCCGCCAGGAGCAACTTGAGTTTACAGGAATTATTTACACAAAAATGAAAAATTCGGTCATTATTTACTTACCCTAATGTCGTTCCACGCCTGTATGCATTTATTATTTCCACAAAACACAAAAGGAAACATTTTGAAGAATCTTTCCATAGGACTATTCCAAACAACAGCTCATAGTGACCACATCTGTTCAGCCTTTTCGCCTGTTCCTCACACAAACATTTTGTATGCCTTCAGAAGATTTATATAGCCTTGTGCGACACTACATCCTTCCCAACACAAAGTTTTGGCTTTGGTATACGCAACACATAATTTAAATTCATTTAAATCAACTTATCTCAGTTCAAAAGACTCTGGGATGTCAGTAAAGGGTTAAACCTTTGATGTATGGAGTCATGTGACTAAACAACATGGTGCTGAGTTTGTCTTTGGGGACACCAACAAAACTACATCTGGTAAGAAACCTAATCAAGTTTCTACAGTGAAACCTATTTGAGTAAAAAGATTAAAGTCTCTAGTTTCATCCAATAAGCCATTTTTATAATTAAAGCAATTTATCGTGAAACGGCATACCGGACAAAAGAGCTAGTTTTTCATTAGAAATCCTATATTTACCGTGCATTTTCACATTGAGAATTTTTTTTTGCTATCAGAGCCCTTGTAGGATAACCAACACTCCTGGAAACATAACAAACTATTTGATTTAAAAAATCTGACTTTCTATAGCTTGATATTATTTAAAAAAAAAAACAACTTAGTCCAGCTGTCCAAATATGTGGACATACATTTTTAGGAAACCTTTTTGCTCTTGAATTTTGTTTTGCATGTGTATTAGGTGCTACCAGTTACAAATAAAAAAGGGAAATGGAAAATGCACACAGCAGTCACGCTTAGGAGGCAGTGCATAGGAATATTAGCACAGTCATATGAACTACTTCTCTGGTGGGTTTTTTCTGTCCTTTCTGGAGCTTAACCGACATGGTCAATAGAAACTGTTGTATGAAAAATAACTGCATGAAGATTTCTCCCTTTTATATTCCACAGAAAAAAATAAAAGCCTTCAGGTTTGGAAAGATATGAGGGTCAATCAGTGTTGTGCAGATTACATGTAAATTGTTATCAGGTACTGATAACAAATTACATTACAAAAAATTTAATCAGTAACATAATCTCATCGATTACATTTTTGGGTTAATCTTATATGATTACTTTGGATTCATTTTAGATTACTTTCAACCTCATTCTATTTTATTTTATGTCACATGCATTTGAGTAGGATAATAATGTGAACATAAAAGTACAAAGAGGAAGAAAATGTATTCCATTCTTTATTACTAACAAAAATATCCTCACAAAAAGAACTCATGACATTTTTTAAAAAAGTGCATTAAACATTGTACATTGAATTAAATAAACATTAAATCTAACAGCAATGACATGGCCAAAGTTTATAATTCAAAACACTGAGACATCAAGTTAATTTTAAAGGGCACCTATTATGGAATTTTGAAAATTACCTTTCATGTAGTGTGTAACATAGATTTAAGTGAACAAAAACATCCTGCAAAGTTTTATATATGAAAGTTCACCGTAAAAAAAGTTATTGTCTCTCAAAAGTAGTAGTCGACTGTGAGTCAGTTTAATGAATCGTTTTTCCAATGAGTCATTTTCCTTTTCGTTGTGACGTCAAGACGAAACATTACCAAATTGGCCGCGCCCACTCATTGCGCACGCAGACACCACGGAAAACTTGAAAACATCATGTCGACAACAAGACGCTGTGTTCTGAAGTGCATATCAAAAGTGACCTTTTTTTCACTGCCCAGGGACGATCATGTGAAGAATCAGTGGCTAGAGTTTATATTTACAACTATACCACACAAGTATAGCCCGAAACTTGTGCTGTGTTCACGTCATTTTAATGACGATTGCTTTACGAACATGAATGCTTTCAAGTGTGGATTCGCGAGCCGGTTGATACTGAAGGAAGGTTCAGTACCAAGTTTATTTGGATCAGCTTCCTCCTCCGAATCACAACCTGTAATTATTATTAATAATTGTTGCTTTTATGTGTTTTTAAGCATGCTTAATAAGTAATTGTGTGTGTTGTGTAAGTTATGCTCAGCGCAGCTTCTAGGTCTCCAATGTCAATTTTTTTGAAATATGTGAAATGTTTGTCGATGTTATTGGAGTTGTCATAAAGAATAGAGCAATAACTTGTAGTAATGCAGTGCTTTATCAATATGTTTATGCGTTGGGCTAACGCAAACATTAACTGATTGGGTGTTTACCACCGAACTTTGGGCTATGATCGCTAACATAAATCAACTCAAATTCCTTCTCTGATTTAGATTTTTTTTACTACAAAGCGGTGATGGGCGTTCCGTTTCCGACAATCTCTGCACAGAGTATACCAATCACAACTGACTGGGTCATCTGACCAATCACCGCAGATTAGCGTCACGCAAAGGAGGGGTTTGGAAAAATGAGTCGTTGAACGAATCATTTGGGAGTCGGTGAGCAAATCAGGTAAACATAAATGCATATTATAAGACAATAAAAGTGTTTTTTGTCATTGCATGCATGTAAAACTGTTGTTGGGGACTCCCAAAACAATATTAGGAACATTTTAAATGCCATAATAGGTGCCCTTTAAGTGCATAAAACAATAACAGCATTACAAACATGAATGACCATAAAATCAACATAAATCGATCATAAAATGAACAAAAATTAATGACCATAAAATCAACTGCAATGACGTTGGCTAGGTCAAAGCTTTCATCTAAAAACACTGAAAACACTTTTAACCCTTACTGCTTTCTGATAGTCCATCACTTGTTCTAAAGCAGAGGTGCAAGGTATTCTATTTTGAACAGCAAGAATATTCTTAAAAGAGCAGAATATTTTAAAATGGCAGTGTTCCACCGAGTCACAAAAGGAACAATTGTGTCAAGTTTTACGTCAAGTTTCATAGCAGCAAAAGTAGAGCGATGGGCTTTGTTCCATATTGCTGCACATTTTGCATTTGAACTACTGTGTACCCTGCGGGCAGGACCCTTAGAGATGGCTTTCCCTAGATCCTTTGAAACAATAAGGTTCTATGTGTCCACACAGCTCCACACCATTGGTGAGGTATTAAGAATAATATATATATACTACTGTAAAAAAATATATATACTGTATACAGTAATATATATATAAATATATAAAACAGGCGACATGACTATCATGGGAGCAAACCAGCCAGCCGCGGCCTTTTCTCTCTCTATGTTTCTTGTCATAGAGCATAAAGTGGCCGGGGCTATCTTAACGCTATGAAATGCGTCGGGGAAGGTGATCTTTTCCGTTCCTATTCTTTCAGGGGGAAAAGACCCTGCGGAGACCCCATCCTGCCCAGACTGGGGGAGGTAACATGTGGCCAATACGTCACATGGGTTGTCAGGCCACACGTGGAAGTCGCGCAGTGGTATGTCCTACCTGGTGAGGGAGGAGCTCTACAAACACAGCGACCGGGGGCAGAGGGACTGCCCAAGGGAGACTCGGGTCCGCCGACAGGGGGACCGTACCGTGGAAAATACATCACAGGGAGTTGCCTGAAGAGTGAATTAGACCAGTGGAGCCCTACCACAGTACAGAGCACTTGAGGCTCATAGTGGGTCTGGCTGCAAATTCCTCTGCTGAATTCGCAGGCCAAAAGGCTAGGGAGGAAGAACATCCAGGAAGCGAGAGCTTAGTGGCTAACCTGGGAGAGAGAGCATGCTGGATCACTTTGGTGAAGGGCGCTAGGTGCAAGCGGAACACCCGGTCGGCTGTTCCGTATTACCGAGTTCTACCAGCTCGGACCTGACAAAACACGGGACGAGACCGACTCAATCCTGAGATTGTAGAATCTCGCAAAGGTATTGGGTGTTGCCCAACCCACTGCTCTGCAGATGTCTGCTAGGGAGGAGCTATTCGCCAGTGCCCACGAGGATGCCACACTTCTTGTCGAGTGTACTCGAACCCGCATGGGGTGGGCACGGCCTGGGTCTGAGCTGTAGTATTATACATGCAGAAGAATTGAAATAATATGACTTGAATCTAGAGTTTTCAACCTTTGAAGTCCTGGAATTCTTCACCGTCATAAATCAAACGGCCCAGGCGTCCTCAATGGTCAGAAAGGCTCTCCTGATCTTCCACACAGTTAAAGCAGACTTCTCTTTTGTAAGGTTACAAGGACCATCAGATTTGCACAACTCTAAGACTTTAAACATTAATCTTAATCTAGCCTTGCTAGATAATGCTGAAAATTGCTTTGAACTGTGGTAACGTTTGTACCTGACAAATGAATGATTATAGACTGATGGACCTCTTTAAAATGTGAGTAGAGATGTGCAATCACATATAATTGATAAATACAATCTCTAATTCTGTATGATTCATCTCATTCTACTAAGAATGATAATATAAGGCTCAACTTGATAAAATGCAATGGGGAGCAGGTAATAACACCTCGGGAGGCAAGAGTGCATCCCGAGGCTTTGGTGCTGAGAAAAGACTCAAAACACTTACCTTGCTCCACGCACCCGGCAGGGGCTTAGAGACTGAGGAGGAGGTCCTGTAGAGACGTCTTCGGAACTCGTCAGCGCCGGCCTGCCGGAGATTGAACCGGGACTGTAGGATTTTGCATGCTCTGGCTAGATGACCCAGGGAGTGAGGAAATCGCTCTTTTACTGACAGCGTGGGTAAAAGCCCAAGGGGTGCAGCAAAAGAAAATAAGGAAAATAAGGATTTTCCTCCCGGACCTCCATCGGGGGACAGAGTGATCTTGTCTCAGGAGCACTTAGGTGCTATCCGGGTCCTAGAGACGGTGGGCATATGCCGCCTACGGGACGCTCGACACTGGGGCTGAGAGCTGGGCCCAGGTTGAGGCAGAGCTGCCTGTTGCTTGGACGCAGGGGGATGCCCTCGGCGTGCAGACGTGGCGCGGCTGTGCTGGGGCGTGCCGCAGCATGATGTGCGAAATCACTTACGTCTACCTCTTTACCGCCAAAAACTTGAGGAAGTACGTGAGCCACACTCACCTCGAGCCTGGACAGAGGCAAGCGAGTGTGCCGGGGGGGCGGGTGGTTTATGGGGACGTACCTGGTGAAACCGAGCCCGCTGCCATCCCCAAATCGCCTCCATCGCCAGCCAGGTCATCCTCAATCCCATGGGAAGAAGGAGTGGGAAGAAGGAGCGACGCGGGGGGTGCCTGAAGTGGCATTCACTTTAAGAAATGAAAGCCGCGACCGCAACGTTGCCATGGTCATATTCTGGCAGTGAGAACATGTACCATCCACAAACGCTGCCTCAGTGTGATTGCTACCCAGGCACACGAGGCAGCGTCTATGACCGTCAGACTTGGAGAGATATCGACCGCATCCAGGAACTACACAGGGGCAGAAGGGCATCTTTAAAAAGATGCCTCCGAAAAGGACATTCAACATCTGCTGTGTATTGCTCATTTGTGAGTGAAAATAAACTCTTTTAGAGGGAAAATACTTCTCTTTTAGAGGCATACACTCTTTTAACAGAAGCGCTGTCGAAGCCCCCAGGGGCATGGACTGCACAGTGTGCAGAGAGCGAGAAAGCCGCTGGTAACGAGCTGTAGATCCAACAGCAATGCTCTGCTTATAGAGGTGAGTGGAACAGTAGTGAGACTCAGCTTGCTGCTGCACAACCGCTTGGCTCCGAAGAAAAATCAGACTGACAGACGCACGTCTGCTTCCCTTTATACACGTATGTCCGGGGCAGGACATGCAAATTCTGTCTGCCAATTTCTCATTGGCCTTTTCTCAAGTTCAGAGGTATGCAAGGTTCTCAAGAAAGACCTCTTGTGTCACTACATTCAACACAACGTTGAGTGAGTGACAGAAGGGGAACAAAGATTTATGTTCATTTAGTAAAGATGGGAAGTAAAAATGTAATGTAGCTTGAGTCCAACCTAAATTAACATAAATTATTTAACAACAGCACTGGGACAATCCACCAATCCAAGCCTCACTCTTCCCAGTGCAGAAATCAAGTGCCTGCTCTGTGAGGATGACCTGGATCTGCTGTCCCAACAGAAGAAAAACTGCAGCACAGCATGTCCTTTTTCAAAGCAGTATTGCCAGTAATGAGCACTGACAATCTCAAGAAACCTCAGTTAAGGTTTTCTAGATAGATTCAGTTTCCTTATGGAGGTCTTAAACACAGCATCACCAATGTTGATCTTGGAATTGACATACACATAAACACATACACGGGTTTTAATCTACCAGTAAAACCATTAAGTGATTAAGTGACTCAGACAATCGTCTATACTCTAAAATTATGATTCAATCATATATATATATATATATATATATATATATATATATATATATGTACATAGATAAAACAATTCTATCCAGACTTTAGCATTATATATATACTGTATATATATATATAATGCTAAAGTCTGGATAGAATTGTTTTATCTATTCATAACCTCAGACATTATCTTTATATTCTTGTCCAGTATATCTAATGTCTGGAACTAAAAACTGGGAACAGAAAACAAAAATTTTTAGGATGCACAAAGGCACTTCAAATAGTGCTATTATAACTGTTCAAGGTGCTGTAAGCAATTTCAGCCATTTGCCTAATTTCCGCTAGACTTAGCCACTGAGTTTTCTTAGGATTTCTTAGGACATATACAGAACTTCAGTATGATCATATCAGTCAGATATCATAGTATTTTATGTTTGTTATTATAAAATATTGGAAGAAGGAATGAGATTGTTTATAATTCTTCCAGTTTTGATTGGTGGGATTTATATGAGCAAGCTCCAATAAAACGTTTGTTAGGACCCTCATTGAGACAGGTAAAGAATAAATACACTTGTGAACTCACATTCTCTGTGGTTCCAGTGATCACATGAAGACCATCATATGTGGACTTGATGTACATGCCCTGAAAAGAGAAGAGAGAAAGAATGGTTGTGAGGTGTTGTATCAATAATTTAGTTATCATTTAAATTGTACCAGATTTATACAGTTTTTCCAAACTTTGGGATGCATTTCTGTCAATGATGAAAGTTGTTACAGTATTGTTTACTCACCAGGCCCTCACTAGGCATAACGTTGGTCAGATGAACAACTTCTAGGTGGGCCGACTGTGACACCAGCGAATCGGATGACAATGAAATAATGTGCTCACAGATACCTGATAGAGTCTTACACTGCAAAGAGAGATAAAAACAGAAAGAGAAAGAGAGAGAAATAGTAGTTAATATTTCAGTCTACTTATAGCTGTTGAATTTGGAGTGAACAGAACACTGGCAGCAGTATAAGTATTCACATGAAATATACCCATAATTCATCATAAGTCTGTTCTAAAAAGTCATATGCTATGTTAATATGGCATATTCATGCCATATGTTTTCTTTCATCTTCCTCTCTCTCCCTTACTCCCTTACCCACCACCACCACCACCCTTCTCTCTCTCTCTGTCTCTTTCCCTCTCTCTCTCTTTCTGTTCAATAGGGCAGTGATACTGAAGGGGGAAAAAATCACAGTCTGCATTATTGAAGATATACAACCTTAGGCTAAACACACACACACATGCACACACACGCACACCCCCAATCACACACTCCTAACAGATTTTTGCTTCAGAGCAGGCTGGATACATGTGACTCTACAATAATGTCTCAAATACATGTTTTAAAGGGCTGACCGTGAATGCAAAATTTCTTGCTAAAACAAATTTGTATGTGTGTACAAATTTGTGAGGACCACATTTCCAAATGAAAATATAAACAGTAATGTAAACTTCTTATAAATAAATTCTTAAAAATAAAAAACCTAAAAACTGACTAACAATACATAAAGCTCTTTTGTCTTAATAGTTTTTTGTGGTAATCAATATTATGCCACAAATGCTGTTGATTGAGCTTAACTTGTACTGAAACCTGAATATTCCTTTAAGTATAGGTGTAATTTGTGTGAAAGAAAGAGAGAGAATGTGTATATGGTTTGAAAAACACTCACCACATGTAGAATTTTATTCTCAGTTTCATATACTGTGCAATCCTGAGAAAAACAAAACAAAACAAAAACAAGTCAAAGAAATAATAAAGGACAGCGCTGTGTGTCACATATCAAAATACACTCACTCACACACCTAGAGTATTGCTCTCATACACACACCTGTTGTACTATGGTCGTTAGCTCTAGACAGAGCTGAACAATGTTGTTCTTCAGCACTGAGTATTCTGAAACACTGACAAAAGGAGACCTGCAAACAAAGCAAAACATACACAAAGAGATGAGGGAATTACAGTAGACAAACAAACCCTATTTCATAACATCATTAAAAGCAGGATTTACTGTAATTTGCTTTTATTCTAATATTTTGGGTCATCTTTCCAGAGTTTAATTCATATTTTTCATTTTGTTTCACTTCAGTCCAGGTGAGTTAAGGTTCTGTTCAGGTCATTTTTGTTACCTGTCCAACCATGCCAGCAGATTTTTTGCTGCTCCAATGAGGTCAACGACTGAAGTCAAGAAGTCATTTGGAAGGCGCCGTGAGATTCGTCCGTCATAATGTCCCCCACGACGTCGACCCGTGATGAAGTTCTGCAGATTCTTAGCCGATGCATTGAGTTTGTGCGACAAAGTTCGCAAATTCTCTGTCTCTAGGCCAAAGTTCTGCAACAGGAGAAAAATCTTGGTAGAAATATTTATGCTTAACAATGCAAAGTTAAATAAACAGAACCCAGTTTTGTCACTTTACTCCTGCAGAGACAAGCATGTGTAAACTGTCTTAAAAAGAATAGTGAACATTAATTATGTCATCATTTACTTAAAGGGTTAGTTCACCCAAAAATGATCTCACCGGAGCTTAATACGCCTACGTCATATGGCTTAGTGGCTAAAGCACAGGGCTGTTAATCAGGCTGTTAATCAGACGTTTGTTGGTTTGAACCCCACAGCCACCAACATTGTGCCCTTGAGCAAGGCACTTAACTCCTGGTTGCTCCGGGGGGATTGTCCCTGTAATAAGGGCTCTGTAAGTCGCTTTGGATAAAAGCGTCTGCCAAATGCATAAATGTAAATGTAAAAACTTGACTCTCTTGTAAACACGTGGATAGCCGTTACTGGAAGCCAGTGATTATAGTTTATAACTTTATAAATATGGATATTTTTCTTACAAAAACGCAGTGCTTCACTTCAGAAGGCCTTTATAAACCCCCTGGATCCATTTGGATTACTTTTTTGATGGATAGATGTGCTTTTTTGGACTTCAAAATCTAAGGTACCATATACTCCCATTATAAAGCTTGGTAGAGCCAGGATATTTTTTTATATAACTCCGATTGTGTTTGGCTGAAAGAAGAAAGTCATATACTCCTACAATGGCTTGAGGATGAGTAAATTATGGGATAATTTAAATTTTTGGGTGAACTAAACCTTTAACCCTCATGTCACTCCAAACCTATGAACCTTCTCTCTTTTGTAGAATACAAAAGAAAATACTAATAAGAACCCAAAACCCAAATGACTGTGCTGCTCTTTCCATGTAGTAAAAGTATACATGACCAGGGGCTGTCATGCTCCCAAAAGAAAACAAAACACCATGCATGATGCACCAAGCATTAAGTCTTCTGAAGCCATATGTTAGGTTTGTGTAAAGAACAGATTATTGATTACCACAAAAATCCACTTTGACTTTTCTATAAATAAAGCAATAATCTGGGTAACAGTGAGGTATTTACAATGGAAGTGAATAGGGCCAATCCGTAAATGTTAAAATACTCACTATTTCAAAACTATAGCCACTAGACATATACTGAAAAAATCACTTACTAACCTCTTCCATGTAAAGATATATACAATTTAAAATTTTTGTTGCCATGAAGAAAATTATGCCAATAACCATAAAACATCCATAAAACGGCATACAATTACAGTATATATTTATATTATATATATTATATATTCAAGGCTGATGTTATTTACACTTAGTCCAAATAATTTGTACCCAGGTGCAAATAGTGGCAGATAGTATTTACAGCCCTAATTAAATACTAACATACAGTTTTGTGGCATCACTGAAGTGTGTTTATTGTGTTAATTTAGAGTCCAACAGACACCCTACACCAACCACTATCCCTAATCCTAACCTTACCTTACAAAAATGTACCATGATTTTACTACAGTAACCATAGTTGTCACTTCAATTTTAAGCACAGTAACCTCTATTTTGAGTTATTAAATAACTCAGTGGAAAAAAGAAAAGTCATGTGGGTTTCGAAAGACACTAGATGTGAAACTAGTTTGAGTGAACTAGTCCTTTAATCTAGGTCTAAGGTTGATAAACCGAAAGAGTCTGAGACATAAAAGCAACACTATAAATAGAGGATAAACAAAAACTACATAAAGGACCTCTGAATGTCCACACAGCACATGTACAGACTATAGAGCAGCCATCACACATTAACAAGGTTACTCTGATATAAAACACTGCCTACACAGTGAAACGCAATAAAAACATCATCAAGTCTCCATTCATATCTGAAAACGTCATTACTCAGTATAATGTCATTTTCTCAGAACTGCTGCTTGGTTAAACTGATGTGCTCTTAAAACCCATAATTTCTGACAATCAATTGGCTGAATAATTCAATCACCTGATCATTCTGATTCACAACTGTCTGTTTAAAATCTGTTGTTAACAACAATTTTATTTCTCAATTTTTCCATTTGGTTTGTTTACCATGTTGTAGTATTACTGTTGTCGCAAGTCTAGCAAGTGCAGTATTTATACTCCTAGTTATACTATGGATTGGAGGGGTATTCCGAACAACAGGATCATATGTGATGTCGGAACGTTCCTTCCAAATGTTCCAGTACTTTGACATCGGCCCCCTTATTCCAAATTACTAGCGTAATCTCCCATCAGACATTTTTGCATGGGCTCAAGCATGAATACCTTGTCCTGTGGTGCGACCAGAAGCGAGCTGCGACAGCTATGTAAGAGATCTGGGTTTTCGTCCTGCATTAATACCAGGAAGTAATTGTGTTCACATTGTTAGTGATAACCTTGATTTGGAGGTTCCATTTTCTCTCTAAAAACAAATTTTTACTCTGATGGTTAGTGTAAGGGTTGGGGGGTAGAGTTAATAAAATATACATTCCTCTTCACTGTATAACATCCTTTTGGTGTGAACCTGCAGGCATTTCACCAAATGGGCTCGAGACCTACAAAGCACGGAAGTTCACACTTTAGCCCAATGTGTCATAGAAGCGCCATGAAATGACGTGACTGCTTCAGCTATTGTGTTTTTCATCTCACATTTTCTTTTATGACACTATCTGTTTATATATCTGGTTTAGGTTAGGGATGTCTCTCTTGTTCATCTCACATTGGCTTTTATCACACTATCGGTTAGGTTTAAATGTAGCATTAAGTGTATGGATGTCGGTTTTGTTCATTTCAAAATAGAAAACAAATATCATCTCACATTTGCTTTTTATGATACTATTGGTTAGGTTCCTGTTAAAGATCTAGGTTGGGGAGGTAGGTTTATTCATAACTCATTAAAGCATTAACCCTAAAATTTACTCTTTTTTTGAGAACATGATACTTGCTCCCGCGACCCTGTACACAGGATAAGCGGTTGACGATGGATGGATGGATGGATGGATGATACTTGCTTTTAGCACCTCTCAGTGGACATTTCACCTTGAAATTGCAGAATTACATGTAATGATTCACATAATATCCTTTTGCTAAAATGTTCAGTCATGTAATTTTCATGAGATCAGGCTGCACTTAAGGGATAGTTCACCCAAAAATTAAAATTCTCTCATTATTTACTGCCATTTATTCCTCCCAAATGTGTGTTACTTTCTTCCTTCTGGTGAACTCTGATCTGTTTCTCACCACATTTACATTTATGCATTTGGCAGACGCTTTTATCCAAAGCGACTTACAGTGCATTTATATACGGTTATAAAGGGAGGGAAATGCGTCTGTTCATTCAGGATTATGCCTGAGGAGCCGACAATGAGGTTCGGACGTGACAGTGGCTCGGTTCAGCGACGTGGCCGGGAGGACTCGTTCCCTCCATCAGGGAATGGAGGTTACAACAGTAACCTAGACGTTCCCCGTCTGTCGCTCATTTCGATGTTGTGTCGAAGAAACGACACTAGGGGTCCAATTTGAATCACGCCATGTGCAGAACCGTGTACGTGCGCTGCTGACACAGGTGCGGGCAGGTAGTTGTGTGCCAAAACGACAGGTCGTGTCAGACTGTACGTACCCTTACCGAAAGCCCCATAAGATTGTCATAACCTTCTGGTTCCCTACACCACGATATGGGGGGAACAAGGCGACGTGCCAAGCATGGGAGCAAGCCGCGCCAGCCGTGCCTTTTCTCTTTCTATGTTTCTCGCATAGAGTTAAAGTGGCTGGGGCCATCTTAACGCTATCACACACATCGGGGAAGGAGTTCTTTCCCAATTCCTTTTCTTTCAGGGGGAAAGACCCTGTGGAGACCACACCTGCCCAGGCTGGGGGAGGTAACGAGTGGTGGAATACATCAAATGGGATTTTAGGTCGCATGTGGAGAATGGCGCGGTGGTAGATCCTACCTCATTGGGAGGGAGGAGTTTCATTCTAACACGGCGACCAGGGGGCAGTGAGGACTGCCCAAGGGAGACGCGGGTCCGCTTGCAAGGGGACAGTACCACGGAAAATGCACACAGGGGGACAAGTCCACACGGGGCACGACCTGTGGAGCACCTATTCCAGTACAGTGTAATTTGAGTACTCACATTGGGCTTGAATGGGTAATTCCTCCGCAGAATTCGCGGACCAGAGGGCTAGGGAGGAGTCATCCAGGCAGCTGAGTTAGTGGGATCTCCTGGGATAAGAGTGCACGATATTACCTCAGCAGAGGGAAAGGGCGCTAGGCGCAAGTGGTACATCCGGTCAGTTGTTACCGCGTTACCGATTTCTACCAGCTCAGACCTGAGAAAATACGGGATGAAACCAACTCAACCCTGAGATTGTAAAATCTCGTAAAAGTATTGGGTGTTGCCCAACCCGCTGCTCTGCATATGTCTGCTAAGGAGGTGCCTTTGGCCAGTGCCCACAAGGATGCCACACTTCTCATCGAGTGTGCTCAAGCCCGAAAGTGGGCGGACATGGCCAGGGTGTGTTAGGCCAATGCTATGGCGTCAACCACCCAGGGTGAAAGCCTCTGTTTGGAGACAGCGTTCCCTTTCCGCTGTCCACCAAAGCAGACAAAGAGCTGCTCAGAACGTCTAAAGCTCTGCGTGCGGTCCAAATAGATATGCAAAGCACTGACCGGACACAGCAACGGAGGAGCTGGGTCTGCCTCCTCCCGGAGCAGTGTTTGCAGGTTCACTACCTGGTCTCTGAAGGAAGTCGTAGGAACCTTGGGCACGTAGCCCGGTCGCGGTCATAGGGTGACGTGAGTGTCTGCCGGACCGAACTTCAGACAGGTGTCACTGGAAGAGAACGCTTGCAGGTCCCCAACCCTCTTGATGCAGGCGAGAGCGATCAGGAGGGCCGTCTTCAAGGAGAGGGCCTCAAGCTCAACTCGAAGGGGGGGTCTCTGAAGGCACGAAAGGACCACTGAGAGAACCCAGAAGGGGAACAGGCTTGGCTGGGGAGGATTCAACTTCCATCAACTTCCAAATGTCGCGCTTACCCAAGGACTTGCCATCCACTGCGTCGTGGTGGGCCGCGATAGCAGCTACATACACCTTCAAGGTGGAGGGGGACAGCCTCCCCTCCAACCTCTCTTGCAGGGATGAAAGCACTGACTGAACTGCGCATCTCTGCGGGTCTTCAGACTGGGAAGAACACCAATTTGCGAACAAGCGCCACTTCGGGGCGTTAAGTTGCTTGGTAGAGGGAGCTCTGGCTTGGTTGATCATATCTACGACAGCAGGTAGTAGGCCAATTAGATCTTCCGCATCCCATCAGGGCCAGACGTGGAGTTTCCAGAGGTCTAGGTGCGGATGTTGCACATGGCACCCCAACCCTGTTTGGAGGCATCTGAGGTGACCAGAACGCGTCAGGACTGCTGTAAAGGGACTCCTGCCCATAAAAAACAGAGGTCTGTCCAGGCTTTGAAAGTCTGGCAGCAGGCGGGGGTGATAAACACACGGTGCAATTGCCGTCGTCGAGGGTGTCCTCCTGCGGCTTCCAAACGTCAGGCAGCTCTGCTTCAACCTGGGCCCAGCTCTCAGCCCCAGCGTTGAGCGCCTTGCAGGAAGGGCACTCCCCCGTCTCCCGAACGTCCTCGAGGACCCGGTAGGCTCCCAAGCGTTCCTGAGACGGACGGCCCAGGGAACGAGACGTTTGCTTCGGAGCTGGTAAGCTGACCACTCCGACAATTAAATATGTATTTTTTTCTGCTTGTGTGCTGGTGTTTTTAGATTTTTAGATTATCTTCTGTTGTGTATTTCTGTTTTACACATTTTTATATAGAAGCCTATATATCTATTTTTTATTGTATTTGTTTTATCTAAAAAGATAAAGTCAACCTACTGTTTCCGAATTCACTGTTACCAGTCTGTTCCGACTTCCTCTCTTCATTTTCTCTTTATATGGTGTTCATTGCACCTGTCATACTGACACGACATAATTTCCACTAATGGAAATAAATCACAGCTGTCATGACTGTCGTTCTCTATTATCCAATTCAGGCTTTTCAATCACTGCATTAATTAGAGCTTACAAAACTTATTAATATGCAGAAACCCATTCAGTGCTCCAAATATTATTAAAAATAGATTCTTATATCAATAAGCTCTCAGGAAAGGTCTTAGGAATGGTATTCATGGTATCTTCCTAAAAGCTCCGTGAGACATCCTTAGAATCAAAATAAGTTTCCAGCCAACTCTGTTTGTCGGTGTAAATAGCAGTGACTTAAATGCAAAGAACAAGATTTTCAGAGAACAGGCCCTGGATGGTCAGCAGATCACAGCAAGAATTTAGGAATGATCGGGTACAGATGAATCTTGTTCTAAAAAAAGGTCACAAGCAACATTTACAAGGAGATAAATAGATTTCAAGAGGGTGGCTTGGATGACACCTGTTTTGTATGTTTTTGTTTGTTAATTCTGTGTTTGCTGAACAAAAACCCATAGTATTCTCAAGAGATATTGTATTGTATACTGTGAATTGTACTGTATATTTTCTTGTACAGTATGATTTTGTATTTAGAAAGTTGCCATATCATGTGGGGCTCCATGCTATACTTCACCAAAAACATTTTTAATTGAGAGACTACATGGAACATTTGTACTTTTAAAAATGTACTTGTCACATCACAGAAATAGAAAAGGCAACAAGGTGATTCAAAATGGAGACCAATCAAAGAAGCTAAAATACCCTTATAAATAATTCCTTCATAGATTCATATAGCTTTGAAAGTTATGTCAACTACCCATATATCATAATATATATTATAATACATCATTCTGTATGTCTGTATTGGATCAAATGTTATTTAATAAATAACTGATTGATATGGCATTTTAACTGTGGTTGATTTTTTTTTTTTTGCAGCTCACATATGTCAAATACCTGTTTAAATTAAAAGTGTAAAGGTTTTACTTACATGGGCAGTAAACCTGAAATCTGATTCTGTTCTAAGATTAATTGGTTTCATGAACAGTTGTGGGGATGTCCGCATTTTTTGATTTAAGAGATTTAACTTCTCTTCTTTTCTCATTGATGTATGAATTCCTCCAGCAACCAATCAGAATCTAAAATGCATCTTTGCTACCCTACACACACTCTCTCTTCTCTAACTGTGTACTGGTTGGGAGATTCCCGCTGGGTGCTAATCATTCAGTGTTAAGCGGAGTTTGATTAAAATGTCTGTTGTGTCATTAATACAAAACAAACACATCATTATCACAGCTAGTCACTCTCCTACTCTAATACACAAATGCACTCACACACCAGTGCACAGAGTAAGTCCACAGCCTCCAAAATGAGCTCCTGGTGTCCGATACGGGTAACGCCAAGCTCTTCCAGCTCCTGATGGGTGATGTGGAGCAGCTGCTCTCCAGTTATCTGCTCTCTCTCAAATGTCCTCATGTACTGAAGCAAACAGTCATCCAACCCTGAAAAAGCAGCAGAGAGAGAGAGAGAGAGAGAGAGAGAGAGAAAGAAGAAAGAGAGACATTGGAGAGCCATATGATCATAATTAATTGAACAACTTAAAGAAAAAGTTCATCCAAAAATACAAATCCTGTCATTGTCTTTCTGTCTTCCGCGGAACACAATGATAGTAAGGCAAAATATAAGCCTTTAATGTTCCATTGAAGAAAAAAGTTATACAAGTTTGGAACAACAAGAAGGTGAGTAAACTATGACAGAATCTCTACTCCATAAAAAAAAAAAAACAGGGTATGCTGCTCCTCTCCCTACAGAGAGCTGTCATTAAAATGATTAATTATTGATTAATGTAACTGTTTATTGGAATTGGTGTCCTTTATCATAGTCCTGTTGCCGCAGTTTTATAAAAGCAATAAGGCACTCAAGTTTGCGATACAGTGATTTTTCCACAAGTCAGAACACCCCTTACACATGGTAGAAGCACTGTAATGCACAGCCTTATTACTTTAATGATTGACCACTTATCTGAATATGGTGGTAACAACCCAGCATAAACAAACTGTAAATCTGCAAATTATGTTGAGTGGTTAATTCATGTGATAATATTTTTTCTAAAACCACTTGATTATAATCACATCTCTCAGTGAGTGATAAACACATGCACACACATCAGTGATGTGTGGTGGACTTAAACGAGAAGTGCCTTATCATGGTTCTTTTTTTTTTCAGTACATTGTAAATTCATATTTCAGTTCCATTTGACATTTACATACACTCACTGAGCACTTTATTAAGAACACTCTGGTCCTAATAAAGTGCACCTCAAGGTTCAATGTGTTGTGCATACTGAGATGCTATTCTGCTCACTATAATTGTACAGAGTGGTTATCTGAGTAGCTGTAGCCTTTCTCTCAGCTCAAACTAGTCTGGACATTCTCCATTGACCTCTCTCATCAACAAGGTGTTTCCATCCACAGATCTGCTGCTCACTGGATGCTTTTTGTATTTGGCACAATTCTGAGTAAACTCAGAGACTGTTGTGAGAGAAAATATCAGGAGATCAGCAGTTACAGAAATACTTATACCAGCCCATCTGGCACCTTCAATCATGTCACATCATCATGCCAACATCACTGAGATTAAAAAAAAATCCCCATTCTGATGGTTGATGTGAATATTTACTGAAGCTCTTTATTTTGATGGTACCAAGTAGATATTTAACACACTATAAGTGACTATTTAACTGACTATAAGTGACTTATCAACTGGCTTGCTATAGCTAGTAAACAGTTTTTCAACAAACTTTCAGTAGACTATCAATAGCCTGTATAACAGCAACAAAATAACAGCTTGTCGGATGACTTGCTATAGCTAGTAAACAGTGTTTCAACAAACATTCTGTAGACTTTCAGTAGCCTGTATATAGATCTTTATTAATGACCTTTAAATTAACTGATGTTCTCAACAATAATGTAAGTAGGTCATAAATAGAGTGAATAGAGCATGTTACCTTGCAATGCTGCCACACAATTGGCTGATTAGATAATAACATGAATAAGTGGGTGTCCAGGTATTCTTAATAAAATGATCAGTAGATGCAGTTTTCAGGCAAAATCCATACAGAAATCTCATATCTCACAACTCATACGTATGTTCATGTAAGCTTTTAACTGATACAAAAATTCACATACTTGTGCACTTAAGTAACAACATATATTTTAAATTACTACCAAAAAAACTCTGTTTTCACATATGTAAAATATATTTTCCCAATTCAAAGTGGAATTTGAATATGTATGATATACAATATCAACTATAGTTTACATGTTTAAGGCCATGTATCAGATTTCTGTATGGGAAGGGATATGGAATACCTTTTAACTTACATTATAAGTTAATAACATACAGAGACTCAGAGCTCAAGCCCAGTCCCGCACTCAAGCCTTTCCACTATGGACGCGTCCTCGCCTCCCGACGGCGTACTACCTGTTCCGCACCGCTGCAAAGCCCTGCCGGGTATGTCAAAAATACTCGTCCCTTTGGTCCCCCTAGCACGGAGATTGGATGCGTGGCTCTCACTTCCCAACCCGTCTCGCTGGCTGGCCCGGACCATCCGACTCGGTTCCGCAATTCAGTTTGCCAGGCCCCCACCCCCACTTCGCGGGCGTCCGCTTTACCGCAGTGCACGGCCAACATTCCAAACTCCTGCGCGCAGAGATCGCTACTCTTCTACTCAAAGACGCGATAGAGCCTGTCCCTCCAACCGAAATGAAGAAGGGTTTCTATAGCCCTTACTTCATTGTACCCAAGAAAGGCGGCGGCTTACGAAGTTTCTCCCGTTAATTAGAGACAAACATGTCCTAATCAGGTCGGACAGCACCACTGCAGGTGCGTACATAAATCGCCATGGTGGCGTACGCTCCCGCCACATGTCACGACTCGCCCGTCTTCTCCTCCTTTGGAGCCAGCAGCGACTCAGGTCGCTCACATCCCCGGCAAACTCAATGTGATAGCGGACGCACTGTCACGACAACGCTTGCCCAGTGGAGAGTGGAGACTTCCCCCCCAGTCAGTCCAGCTGATTGGGAACGATTCGGCAGAGCCCAGGTAGACCTGCTTGCCTCCCGAGAGACCTCCCATTGCCCGCACTGGTATGCCCGAACAGAGGCTCCCCTTGGGGCAGACGCACTGGCACACAGCTGGCCCGCGGGGCTACACAAGTATGCATTTCCCCCAGTGAGCCTTCTTGCACAGGTGTTGTGCAAGGTCAGGGAGGACGAGGAACAAGTCACACTAGTAGCTCCCTATTGGCCCAACCGGGCCTGGTTCTCAGACCTCGCACTTCTAGAATAAGTTGGAATCAGGGCCCTCTCTCTTAAGACTGCCCTGCTGATCGCGCTCGCTTCCATCAAGAGGGTCGGGGACCTGCAAGCGTTCTCTGTCAGTGACACTTGCCTGGAGTTTGGTCCGGCAGACACTCATGTGATCCTAAGACCGTGACCAGGCTACGTGCCCAAGGTTCCTACCACGCCCTTCAGAGACTAGGTAGACTGCAAGCGCTTCCCCGGGAGGAGGCAGACCCAGCCCCTTCGTAGCTGTGTCCGGTACATGCTTACCTATCTGGACCGCACGCAGAGCTTTAGACGTTCTGAGCAGCTCTTTGTATGCTTTGGGGGACAGCAGAAAGGAAACGCTGTCTCCAAACAGAGGCTTTCCCACTGGGTAGTAGACGCCATTTCATTGGCCTATCACACCCAGGCCGTGCCCCCCCCACCCCTTGCGGGTCCGAGCTCAATCAACAAGGAGTGTTGCGTCCTCATGGGCACTGGCCAGGGCCTCCCTAGCAGACATTTGTAGAGCAGCGGATTGGGCAACACCCAACACCTTTATGAGACGTTACAGTCTCAGGGTTGAGTCAGTTTCATCCCGTGTTTTCTCAGGTCCAAGCCAGTAGAACTCGGTAACACGCTGATGGGCTGGCCAGGTGAATCGCATACATATAGCGCCCTTTCCCTCGGTTGAGGTAAAATTGGAGTGGAGGAACTTGCCGACCCAATCCACTGCGGGTACTCAGTCTACCTTGTACTGGAATAGGTGCTCCGCAGGGTGAGGACTCCTACTCGGACTCCACCTGTGTGTATTTTCCGCGATACAGTCCCCTTACGAGCGGACCTGCGTTTTCCTTGGGTAAGTTTCGGCTGCCCCCCGGTCGCCTTGTTGTAGCAACACCCCCTGGATCTACCACTGCGCCACTTCCACGTGTCGCCTAAAAACACATGTGATGTATTCGCCATTTTACCTCCCCGCTGGGTAGGTGTGGTCTCCACAGGGTCTTTTCCCCCTGAAAGAATAGGAAATTGGGTAAGACCCCCTTCCCTCAATGCATGTAAGGGCCCCAGCTGTCTATTGCTCTATGCGAGAAACATAGAGAGAAAAGAGGTCTGGCCAGGCTTGGCCCGTTCCCAGGTTGGCATGCGTCGCCTTGTTCCCCTGGCTAGGGTAATCAGAAGGATTCTGACTTTTTTGGGGCATTGGGGAAGGGTACGTGCAGTCTGACACAGCCAGTCGTTTGGCACGTAAGAAATACCTGTCCGCTCCTGTGTCAGCAGAACACATACACGGGTCAGTGCGTGGCGGATTTAAATTGGACCCCTAGTGTCGCTTCTCTGACACAACGTCGAAGAGAGCGACAGACAGGGAACGTCTAGGTTATGGATGTTACCTCCGTTCCCTGATGGAGGGAACGAGACATTGTGTATTCCCGCCCACGTCGCTGAGCCGAACCGCTGTAGTGGCCAGAACCATTTCTGGCTCCTCAGAGAAATCCTGAATGAACTCTAGTATTTCCTCGCCTTTATACCCATATGTCTGGGGGCGGGGTATGCAAATACTGGCTGCCAACTTCTCATTGGCCTTTTTTCATAGATCAGAGGTATATTCGGTGCTCAAGAGAGACCCCTAGTGCCGCTTCTCCGACACACCATCTCGTTCCCTCCATCAGGGAACGGAGGTTACATCCGTAACCTAGACGTTAATGTTAGTTTCAACATACACTAATAGATTTTTAAAATGAAGCGTTGCATTAGCTAACATTAGTAAATGTACTTTAAACTAACATGAACAATTGTATTGCTATTAATTAATATTAACTAAGATTAATAAATTATGTAAAAAATATATTGTTCATTGTTTTTTCATTGTACCTCATATATTAACTAATGTTGACGAATGGAACCTTGTAAAGTGTTACCCATGTATACATTACTATAAACTGTTGTTCGGATATTATTTTTAATAGTCACCTTATTTTCACATCATTACTCCTCCGTAAGCACCACAGGTGTCACGGAGGAGTGCCTTTAAATTAACAGAAGTGTTCACTAAAACGGCTCACTCTCAGACAATTTAATGTTCTATTTCAAGTCATTTTAAGTTAATTTTGATTCTGAAGTGACCAAAATGTTGTCCTTGTCAGTTATTTGCTGACTCTCTAATCGTTCACTTGCTTCTTCAACCAGTTCACTCCCTTTACCTGCTGATAGGCAGGCTGGCTATTATCGCATTGATGAATGAATAACAGGTTAATGACCAATCAAATAAAAGTGGAGTCATTGCCTCCTCTCACAACTTTTTGCCTGTATCCACAGTTTTCCTGAGTAACCACTGGGCGGCACCAAGATTAATGTTATTGCCTGTTTTCTGTTTCTGGTCTACTAGAGTAAACTAAGCAAAATGAGCAATCCAGACAGAGAACAACAACCATTTAAGTGTTATTTGGAGAAAAAATTTATTTCATGCTCAACTTCTACAGTTGCTGGCTGTCATAACAACTCTAAGTAATTAATAATATCACCACAGATCATCAGTTTACATTATTGTAACAAAGTGTGTCTATTATGCAAGGAGGAAGTGAGACTCGGGTACGTTCAACTCAAAATTATTTGTATTACCCAACTAAAAAACAGAACTTGAAACAACACAGTCTCTGGTAGCATGTGTCTAGCTATCCTTGTCTCTGGCGTGGTCCCTTTTTTTATCACTCTCCCCAATGCTAACTGCAATCATAAACAGGACATATGTGTTAAGGGAATCTGCCAATAACCCTTTGTCAAATCCAGTGTTGAGTAAAAGCGAGCTGTGCCCAACCGATCGAGCAACTCATCGATACAAGGCATTGGGTATGCATCAAAGTTAGACACCGCATTTACTTTTCTATAATCCACACAGAATCTTACTGACCCGTCGCTCTTAGGGACTAGAATGACCGGGCTGGACCAATCACTGTGGGATTCTTCTTTTACTACCATATTGAGCACTGTCTAATTCTTCCCGAGTCACTTTTTTCTTCTGTTCGGGAAGCCGGTAGGGACAAGTGCGTACCACTACCCCGAGTGCAGTCACAATGTGGTGCTCCATGAGATTTGTGCACCCAGGCAGAGGCGATAACATGTCTGCAATGCATGTCGGCAACCTCTGTGACTTGAGATGGTGAGAGGCGGTCTCCACAAATGACCTGGGTGAAATGATTGGCTTTTAACTTCACCTGTGGCACGAGCTCCTACCTCTCCGGAACTACCTTCGCCAATGTCACAGGGACACCCTCTGTCCATAATTTCAGGAGGTTGAGATGGTATATTTGACATACGTCACCTCTATCTGTTCGCCTTACCTCATAATTGAGATCTCCTACACATCGTGTGACCTCAAAGGGCCCTTGCCAATTAGCGAGTAATTTAGAGATTGACATTGAGAGTAATACCAGCACATTGTCTCCTGTTGCAAATTCCTGTAGCCGAGTGACCATGTCATATAGTCGGCTTTGATTAACACAGGAGCAAACTCTCCTGTGTTAATTGACCCAAAGTGTGGATTTTTGCTCTAAAATCAAGAATGTACTGAATTTCATTTTTGCTGTTTGAAGGTCCCTCCTTCCTAGCTGATGTCGAACACACAGCGCGGTCACCACCCATACAGCAGCTTGAATGGGGAAAACCCTGTGGAGGATTGTGGGACCTCTCAAACTGCAAATAACAGGGGATCAAACCACTTGTCCCAATTTCTAGCGTCCTTGTGTAGGAACTTACAATCATATTTTACAGGGTATAATTAAACCATTCCACCAACCCATCTGTCTGTGGGTGGTAAACACTGTCTTGCCCTGATCAGTGAGGATTTCTTTCAGAATCCCCACCCGGGAGATTATTCTGAAGAGTGCCGCCACAACACTACGTACACAGATATTGCGCAGAGGCACTCCTTCCAGATATCGCATTGCATAGTCCACCAGAATCAGTACAAAGTGATGTCCACATGCTGTCAACTGTAATGGCCCGGTGAGGTCCATGCCAATTCTTTCGTTGGGGACCTAAATTAACGGAAGGGGCACAATGGTGCACTTGGGGTGGCTAGCAGATTCCTCAGCTGAAATTCACGGCATGCAACACAGCACCTGCAAACACACCCATGAATAGAAAAGGGTCTTTAGTCAGTTCAGTGTCTTTTCTTGTCCTAAGTGACACACCATCAGATTATAATGAGCCGTGCATGTGTCTAGCTCTCTCTCTCTCCTCGTCTCTGGCGTGGTCCCTCTTTTTATCGCTCTCCCCAGTGCTTACTGCAATCAGAAACCCCTGTCGCCACAGTCATCTAATCAGCAATCAGAAACATGCGTTAGATATGATAGCGCACAGGTGTGTACCCTTACTGATTTCTTTCTCCCCGGATGAGATCATTTACATTTACATTTACATTTATGCATTTGGCAGATGCTTTTATCCAAAGCGACTTACAGTGCAATTATTACAGGGACAATCCCCCGGAACAACCTGGAGTTAAGTGCCTTGCTCAAGGACACAATGGTGGTGTCCATGGGGTTAGAACCAGTGACCTTCTGATTAACAGCCCTGTGCTTTAGCCACTACGCCACCACCACTCCATACCCCAGATCATACCCCTGTCGATCATACCCCTGTCGCCACAGTCATCTAATCAGGCACTTAAAAAATAAACGTTCATCTCAACTCTGTGAAGTATCAGCACTATAGAGCCATATGTTTTTTGACTATTTCTACAAATGTAATACTTAACCCACTAAGAATATACACCAATGGGGGTGAAAACACTGGAGAACGGAAATTGAAAAGAGGCGAATTTTGGGACAGTTCCACATTCAGGAAAATGGTAGCTGCAGGCATTGCTCCAATAAGGGTCGGGAGCTGAAAATCCCCATTAAAGATATAGGGACCCCCCTCTCCCTTCCCTTTCCCTAACCTTAACCCGCAACCCCCTTTTGGGGGTTCGCTTCTGGAGTAACTCTTTTTGGAGATTCAGCCCCTATTTGGATGTCTCTGTCTTACAGCTATAGCTACTTGCCTGTATTCTGCGGCTACCCCACTCACATTCACATCATGCTTTAGGAGTTTAATGAGATCACAATGAGCTGAAGGGAGGCAAGAGATTCAAGTCGGTATAGAGGGCGGGATTACTCCAAAAGGGGGTTGCGCACACTCCAAAAACGGTGTTGCTTCCACTCATAGTTAGGGTTAGGGAAAGAGTTAGTGTAACTTAGTGTAAGGAGGAAGCGGCATGATTGTTCTACCTTCAAAGTCCCCTTCGGAGGGTGAAGTATTCCATTTGAAACACGGTGCTTGTCTTTATGCAGCTGGATGGTAAATAGGCTAATGGAAATAACAAAAATGTGTTTAATTATTTAGGAAACCAAAAAGTTTGAATGGCAAGCATTTTTCACACATTTTTATAGATAAGATAAACTTCATTCATTTCAGTAAAGACTGTTAAGTCGGTAAAGTATTTCCCACAACTGCTGATATTGAGGCCCTATGACACAATGCAATTTCAAATCCAATAAATAATCAAATTACACACAACTAATAGCGGGCATGAAAAAAAAAAAACTTCTTACTTTTACCTTATTACATTTAAGTAAATAGTCGCTGTAGGTGAGCACTGTAATCCGGTTTATCAAGTCTGCTTTTTAGAAACTTCAGTGCAAACCTCCTCCCACGTGCCACTTAGGCAATGCCAGCGTAATGAACTTGTAGGCAAGCCCATTTGAAAATGTTTGCATCCGTCCTCACTGTTTTTCAGATGTTTTCCTATATAAGCATGTGCTAAAGTAAACTGACATCTTTGACTGTTGTTAAGCATCTCGCAGTTGTTCCACTTCTTGTGCAGGTGCACCTCATTTTTTAGACACTGTGGCACGTTAAAAAGACATTAAATGGTTAAAAACATGACTTGAGATGTCTGTGTTCTGTTCTTGTCATTGTGCTGCATCTAGGTTTTGTTTGCAGTGAAAAGCCATGTTCGATGTTACTCTTTCTTTGATCCTCTTTCATTTGATGCCAAAGATGAGTGTGTGAAACTTTCATGATTGAAGCATTATGTGGGTAGTTTTTTATTTTTAAATTAAATATATCGTACATATGTAATTAATATCTTAAATGAGATTTTTCATTTAATTTAGTTTTTTTAATTTCCATATAGACACTCTAAAAGAATAATATTGTCCGCACAAGAAAGACTTTTAAGATGGAACAATCTGGGTCGTATGACGCCATGTGAGGAGCGGACGTGTGAACGGTGAGCACTGCACACTCTGCTAGTTTTTCATTATTTTTATGTCCTAAACCGGTGAGATTCCATGCACTCTGTTTATAACTGTCCTGTGATGAAAGTATGTCAAAGAATTCAAAATCCTTGGGCTCTGGTGACATTAAAAGACACTTAAGTGCTCAAGCTAATACCCCGACAAGGCTGCAGACCAGGGACTCAATTTGGACGGTGCGGTGGGAGAAATTGAACAGCAACTGTCCAGCACGTCTGTGATGCTGACGAAGGTTGCAGCAGACCTGGAGGATCTAGCTGTAATACGTTGTTCGATTACAGCGTTGGATACAACATTTTCTGAGTTGGTTACAAGATTGTCGGATGTCGAGAACGGATAGATTGCTGCTAATCCACAAGCGACCAAAGCAGATTTGCAGTGCATCTGGGAGAAGGTGGAATACCTTGACAATCATAATCAGCGAAACAACGTCCGAATTGTTGATCATGTCAAGGAATGCAAGAAACTCTTACATCAACGGAAGTTCGCTTTTGCACTGATGTTTCCGGCCGAACTGAGAAAAGATACTAAGGATGGCCATAAAGCATTTACATGTCCCCATCAAGCAATTTCTTTCATAAAGTCAATGGAACGAGTAAGTTATTTTGGTGATTTTCATGTTGCTCCCGAGTGAGCTTGAACCATTGAACATTCACTTGACTGTTCGGGGAAACTGGGCACCTTTTTTGTTTCTTCTTTTGATGGCTCTGCCTAGCGACTGCAGTTGTGGTTGAATCTGCTCGTTCTTTGTACTTGTGCCTCCTATTGGCTGGAGTTTGTTTTGTGGAATATTTGTTTGCAGAACATTGGAAGGCTTAGGTCATCTCCTGCACTCATGAAACAGCTGGCTCACTGAGTATTTGTTTGATTGCACACAGGATGTGTAAAAATCTTGGTCTTACAGATATTTGGAGACTTTTGAACCCATCTGGTAGGGACTATAATTTTTTTTCATCAGTCCATAAGATCTATTCTAGAATAGATTTATATATATATATATATATATATATATATATATATATATATATATATATATATATATATATATATCTAAGTCCCTCATTTTAGCTGTTGTTGATTGCTCAATTGGAAAAATGTTAGTCTCAGATCACGCCCTGGTGAGTTTAGAGGTGTTGCCACATATGGAGAAAAAGAAATCTTATAGTTACCATTTTAATGTATCCCTTTTGCAAAATCCTGAATTCCAACAAATGTGAAAGGCTGAAATTAATGTTTATATGGAGACTAACTGGTCCTTAGTATCCTCTGTGGGTGTGGTATGAGAGGCACTTAGAGCAGTTCTTAGGGGTCAGATCATACAGTATGACTCATTCATCAAAAAATCCAAAGCACGAGAACTCGTGGAGTTGGAAGGGAATAGTAAAAGTGCCAAGGCAGAGCTGAAAGGCCGAATGTTGTCTGATGTCCTCAGAGAATTGACCTCACTGAAATACAGATATAATACTATTTTGTTGCTGAGACAGTCATATTTTGAGTTGTGGGACAAAGCAGAGAAGCTTTTGGCTAGATATATAAAGCAGAGAGATTTTTCCACCATTCCCTCAGTGAAATCTGTTGGTGGTGAAATTTTTACCTCGGCCATTGATATTAATAATGCTTTTAAAGAATTCTATCTTGATCTTTATAGTTCCACATCTTCATCTACTGATGAAGATATTAGAAACCTTGTGGAACCAGTAGAACTTCCTAAGCTGACGACTGAGCAAAAAAACTCTTGATTCTGAGATAACCTTGGAGGAATTAATTAAGGCCTTACCTACAGGCAAGGCTGCAGGGCCAGATGGCTTTGCCGCTGATTTTTTTAGATCTTATGCTACAGAATTGGCTCTTTTGCTAGACATTTATACAAAATAATTAAAGAATGCAAAGCTTCCACCCACCATGACACAAGCACGGATCAGTCTGATACTTAAAAAAGACAAAGAGCCAAGCGAATGTAAAGTTAACATCCAATTTCCCTGATCCAGCTAGATGTTAAAATATTTTTAAAAATTCTGGTTACCGATTGAGTAAAGTTATGACATCTCTTATACATATAGATCAGGTGGGGTTTATTCGGGGCCGCAGCTCTTCTGATAATAATAGGCGTTTCATCAATATCATGTGGTCAATGGCTTATGATCCGATCGCTGCCAAAAAAGGCATTTTATATGGTAGAATGGGATAATTGTTTTAAAGATTTTGGAAATATACGGGTTCAGGAACACTTTTATTGGATGGATTAAGCTACTTTATAGACACCCGGTAGCAGCGGTACAAACAAATGGATTAATTTCAGATTATTTTAATCTGGATAGGGGCACCTGGCAGGGTGCCCTCTTTCCCCATTATTGTTCTGTCTTGCCCTGGAACCATTAGCAGCAGTGATAACAAGGGAAGATGATTGGCGGGAGGGATGGCACATAAACCTTTGCTTTATGCAGATGATATTTTATTATTTGTCTCCAACCCCACTAGATCTATGCCTAGCCTTTACATAATTATTAATACCATTTCTAAGTTCTCAGGATACAGAGTCAATTGGTGTAAATCCGAAGCTTTGTCTCTGACAGCGTACTGCCCAGTAACAGGTTTTAAGTAGCCCAAACAGGGCATTAATTATTTGGGCATTTTATTCCCAGAAAATGTGTCTGATTTAGTTAAATTAAATTTTGACCTCTTAATAAAAAGGTTTTCGAGCGATGTGGGCAGGTGGGATTTGTTACATTTATCTGTGATTGGGAAGGTTAATGTTATTAAATGAATTGTATTCCAAAATTTAACTACCTGCTACTGTCTCTCCCTGTAGATGTCCCCCTCTCTTATTTCAAACAATTTGATAACATAGCGAAGTCCTTCATTTGGAATGGTAAACATCCTAGATTAGATTTCAATAAGTTAAATAGGCCGATTGACAAAGGTGGGCTAGGCCTACACAAGATTTTGTTTTATTATTATGCATTTGGTCTCAGACATTTGGCTCATTGGTCTCTTCCACCTGAGAGAGCCCCTCCATGGTTTTGTATTGAACAGGAAGTTCTTGCCCCTATTTTGCCATTGCAAAGTCTTTCTATCAAACTAATTGGAGAAGTTAAGTTACACCTCGTTGTCTCTTATTTGCACTCGGTGTGGACAAAAGTGTCCAGAGCATTTAATTCAGACATTTATTTAAATGTTGCCTCAAGCATATTGCTGAACCCCAAATTATGTATCAACCACCTTTTTGTTGGTCAGAATGGATTGTGAGAGGGGTTAATACACTTGGTGACTTATATGAGAGTGGCGTGTTGAGATCCTTTCAAAGTTTGGTTCAACACTTTGGGATTCCCAGACTCAGTTCTATAAGTATTTACAGCTGTGCCACCTGCTCTGTACTGTTTTTGGGAGTAGTTTACATCCCCCTAAAGCGGCAGATACTCTGGGAGTGGTGATTACTTCTTTTGGAAAAGGCCATGAGTCATCAGTGTATTACTCCCTTCTAATTCAGAGTCTGTGGTACGGAACTTCAACTTCTCTTAATATATTATGGGAGAAAGCTTGGTATTGGAAGAGGGAGTGTGGGCTAGGATTCTAAATAAAATTAAGTCTGTATCTAGAGATGCCAGGGTTAGCCTTCTGCAATTCAAGATGTTACATAGAGTCTATTGGACCCCCTGTAGATTGCATAGACTTGGTCTTTAAGACACTCCCACCTGCTGGCGATGTCAATCAGAATAATGAGACACAACCCATGTCTTTTGGGGATATTCTAAGATTCAAGAATTTTGGTTTTATGTGTGAGGTATTGGGCTCTCAAATTTTATTTTGTCCCAGACTCTGTATTTTAGGTGATGGGGTGGTCATTAATATGGAGAATAAGCACGTAAAAAACTAGGTTCTAACTAGTATTATGACTACCAGACAGATACTTTTAAGGGTTAAAAGTCGGCTGGAGCACGCCCATTTCAGGAGTGATGTTCAGAGATGGGCAGGGTGCCAACTTTTGAGGAGAGGGCACCCAGAAAAAATATGGAACATTCTGAACTTGCAGAACCACAGGCTCATAACAAGCTCTGTTTTCTCAAATACACACATAGAAGCTCTTTTTAACCTGTGTGTCATCTAACAATGTACGTGTGTGTGTGTGTGTGTGTGTGTGTGTGTGTGTGTGTATGTAAGATGTCCTTCAACTAAACACACTCTCTCAAGCATATTCTGTCCATTCTCCCGTTCTGCTCTAGCTGTATGGGCTGCCTGGCAACCGTTGCTTGGAGACGGGGAGGTAAGCCTGCACAGGGAATGATAAAGGCCTCCATTTCCAGTCGTACACACTCGCATCCATACATTGCAAGCACATACACACTAGCTTTCTTACACAACCGTAGTTACACGTGTAATAATCATGCAGATGGTTGATACATTTAGTTCTCTAAGCGAATGATGACCTTGAAGAAACTCACACAAATCTCTCTAAGCCCATTCTTCTCTTTTAGGGCACACCATTTCAAATCTGCCCTAATGCATTACTCTACGCAGCTGATCCAAGAACAGCTGACAAAGGGAAAAATGCATCAGGTCCCTCCCACTGAGAGAGGTGAGTCATCGTGAGGAAACCCTTTAGAAAATTATCAAACACACACTTGCAAACACAAGCTCGCAAACATCCAAGTGCTCCATAGACTGTAAAACCTCAGTTTCTTTTTTTACATTTTCATGCTTATTTTGGTGGAAAATTTAGTTGGATGGATTTAGGCATAATAAGATTATAGTGCCCGCCCACTTTTTTTAGGTTGTTCATTATAATTATAGAAACAATATATTGTATTTTACTTTTATTAAAAAAATAGTCCGATATGTAAAAATATATACGTAGTTTAAGGGTAAAGGGAGACCAACAAGATTACATTTTCACAGTATGTTCTCTGATTAGTGGATCTTTCTCTGCTGTACCATGGTTAATGTAGTTGTTTACCATGAATTCCGCTAGCAAACCCGATTTTTAAACATTGAAGTTGAAATAATGCAGATAGATGTCTTCAACGGAAGCATACACCATTGGTGAACAACCTTGTATCGTCTTAAAGGTTTTTAAGTTATCATTGAAAAGTCTATGGGATAAATGAATGGGATTTTTACTTCCAGAACCAGTCTGTTATTGGTAGCTCCCAAATGTTTAATGAATGTACATGCAAGGGACAAGGGATATTATTTTACAGTGTCACTGTGATATTTGAGTTTAAAAAAAATTTACAACAGAGAAGGAGTGTTCTTAAGTACAATGAATGCCTAAAATGCTGGCAATAGCATTCTGATTTAAGACACCAATGTTTAATAAAGAGTTACATTTATCACTGATAATTATCTGAATAAACAGATTTACTTCCACCAAGTAAAATAGTTGTAGGGATAGTTCACCCAAAAATTTAAATTGCATCTTAGTACAGGAGTACAAAAGTATTTTATTGTTATAAACTAACAATAAATAATTTTTAACAATAAATAATATATATGGTCTGAGTACTCTACTTGACATTGTGCGTGACATGTTTCATTTACCTATTTTACACAAACAGACACAAAAAGCCTGCCTGCATCTTCCCAATCATTTTTTTCTGCAATATATATATTTTTTTAATCTCTTCTTTTTTGTCAGACAAACTCAGTAAGCTATACAGACAATTTTTTGGAGTTCGGCCTTCAGCTATGTCCTTCTTGTCATTCATGGGTGGAAAGGTTGGGACATTTGTTATATTTAATGTTATGTTTCGTGTTCATTGTGGCTATTATAGATGGTGTTGTGTGACAGTGGGCGCCAATGTTCTCTTGTGCATCCAGACATGTGCTTTTTTCGCTCCGCTGCTCCAAGGCGCACACTCCGTTCCAGTTAAATCACAAAGCAAAATCCAAACAAATGTGTCCCCGCTCATGATATTCATTCAATGACATGCAGATGCAATCTTCGTTTATTAAATTAAAAGGTTATTTTAAGGCGTATTAGAACCCGGAACTACTTATACTATAGGCGAAAACATTACCATGAGACCAATCAGTCATTCTGGCTAAAGCATACTGATCCATGTATTCAGGAGTGTAAAGTAACAAATTTCAAATACTCACGTTACTTTAACTACTTTTTCCCAAGAATTGTACTTTTACTTGAGTACATTTGAAGTGCTGTAATGCTATTTTCCCACCGTCTGGTCTGTGTTTACTACTTCCTGATTTAATTTGTTTCTATCAACACAATTGGCTAGGGAGAGTCTCGTGTTTCCCGTCAAATCAAATCACACGTAAAAAAAAACTTGAAAGGTAGCTGCAGATCTGGCGCACCTGTGGAGCATGCCTCAAGCACATTTCAAAACCTGAACATCACAGTAGCACCTGAAAGGGATTTTTGCAGTGAAAAAGGCCAATTGCTTGATTGTGTCATGTGAGTTTAACTTGCTCAAGCCAGATATCAGCATTAATCCTGCCTCTAATTTTAAGAAACCTATCGAGGTAGATTTCATATTTCTCTATGTGTCAATAATGTAGCCAGTAAATTAGCTTTCCATCACTGAGATTATTGGGTTTGATGTGAGAGATTAAGGCAAAGTTATCAGTTGGGCTTGGCAATAAAACAATCTTGATGTTTATCTGAAAAAAAGAGAGAGATATCAATGATAAACTTTAGATTTTCTATACTAACCAACACTCACCTAAAGGATTATTAGGAACACCATACTAATACTGTGTTTGACCCCCTTTCGCCTTCAGAAATGCCTTAATTCTACGTGGCATTGATTCAACAAGGTGCTGAAAGCATTCTTTAGAAATGTTGGCCCATATTGATAGGATAGCATCTTGCAGTTGATGGAGATTTGTGGGATGCACATCCAGGGCACGAAGCTCCTGTTCCACCACGTCCCAAAGATGCTCTATTGGGTTGAGATCTGGTGACTGTGGGGGCCATTTTAGTACAGTGAAATCATTGTCATGTTCAAGAAACCAATTTGAAATGATTCAAGCTTTGTGACATGGTGCATTATCCTGCTGGAAGTAGCCATCAGAGGATGGTCAGAAACAATGCTCAGGTAGGCCGTGGCATTTAAACGATGCCCAATTGGCACTAAGGGGCCTAAAGTGAATCAAGAAAACATCCCCCACACATTACACCACCACCACCAGCCTGCACAGTGGTAACAAGGCATGATGGATCCATGTTCTCATTCTGTTTACGCCAAATTCTGACTCTACCATCTGAATGTCTCAACAGAAATCGAGACTCATCAGACCAGGCAACATTTTTCCAGTCTTCAACTGTCCAATTTTGGTGAGCTCTTGCAAATTGTAGCCTCTTTTTCCTATTTGTAGTGGAGATGAGTGGTACCGGTGGGGTCTTCTGCTGTTGTAGCCCATCCGCCTCAAGGTTGTGCATGTTGTGGCTTCACAAATGCTTTGCTGCATACCTCGGTTGTAACGAGTGGTTATTTCAGGCAAAGTTGCTCTTCTATCAGCTTGAATCAGTCGGCCCATTCTCCTCTGACCTCTAGCATCAACAAGGCATTTTCAGCCCACAGGACTGCTGCATACTGGATGTTTTTCCCTTTTCACACCATTCTTTGTAAACCCTAGAAATGGTTGTGCGTGAAAATCCCAGTAACTGAGCAGACTGTGAAATACTCAGACCGGCCCGTCTGGCACCAACAACCATGCCACGCTCAAAATTGCTTAAATCACCTTTCTTTCCCATTCTGACATTCAGTTTGGAGTTCAGGAGATTGTCTTGACCAGGACCACACCCCTAAATGCATTGAAGCAACTGCCATGTGATTGGTTGATTAGATAATTGCATTAATGAGAAATTGAACAGGTGTTCCTAATAATCCTTTAGGTGAGTGTATATTCTACACCTAGAACAGGGGTGTTCATTACATCGATCACGATAGCAAGAGCACCACTGGTTGGTTGATCTAGATAAAATATAAAAGATTGAATTTCTTATTTCCTGACGTCTGTCGCTGCGTGCTGTTTGATTGACAGACGCTAATGTTTTGGCGCTATTGCGGGTACGTCCCTAAATGATCAAATACACTTTAAAATTCAGACAGTGCCCGTCTTGATGAAGCATTAATGTAAATGCAGTCGGTTTGGTCGAAAGTGAACATATGTTGTTGGGCATATCAAATGTTGGACTTGAAGTGTACATGTAACCGAACTGAGCACTGTCTAGTAGTCTATGTCACATAAAGTAACAAGGAAATAACAAACAACAATAACAAGGATATGAGAAAACCACTCACTGCTTTTGGCTGAATAACTTGAGTAGCTTTAAAAGTATTAATGTAATAGAATACATTTAATAATAATATTTTTAATAATATTGTTCGTTTTTTTAATAATACCGACCCACGATGTAGAGTGTTAATTTGTATAATAAATGACCATGAATCATTTGTAAAAGTACCAGCCTTTATCATGTTTTTACTAATGTCTGATAGAAAAATGTCAATCTTTGTGGAGCAATACTTCAGGCAGAATATTCCACGTCACAAACTTCAGAAAATTGTGCATCATGCATTAGAATGAGAACACAACTATTTCTGGGCTTAAAAAATACAAGAACTAAATCAATGTGGAACACTGTATCTGAAAGGAGGACAATGTGGCCCCCCATGTGCTACAGTTTAATAGAAATAGAAAATGTCCTTATCATTTATTCACCCACATGCCATCCCAGATGTCTATGACGTTCATTCTTCAAAACACAAATTAAGATTTTCAGAAGAATATTTCAGCTCTGTAGGTCCATACAGAGCAAGTGAATGGATGCCAAAATGTTGACGCTCCAAAAAGCACATAAAGGCAGCATAAAAGTATACTACTTTTGTGCTAACTAATGTGATTTTTGGAGCTTTAAAATCATTCACTTGCATTGTATGGACCTACAGAGCTGAAATATTCTTCTAAAAATCTTAATTTGTGTTCTGAAGAATGAAAGTCTTTTTGTTCTGGTGATGAAAGAAAGTCATACACATCTGGGATGGCATAAGGGTGACTAAATAATGAGAGAATTTACATTTTTGTGTGAATTATTCCTTTAAAGCCCGATGTGGCCCCTGTACCAAACAACTGCTCTACTGCCTCTGTTGTGTCAAGTGACCCTGCTTTTTTAGTGTTTTTTTTTTTTTTTTTGCAGTGTTAGATGTACAGATCAAGTCATTTAATTTATTATGTGAAGTATTTATTGGAGCACTTGAATTGGTCACCATGAATGACTATTTATCAAAATATTATTTGACATTATCTGCACATAACCTAATTAATATTCATAAGTTTTGCATTACTGAATAAACCTGAATACACTAGCCTACACCACCAAAACTAATTATAAGGGTTAGATCAGGTAGAAAAGGGTTAGAAATAGCTTCTTAATTAACAATTGCACCTTACTACATTTTACAGTGTTTGTAGTGAGCAATATGGACAGCATGTGAGGTGAGGAATGATTGCAGTTTGGTGTTGTTTTATGCAAGCTGATCCATTTAAAATTAAAGGTGACTGGAAATATGAGAGAGCCTGACCTTGAGAGCTTTATGAAGAACATGTATGGTTTGGGAGAGCAGAGCTCTCTCTACCACTGCTCTCAATTTATTTAGGGTTTATTAAACTGAAGGCATTTATCAAATCAGTTGTTTTTGTCAATGTCTGAATCAACATAGGAGAGTATGTGTGAACTGAGTTCATCTTCTAAACTGGCCAGACTTCTCTGATTGTGGGTTCACATTTACTCCCATCTATGACCTGATGACTGTAGGTATGCAATTCAGACATTCTTAACATTTTGAAATCCAGGCTGTGTTTTATGTACCATTAAGTGACTGCATTCAGTGAGCCTTAAATGACTAGCTTGATGTATTAATTTGACAAATTGCAATAAAACTACAGATGCTAAAGTATTGCATTCATAACAAGAAAAGGCTATAGATTGAATGGAATACTAATGTACTGCATACCGTACTGTACAGACTGAATACACATTTTTTTTTAAGTAGTATGTGAAACAGTATGCATTATGCAACAATAAACATTCTAAACAGTAGTTGGCTACATTGTTTTTACATGACCTCATTATGTGCATGTTTAATTCAGCGAGTGGCATCAAATAATCATCTAAAAACAGATTCAAATTTTTTTTTCCATATTTTGTGTATATATGTTCTAACTCTTGGCAGTCCAATTAAATAATGAGTCAAGGAAAAGATTTTTAGATTGTGCATGATATTCCTTCTGGTTTATTCATCACACTGGAAATGGAAGGTCAAGTCTTGTGCTTTGCATTATGGCTACATTTTACAACCAGGAGTTTGCAGATTGCATACTGAATATTCACATATCAAAAATAGTGAGAGTAGTATGGTCAAATATAAAAAGTGGTTTTCTGAACAAACCATTTCAAATTGAACAATGTTGCTGATTAGCGAGTGCCCAGTATGTATTGCAATGAATAAATTATGCAGTTACTGTAATAGGCTTATTTTTTTAACTTTTTGCTGACTTTATTTATGCTGTTATTGTTGTTTTTTTGTTACCACTCTCAGTTAATTGTTGTGTGGTGATGTTAAAAGCTCTCCTTTTAACTTAATGAGGTTTGTTGATTGTCACTGTTATTGAGGTTTGTATGTTAAGGGTTGAGGTCTATTGTGTGTTTACTTAAAACAATTGTAAGTATTGTGTTTGCAAGACATACCTTTCTTCAGAGGCAAAGAATGAGATTTACTTCATGTTAAAAAAAAGTTTAAAACCATATATAATATTGAAATGGTGGCAAAATGAAAGTTCTTATATTGCAAATTGATAGTTGGCTGAAAGAGATTAGTAATTCTCTCAACGAGAATTTTTGTATTTAGTGAACAAATTCCAATTGACTAAGCAAAGCAATGTTACTGAGGACAATTAAGACTTGAGAGAACTATAAATTTATAGTGCATTATGTTGTCATGATTTTTTAACTTTGATCAACATATCTCCTTTTTTTTTTTTTTACAGTGAACGTGATTCAAAACTAGCCAAAGTTTAAAGGCGCTGGTGTAAACTCACTATTTACTTTAATTTGATATGCATTTCTATATTTTTATATTGCTGCTCTAGGGAGATGCTTTCTTACCAAAGAGACTTACAAGAAAGAGCAGATTTATTGTTTTGGATAGCAGGCAACTAAAACCACCAGTCAAATATTAAAATATAACCCCAAAGTGCTAAGAAGTATGGAGGCCCAAACCTGCAAAAATAATAAATAAATAAATGTAATAATAAAAAAATAAAGGAATAAATGTCTTGATAAAACAAATATAATTAGTTTTTTAATGAAAGTTCTTCCTGAATTTATTATTGTATGACTTTATTCCTTTATTATTTTCTATATTTATTTTTAACTTTATTTTTATTTATTCATATATTTTGCATTGTTTTTAATTTTTTTATTTATGTGTTCATTTATTTTTTATATTTATTTATTCCCACATATATTTATTTCCATATGTATATATTTTCCCATATATATTTATTTACTTACACATTTATTACTTTTTTGTGTGGAACATGGAAATGAGGGAGGCGGTCCTTACATAGCTCCAGTGCATCATTGGTTGAGAGCTCAATAGTACTTATCGGTAGCAAATAAGATGGACGTCCCACCTTAGCACTCCCTGACTGGCACAGATTTAGAATATGCAGGTAAACGTTTTGCAGAGAGTCTAACAATCCAGGATGTGCTTCGACATTCATACTGGCCTACAGCTCTCCTAAACCATCAATAAGCACCTGTACTCTAAATGAAACAGTCATTTGATGCGTGGTTATCGACTTAATTTGCAAGTTGTGCAACTCTCTAGATATATGTGAAGCATCAGCTATAGATTTTTTTTATTGCAGAACTTATATAGGCCTATACATGCATACATAAACGATCAGGGAAATTAAGCATGGTTGCATCTTTTACAATGAACAATCATAACAACAGAAAACAATATTATGGATTTGCGGACATCAAAATATTAAGTTATAAACACACAAAAATAAGAAAAGCATAAGGTGAAATCAAATCATTTATGAAACATTTTGTGGTTTTGTTGAAGAAACAGTTCCCCATTTATTTTGCGATTGTAGTATAACCAATAAATCTTGGATTGAATTAAGCTCTTGTGTTTTAGCCCCACAAATAGCTATAGTTTACACGATATGGCTATGACCTGACGTCACATCAAAACAAGTCAAGAGTAATCGAGCACACACTTCAATCTATGATAAACCATTGGTAAGCAGGACCAGCCCACATAATTATCATACAAGAGACAGAAATGTAAGGATAAATATAAAAATAAAGACATGTGGGAATATTTAATTATGGAAATAAATACAGGTGGGAATAAATACATATAAAAATAAATGAATGCATAAATAAATAATAATAATAACCAAAAACAAATGAAAGAATAAAAAAAGTTTTAAAGAATAAAAATAAAAAGAGAAAATAATAAATAAATGAAAAAAAAAGTCTACAAAAATAAATTCAGGAATAACTTTCATTAAAAAATTAATTATATTTGTTTTATCAAGACATTTATTCCTTTATTTATTTTCTTATTATTACATTGATTTATTTATGTATTTATTTATTATTTTTGCAGGTTTTGTCCTCTATAAAGAAGTACACTGTACACCAATACAACTGCAGGGATACAAACAACAGAAGGCTTGCAAATAAAACCAAGTCACTGATAAGGTTTTATTAGATGAAACAGGTGAGTCAGTGGCTTATAAAGTGTGCCTTCATTTTGATAACACAGAGAGCAGAAGATTAATGCTGTAAGTCACAGAGGAAATATACGAGCAAAGAACTCTAGCAAGAACCCCTGCAGTGGTCGAACATTCATGTGGTCGAAAATGTTCTCTCTGCTTTGTGGAATACATTTTGGAGGATTACAATTTCAGCTTCACCTTAACTATGGATGTAATCAAACATTCAACATTGGGAGGAAAAATGTAGTCCCTCCTCAGTGTCTATGGTAGTTACGGCCCTGACCTATAACTGTAATATACTGTAGCATACCATAGTTACAATGAAAATTTGACCCAGCCAGAACCATCATTCTAGTATTAACCCCAACCATAACGTTCAACTAAAATGCTGAACCAAACACAAAGCCACAATCCTAACAGTCATATCCGGCATAAGACCTTATCACATCCAAACCTGCATGATGATTTATCAAACATAAGCAGTAAAGGTCAAATAAGGCGCTTAGCAGAGTTTTATATTACAAGATGCCTGTAATGTTAGAGGAGGCAGATCAGACACAATCAGTGCATGCCACATCTCTGCACCAAGTCAAGTTTATTGTTGTTCTGCCAAGGTCACAAAAAGAATGAAATACACACACAACATCCATAATAAAACAGAAAAAATAGCAATGACAGCTGCACTAAGACAGCAAACAATAAATACAAAGTAGTGAACAGTAAATGCAATTTAGTAGGCATGTCATAAAACATCAAAATATACACTCACCTAAAGGATTATTAGGAACACCTGTTCAATTTCTCATTAATGCAATTATCTAATCAACCAATCACATGGCAGTTGCTTCAATGCATTTAGGGGTGTGGTCCTGGTCAAGACAATCTCCTGAACTCCAAACTGAATGTCAGAATGGGAAAGAAAGGTGATTTAAGCAATTTTGAGCGTGGCATGGTTGTTGGTGCCAGACGGGCCGGTCTGAGTATTTCACAATCTGCTCAGTTACTGGGATTTTCACGCACAACCATTTCTAGGGTTTACAAAGAATGGTGTGAAAAGGGAAAAACATCCAGTATCGCGGCAGTCCTGTGGGCAAAAATGCCTTGTTGATGCTAGAGGTCAGAGGAGAATGGGCCGACTGATTCAAGCTGATAGAAGAGCAACTTTGCCTGAAATAACCACTCGTTACAACCGAGGTATGCAGCAAAGCATTTGTGAAGCCACAACACGCACAACCTTGAGGCGGATGGGCTACAACAGCAGAAGACCCCACCGGGTACCACTCATCTCTACTACAAATAGGAAAAAGAGGCTACAATTTGCAAGAGCTCACCAAAATTGGACAGTTGAAGATTGGAAAAATGTTGCCTGGTCTGATGAGTCTCGATTTCTGTTGAGACATTCAGATGGTAGAGTCAGAATTTGGCGTAAACAGAATGAGAACACGGATCCATCATGCCTTGTTACCACTGTGCAGGCTGGTGGTGGTGGTGTAATGGTGTGGGGGATGTTTTCTTGGCACACTTTAGGCCCCTTAGTGCCAACTGGGCATCGTTTAAATGCCACAGCCTACCTTAGCATTGTTTCTGACCATGTCCATTCTTTTATGGCCACCATGTACCCATCCTCTGATGGCTACTTCCAGCAGGATAATGCACCATGTCACAAAGCTCGAATCATTTCAAATTGGTTTCTTGAACATGACAATGAGTTCACTGTACTAAAATGGCCCCCACAGTCACCAGATCTCAACCCAATAGAGCATCTTTGGGACGTGGTGGAACAGGCGCTTCGTGCCCTGGATGTGCATCCCACAAATCTCCATCAACTGCAAGATGCTATCCGATCAATATGGGCCAACATTTCTAAAGAATGCTTTCAGCACCTTGTTGAATCAATGCCACGTAGAATTAAGGCAGTTCTGAAGGCGAAAGGGGGTCAAACACAGTATTAGTATGGTGTTCCTAATAATCCTTTAGGTGAGTGTAGATTATTAATCAGTACATTATTTTATTTATATATTTTTGAGGCATAGATATATTAACATTAGCCAACATTTAAATAAGAAGCCTAATTTCCGTGGGGGGATCATTTACTGAAGCAGGTTGCATGGCACAGGTATCACAACACAGGATGGACATTTTAGAGCTCACATACACACACATCACATACACTTTGTAAGCAATAATTGTGAAAATAATCCACAAGCAGCTGGTTTACAGTTAGGTCTCCATCTGAGAAGGGAACAGAGATGTCCTGAAAATGGAAGCCATCATGCACAACCGGCCATGAAACCTAGAACTTTAAATCAGGCCAACAGGACTGATTCATTGGTGAAAATGTTTCAAAAGGGAACACATTAATAAAATTCATAGCATTGAAAGAGAGATTGATCAACAGTCTATGTGGAGCTAAAGCCTTCTCAGTTTTTTTAAGCAGATGAATGGTCACAGGAGAAGTCTGAGTGGCATATAATGGGCTTAAGTCTGCGTGGGTCTATGAAAGCATTTCATTTACAGCAATGCAATATGGCTGTTTAGGACATAAAGACAAAAAACATTATTGATTTTCCAGTGCACACTTGTCTGTTATTGGATTAAATGCTACACTATCTGACCTTTGAAATGCTCATTGGGTAGAGATTAGGAACAGCTGAATGTCATGTGCCCTAATGCCCTTAAACTTCACTTTAGCTTAGGGCTGTTCGTGCTGGTATTTTGGCCCTGTGTCTCAATACCACCACCGCTGCTCCATTGTTTCTACTTATAGAAGCATCGGTGTAAATCGCATCAGCGTATCTGCACATGATCATCTCCATAGAATAACGTAAATGGTGTTGAAATCAGATACCGACTATCATGACTTTTTGAGAATTTCGTCAATTTTCCCGAGCAGAAAAGGCCACTTTAACATATCCCTGAGCTACAGCTCAGCTGCACGACAATACACACGGTATGACTTTAACTGTCTGCAAGCGACGTTCGTCCGATATTCTCTCTTACTCTCTCTCTCTCTCTCTCTCGTGTGTGTGTGTGTGTGTGTGTGTGTGAGTGAGTGTGTGTGAGTGTGAGTGTGAGTGTGAGTGTGAATGTGAGTGTGTGTGTGTGTGTGAGTGTGTATTTATCACTTTGTGGGACTAAATGTCCCCATAAGGATAGTAAAACCCGAAATTTATGATCTTGTGGGGACATTTTGTCGGTCACCATGAGGAAAACAGCTTATAAATCATACTAAATTATGTTTTTTGAAAAGGTAAAAATGCAGAAAGTTTTCTGTGAGGGTTAGGTTTAGGGGTAGAGTTAGGTTTAGGGGATAGACTATAAAGTTTGTACAGTATAAAAACCATTATGTCTATGGAAAGTCCCCATAAAACACAACATGAGTGTGTGTGTGTGTGTGTGTGTGTGTGTGTGTGTGTCTGTCTGTCTGTCTGTCTTCTGGAGCATTTGTAGGGAACTGTATGAGGCTCAGCTGGTTTCCACAGATACCGTCACCCCTCTTATGGTCCCTAGATTACGCGCATGGCGCATCCGTACCACAGCTCAGCGCGCGTCGACCTGGTTCTGTCCATGGTGTTAGTTATCACTGCGCGAGACGGTGATTTATTCACTGATGCTGGAAGCAGCCTGTGTATACGTATGTATGTGTGTGTTTATTGACTGTGAAAGTGCAGGGTCGTCCTTTGTGTCACAATAACTGTATTTTTGCTCATCTACTTGCAAAACACGCGTTTGAGTGCGCGCGCACACACACATCCACATCACGCAGCCAAAGAACACACGCACACCCCCTCTTGCGCGACGCTTGTAGCGCTGTGCGGATCACACACACACACACACACACACACACACACACACACACACACACACACACCACACACACCATGGTGCGCTGAGCAGAGTCGCAAAATGGCACACAAGCGCGATCAATACCTCACTGCACGGCATAGTCAGAGGCGCGAGAGGCGTATCAGTCCAGAGCCCGCATGCAACTAGACTGTTTCCGCTCCCCCATTCATGCAGAGAGAATGCGGGGAACAAATCGTGATTTTTTTTTACCTTTCATCCAGTCCAGAACCTGCTTTGGGAACCATTTGCTGATGGGTTCCATGACCAGCGCCATGGCTGGTGTGCGTTGATTTCCCGGTTGAATTGTTTATGGAGCGTGCGTACCATCCGAACCCCGAGAAACAGAACGGAACCGTTAGATCAGATGGGCACATGTGATGCCGTTACACGGGCGGCAGCGCGCGCGCATCAAGAGCGTGTCCGTTGGATACATCCTCGCGGAGGACTGCGACGGTGAGATCCACGCGCGCGACTCTACCCCGCCCCGCCCCCCTTCAGCTCTCCCTCTCTCTCTCTCTCTCTCTCTCTCTCTCTCTCCAAGTGTGTACCTGATTCTTTAGTCTACCAAGCTGAGATGCAGGAAAAAAAAGTGTCTCGCGCCCCCCTCCCTCACGTACTCACAACGCTGCAGTATCACATGGGTCAGCGGTTCCGTGAGCGTGGGGATTGTTCTGTGACACCACCGATAAACACTGAACAGCTCCACTGGGTACTATACTGAGCGCTAGAAACAAACAAGTGCTTTGCAAAACGACTACTTGGTATGCGTATTTGTCTCTCTCTCTCTCTCTCTCTCTCTCTCTCTCTCTCTCTCTCTTTCTAGGTTGGACCGCTTCGGGTCTGCACGAGCTTGAGCCTCTGTCCACGTCTAGAAAATTTCTGTGCTCCCGTTAACTTACGTCACCGCAGCCCAGTTTCACTCATAGAGGAAATTCGGAGTGAACCAATAGCTGAGAGAGAGAGAGAGAGAGAGAGAGAGAGAGAGAGGAGGGCAGGAGAACGCTCCATCTGGTATTATGGGTTGCCTCATTGTGCCAGGCTAAAGAGTCAGTTAGATGCCCACAGAGCAGCTACAAGAGTGTGAAGTAGCCATGTTGGCACAGACAGCACACACACACACAAACTTAGATCACACTTAACAGTTAATCCTTTTGATGATTTGGTGTGTTTGACTCCTGTGTACCAGTGCCAGAGTATCAGCATGCAGACAGACACACACACACAGAGAGATGTGCACTCTCATACACACAACACACATTATTCCTCATGGCCATTACCTGTCATTACCTCCCCAAATGTACTTCAGAGAATAATACAAAAAATACATTGTATTTATAAAGCACCTTTCCACAAGCTCAAGGACACTAACACTCCATACACATTTAACAGGACAACGTACATTAATACATTTATTGTATTAACTAATACATTTCAAACAGAAGTTAAAATCTCAGTTATAAAGAAATAAAGTAATAAACAAATAATGCACTGAGAAAATATGTGTTTTAAGCTCAGATTTAAAGATAGAAATAGAGGAGATGTCACAGAGGCTCTGAGGTAGAGAGTTCCACAGTTTAGTTGCAACTACACTGAAAGATCTCCCACCAAAAGTGGATAGATGAAATCTGGGGATAGACAACAACTTGGAATCAGAAGACCGAAGAGTGCATGCTGGTGTGTATGGAAGTAGCAGATCACATATGTAACAAGGTGCCAGATCATTGAGAGCTTTGTATGTCAGGAGAAGAATTTTAAACTTAATATGGCGTGAGACAGGCAGTCAGCGAAGACTAAACAAGATGGGAGAAATGCGTGCAGAAAGCTTGGTGTTAGGGAGAAATCTAGCTGCAGAGTTTTGGATGCATTCGAATCAGGCAATAGTTTTAGCCAGTAAAGAGACAGTTTTAGTATTCAAGACTTGATGTTATGAAAGCATGAACTATTGATTCTGCATTCGGCCAACTGAGAATGGGGTGAAGTCGTGCAATGGAAGAAAGAAAGTTAGATGGAAGAAAGCAGTTTTAGTGATGGTTCTGATGTGGGATTCAAAAGTAAGAGATGGATCAAAAGTGATTCCCAAATTCACTTTCGAGGGTTTGGTCAGATTTCCATCAATATTGTCACAAATGTCAAAAGTGTTTGTGTCCCAGAAATCATGATCTCAGTTTTGTCAGCATTGGATTTGAGGAAATTACTGTTTAACCAAATTTTTACATCATTGATACAGGCAGTTAATGACCTGATGGCATGTGTTTCATCAAAACGTGCAGATGTATAAATCTGGGTGTCATCAGCATAGAAGTGATAACTGAGACCATGACGATGGATGATCTGACCTAGTGGGAGAACATAAATTATGAACAGTAGCAGACCCAATAGAGAACCCTGGGGGATACCCTGAGTGAGATGAGCAGTAGGGGATTTTTTTTTTTCTTAATCAAGATGAAATGTTGTCTGTTAGTGAGGTAGACAGAAAACCAGGATAGAGCAGTGCAAGTAATACCAATATCTGGAAGTCGGGAAAGGAGTATTTTGTGGCATACAGTGTCAAAAGCAGAGTCAAGCAAGATCAGAATACTGAGAAATCCAGAGTCAGCAGAGAGGAGATCATTAATAACCTTCTAGAGAGCAGTTTCAGTGCTGTGGATTAAGCGAAAACCAGATTGGAAAGGGTCATAGAGATTATTAGCTGCAAGATCTGATTGAAGTTTAGATATAAAAGGCAAGTTAGAAACAGGATGATAGTTGCAGAGGGAAGATCTAAGATGGAACAGCGGCAATTTAAAGATCAGTTGGAACAATGGCAGATTTCTATGATGTTCTGGTGCAGAGATATGTGTTGTGTTACTTGGTTGCTAGTGTAATCCCATCTGATTGCTGGGCAGTTACCAGGGTGATACTCAAAAGGCTCCTTGTCAGCATGAGTCAAACAAGCTACTAACATTTTGCTAGGCATTGCTATCCTGTTTTAGCACTTCGCTAGATGTTGCTAGCATGTGGTAGCATTATACTAGCATATTTTAGCACTTCACTTGGTGTTGCTAGCATGTGTTAGCATGATGCTAGCATGTTGCTAGCATATTTGAGCACTTTGCTAGGTGTTGCTTGCATGTGCTAACATGATGCTAGCATGTTTTTATCATGTTTTAATACATAGCCAGGCATTGCTAGCATTATGCTAACATTTTGTTAACATGTTTTGACACTTTGCTAAGTGTTGCTAAAATGAGATTGCATAATGCTAGCATATTTTAGCATGTCATAACTGTTTGCTAGACATTGCTAGCATGTGCTAGCATGATGCTATTTTTTTGCTAGCATGTTTTAGATGTAGCTAGCATGTGCTGCCATGTTTCTAGCATGCTTTAGCACTTTGATAGGAATTGCTAACATGAGACTGAGTCAAACGAGCCAAACAGGTAATTTCTACAATGTTCTGGTGCAGAGATATGTGTTTCGCTACTTGGTTGCTAGGGTAATCCCATGGGTTGCTAGGCAGTTGCCAGGGTGAGTGTAATGAAGTCTCTATGACATTCTGATCCTGAGATACCATCTAAGCGATTTTAAATGGAAGTCAATGGGGTTTGTTTGCTAAGGTGCTCTAAACAGTTGCTAGGGCATGACCACGTAGTTTACATGATGATACTTGAAGACTGATTGATCACCCAATTAAAACAAGCTAAGTTTCATGTCTCTACAACATTCTGATCTGAAGATATCACACTCAGCCCCTTTGAATGGAAGTCAATGGGGCTGGTTGCTAGGGTGCTCTAAATGGTTGCTAGGGTGTGGCTAAGTAGTTTTTTAAGTGGATACATGAAGACTGATTGCTTACCCAAGTGAAACAAGCCAACTCTCATGTCTGTAGTACATTCTGATCCAAAGATAACCCTCTCAGCCATTTTTAATGGAAGTCAATAGGACTCATTGCTAGGGTGCTCTAAATGGTTCATAGGGCATGGTTAGCCAGTGACCAGAGTGATCTTTATTGTCTACTTACTAACCTGACTCAAAAGAGCCAATACCCAAGTGTCTACAAACATTCTGTTCTGAAGATATCCTACTGATCCATTTTGAATGAAAGTCTATGGGGCGGTTGCTAGAGTGCCATAAATGGTTACAAGGGCGCGGCTATTCCAATTTCAAGGTGATACGTAAAGACTGATTGGTAGCCCGATTGAAATGACCCTGCCCTATGTCTCTAAGACATTCTGATTGGGACATATGATCCGACAAATGTCTTGCATTGACTTATCATAGTAGAAAAACATTTTTGCACCACTAATAATAATAATAAGTATGTGAGATTAAAATAGTAATGCTTTGCTTTGCAAGCACCAGTAATAATATTATTAATAATAATAAGAAGAAGAAGTATGTGAGATTATAATAGTGATGCTTTGCTTTGCAAGCACCACTAATAATAATAATAATAATAAGTATATGAGATTAAAATAGTGATGTTTTGCTTCGCAACTTCGCAATCACCACAAACAATATTAATAATAATAATAAGTATGTGAGATTATAATAGTGCTGGTTTGCTTTGCAAGCACCACTAATAATAATAATAATAAATAAATATGTGAGATTGTAATAGTGATGCTTTGCTTTGCAAGCTCCACTAATAATATTAATAATATGTACTGGTATGTGAGATTATAATAGTGCTGCTTTGCTTCGCAAGCACCACAAATAATATGAATAATAATAATAATACATTTGTGAAATTAAAATAATGATTCTTTGCTTCGCAAGCACCACAAATAATATGAATAATAATAATAATAAGTATGTCAGATTATAATAGTGATGTTTTGCGAGCACCACTAGTAATAATTAGTATGCAAGATTATAATAGTGATGCTTTGCTTCGCAAGCACCGCTAATAATAATAATAATAATAAGTATGTGAGATTATAATTATGATGTTTTGCTTCGGCATCCCCACTAATTAAGTTTAAGTTGTAGATCAGTAGGTTGCTCTTTCAAGCCAACCTAATAATATTACGTTTAAATAGTATATCAGTAGGCTGGTTTCCAAAGCCAATATAATAATAATAATAATAATAATCATTTTAAATAGTAGATCAGTAGGTTGGCTTTTTCAAGCCAACCTAATAATAATAATAAGTTTACATGGTAGATCAGTAGGTTGGCTTTCCCAAACCAGCCTAATCAGTTTTTGGTCTGGGTGTAACTTCTCAAAGTGATCAGCAAGTGGCAGGATTTAATAACAATTATTAACCTATCTCACATTAATGTAACTCATGTTGGAAACTCGATTGCTTTACCACAACAAAACAATTGAATACAAAATTAAATGAGATATAAATTAATTATGGAAAACATGTATCGAAATGAGGACTATGTTACTGACATTTCAATTTCATTGCTCACATGTCATTATCATTACAAGGAAAGTGAATGTTTCATTCTGCAGCAGTACTGAGGGAAATACACGTCATCTGATTGGCTCTACTTTAGAAGGAAGTGGCAACAGTTATAAATGTCACAAAACATTCTACACATGACAGCATGACTTGGTTCCTCTTCTTCTAACATACAATGTGCTATTAATGATTTTGAAACATTACAATGGAAACATATGAAAGAGGATGAGCGGATCGGGAGATGAGTAAAGAGAGAAAAAAAAGAGGGAGATTTCAGTTGTAACACTGAAATTGTGTCAGGGTTAATTTACAGTTGGTTACATGTTGTCATTCTTTGTGAGGTTTGTATATTGTTCCTCTGGTTAACTGGCTTGCTAGACAGGAAGTGCTAATTAAATGATTTAGTCTTAGAAAGAATGACTTCAAATAATTAGCTAGAACTTTGGCACACCTACCTCTCCGAGATGTCTATTTAAGAGTGTTTCATCTGGAAAGCATTGCACATTAATTAACATATCCTAAGCATCTTTAAAAAAGCAGATTTACGTACATTTAGATTTACATTTAAAATCATTAACATCTCAAAAACATCTGAGAGTGGTTTTAGATGTTAACACACACACATCAGGCTATCAGGGTATATATGATCCCCATATTCTGCAGGAGGGGATATCTTCATAAATACTTCAAAGGACAAATAGCAGTTACAGTATTTTTGCACTATGTAATTTTTCCTTGGTAACTGCCTTTTAATTCCATTGTAAGTACCTCATTGTAACAATGATTTTTGCTCCAAAAAAAGCAAACAAAAAGTCAAATTATTTTATGATGTAGTAAAGATTATGCCACAAATGCTGTCAATATAGCTTACACTGTATTTAACTATTAAAAGGGATAGTTCACCCAAAAATGAAAATTCTCACATCATTTACTCACCTTCGTGCCATCCCAGATGTGTTTTTCTTTCATTCTTCTGCAGAACACAAATTAAGATTTAAAAAAATATATATTCTCTGCTCTGTTGGTCCATACAATGCAAGTGAATGGTGACCAAAACTTTGAAGGTCCAAAAGCACATAAAGGCAGCATAAAAGTAATCCATAAAACTCCAGTGGTTAAATCCAAATCTTCAAAAGTTATATGATATGTGTGGGTGAGAAACAGTCTATATTTTGTTTGAAAATTCACCTTCTTCGTGCACCTACTTGAGCTTTAAGCTTTTGATGCCCATTCATTTACATTGTGAGGACCTATAGAGATGAAATATTATTCTAAAAATCTACATTTGTGTTCAACAGAAAAAAGACCTGGGATGGTATGTGGCTGAGTAAATGATAAGAGAATTTTCATTTATGGGTGAACTATTACTTTAAATACTTGTGTGTTAGAGTGAGGATGTCGTGATGAGTATGTCTATTTATGAGGTTGGCTCCTCAGCTTCTGAGATTCGCAGCACAGGTGAGCTGAAGTGGGAGGTGGCTGGAGCTGAACAAGTGCTCAAGTATCGCACAACGTAACTGGATGAAGAATCCAGCACCTCTTCTTGATTGGCTCTTTGTTCACTGGGTACAGTCAGGCTAGTGGGCCCCAGCGTTGGCATGACATCAGTGCCAAGCAATGATGATCCACAGCATGCCATGTTTTGCATGTGCTGGCAAAACACCTCCAGCATTTGGACCTCCAAATAACCATTCAACATGGAATTGGTGAGCCTTCTCTCCCAACTAGGACCCTGACCGCTCTCTATGACAAGATAACCCTCATCGTGCTGGGTCACAACCTCTGCCTGTTGACCCTGCACCAGTGTGGGCTCCAGAGAACTCAGGTCTTGAGACTGCAGCAGTGGCCCATTGTCCTGTGAGCTGAGCAGGGCTGGGTTATGAGGACTCCAATGCTCCAGCCGGTCACCTGCAAGTCGGAGGTCAGGATAGTCCTTGTAGAAGCTGGGACAACACCAGGAGCAATACAGTGTCATGCTCAAGTGATCCTCACCGCTACAGCTGAGAATTGGCATAGCGTTGCTGGGTGCAGATGCCCGACTTGACCTTGGCTTTTCTAGGCGTTCAGGCCTGCCAGCTGATGGGAAGAGAAAATGTATGAGGCATGAGTATAACCACCCTCATCTCAAAACAATATTTTAACATTTGAGGGAAGTCTGCATTTCAAGTAAAGTCACACTCTGCAGCAATTATGAAATGTTGAAAAACGTTTTTTTGTTAGAATTTGTTTCTAATAATAACTTTATTTATATAGCATCTTTGAGCAATTTAGCACAAAGCACTTCACAAAACATAAAAATCAAAACACACTCAGTAAACAAAAGATAAAAATGTACAAAGTAGTAAAAGCAAGTTTATACAAATTCGTTTTTAAATGAGACATAGATTCAGCAGATCTAATGTCCCCTGGCAGGCGGTTCCATAATCGTGGGGCCTTCACTACAAATGCTCTATCACCTTTAGTTTTGTATCTGGTTCTTGGAACAGTTCATGACAAGAAGATCTAAGAGGTCTAACTCATTCATAAGGGCTTAAAAGTTCTGCTAAATAGTCTGCTGCCAACCCATGTAATGCCTTATATGAATAAAATCGTAAAATCAAACCTAAAATGAACTGGTAACCAATGCAAAGAAGCTAAAACTGGAGTAATATGATTAAAAGACCTAGTTTGTGTAAAAAGTCTAGCTGAAGCATTTTGCACTGATTGTAGCCATGCTAAATTGCATTGATTTAAAGTTGAAAACTGCAATACAATAGTCTAGGCAAGACGAAATAAAAGCATGAATAAGCTTCTCTTTATCCCTAAACCTGAAAACCTGTCTCACCATAGAAATCCTGAATATTTGATAAAGTGCTGACTCAATCTGACATTTTTTTAAATCATGACAGATTATAACAACTTCTGTTTTATCCTAATTTAACTGCAGAAAATGATAAAACATCCGATTTGTTTTTTTATATCTGCTATACACTCTTGAAGAACATTTAAAATAGGCAGATTATTGGGATTTAGCAACAAATATAACTGTAGGTCATTTTCATAGCAATAAAAATTTGTATTTTCAAATTTTCTGTGTATTTTCGAATCACAGAACCAAGAGGTAACATATAGAGAAAACAAAATTGGCCCTAACAGGGATCCTTGCGAAACACCACAATTTATTGTTGAAGAGGAGGACATCTCAACTTCAACTAGGGGTGGGCATCGAGTTCGATACATTTTTGGCACCGACCGAATTGCTTCTAAACTATAGAGTATCAAAAAATGTCTTGTTGTTCCGTACCAAATTTCGATACCTAAGGGTTTAATCTCGTCAACGTCAGTGATAAGCATATAGCATGCTAGATGTGCCCAAATCTAAAAGTGACGGTGATTGGCTGTGTTTAGGCATCAAGGAAAAACACTAGTTTAAGCCAGTTACACCCACAGACGCGGCTCACACGTGGGGCTGTAGTGTGTAAAAGACCAAAAGTGTGGCTGTATTTCACCAGGCTCGATGCCAACAGCACACGATGCAATATTTGCGACAAGATAATTGCTGCCAAGACCGGTAACATGACAAATCTGATGATGCACTTTATGTGCACGGAATAAATTTCAGAGCAAAAAGTTGCTCCGTCTTCGACCACAAGAAGACCGAGCAGGTGCAGTCCTCTCAGCATCCTGCCACAGAGCTGCCTTGAACATGCCCACCACACGAGTCCTCCTCCAAAAATACTGATGAATGCAGCGGTGCTATAACTGGGACACCGACATGTTAATGTTTAGCAAGCAAACCAACAAACAAAATCGGCTAACTTGTAGTGGTACATGCTTGTGTACTTGTTAAATTAACGTTCCTGTGCGCGGTGACATAGTCTTATAAACTGGGACCTACGTAATGTTAGATTTTGTTTGAATGTATGGCTATAAATAGCTAGCTAAATCTATGTTAAAAATGCTTTAATGTTGACAGTAACTGATCAGGTTTAACTCCCATTAAACAAGTTATCTTGTTAAATCCTTAGGGTGTGCTGAATTAACAGTTCAGCTTTCTTGTTTTTTTTTTCCTCTTCACGTTAATGTTATATCCTCTGCCCCTGCCAAACCCTGGCATGAGGAGACCAGAAGGCTCAGGAGATGAGTCTTTGAGTCTGTAAAAAAGTCAACAAACTGAAAAAATAAAACGTTTGGTTACGTATGTAACCTCCGTTCCCCGAGGGAGGGAACGACACGTTGTGTCGGAGAAGCGACACTAGGGGTCTCTCTTGAGCGCCGATATTCACCTCTGACCTATTGAAAAGGGCCAATGGGAGTTGGCAGTCAGTATTTGCATACCCCGCCCCCGGACATACGGGTATTTAAGCGGGGCAAATACGGAAGTTTAGTCAGGATTTTTCTGAGGAGCCGGAATGGTCCGGCCACAACAGTGGCTCGGTTCAGTGGCATGGCGGTTACATACGTAACCAAACGTTCCCCTTCTGTCGCTCTCTCCACGCTGTGTCGGAGAAGCGACACTAGGGGACCCATTCCAATCTTGCCATGCGCTGAACCTTGTACGTGAACCGCCGATACAGAGGCGGGCAGGGATTTCATCCAGTGCCACGCATCGTCTGTACCTGGCTGCACGTACCCTTCCCCAATGCCCCTTAAGAACATCGGAGTCCTTCTAGTTACCCTGGGAGGGGAACAAGGCGATGTTTGCCAACATGGGAACGGGCCAGCCTGGCTGGGCCTCTTTTCTCTCTATGTTTCTCGCCTAGAGCAATCACGGCCGGGGCCCTTACACGCATATAGGGAAGGGGGTCTTACCCAGACCCTGCGGAGACCGTATGGTGCAGTGGTAGATAAAGCCTCGAAAGGGGGGAGTTGCTACAGAACGGCGACCGAGGCAGCTGTAACTGCCTAAGGGAGACACGGGGGTCCGCTCGTAAGGGGACAGAACCGTGGAATTACACACAGGGGGAGTCCGAGCAGGAGGCCTTACCTGTGGAGCACCTATACCAGTACAGGGTAGCCATCAGGGTACCCGCAGTGGCTTGGGTCGGCGAGTTCCTCCACTGAACCGCGGACCCGGAGGGCTGGGGAGGAATCGACCAGGGGCCCGACTCGGAGTGGGGCACCCTGGGAAGAAGGCGCACTACTTTACCTTGACGTCAGGAAAAGGGCGCTGGGCGCAAGCGATCCACCCGGCCGGTCGGTCTACGTGTTACCGAGTTCTACGGGCTTGGACCTGACAAAACACGAGACGCAACCGACTCAACGCGGAGGTTGTAAAACCTCACGAAGGTGTTGCGTGTTGCCCAACCCGCGGCTCTACAGATGTCTGCTAGGGAGGTGCCCTTGGCCAGTGCCCACGAGGACGCAACACCCCTTGTTGAGTGAGCTCGGACCCGCAAGGGTAGGGGCACGGCCTGAGTGTGATAAGCCAGTGTGATGGCGTCGACAACCCAGTGGGCGAGCCTCTGCTTGGAGACGGCATTCCCTTTCTGCTGTCCCCCAAAGCAGACAAAGAGCTGCTCAGAGCGTCTGGTGCTCTGTGTGCGGTCCTGGTAAATGCGCAGGGTGCGCACTGGACACAGCAACGAAAGGGCTGGGTCTGCCTCCTCCCGGGGCAGCGCTTGCAGGTTCACTACCTGATCTCGGAATGGTGTGGTAGGAACCTTGGGCACATAGCCCGGTCGCGGTCTTAGGATCACAGACGAATCTGCCGGACCGAACTCCAGGCAAGTGTCGCTGACAGAGAACGCTTGCAGGTCCCCGACCCTCTTGATGGAGGCGAGCGCGATCAGCAGGGCCGTCTTAAGAGAGAGGGCCCTGAGTCCAACTGATTCGAGCGGCTCGAAGGGAGGTCTCTGGAGTCCTGCCAAGACTACCGAGAGATCCCAGGAGGGAACTAGGCCTGGCCGGGAGGGATTCAACCTCCGGCGCCTCTCAGGAACCTGAGGATCAGGTCGTGCTTACCCAAAGACTTGCCGTCTACAGGATCGTGGTGGGCGGCGATAGCGGCAACATACACCTTGAGGGTGGACGGGGACAGCCTCCTGTCCAGCCTCTCCTGTAGGAACAGAAGCACTGACCTAATCGCAGCATCTCTGCGGGTCTTCGGCTCTGGAAGAACACCAATCTGCAAACAAGTGCCACTTTAGGGCATGAAGGTGCCTGGTAGAGGGGCTCTGGCTTGGTTGATGGTATTCACAACAGTCGCGGTAAGCCGCTAGCTCTTCCGCGTCCGTCCAGGGACCAGACGTGGAGGTTCCAGAGGTCTGGGCGCGGGTGCCAGAGCATGCCCCGTCCCTGAGAGAGGAGGTCCTTTCTCAGGGGAATTCGCCAGGGAGGAGCTGTCGCGAGGAGCCTGAGTTCCGAGAACCAAGTCCGAGTGGGCCAGTAGGGGGCCACCAACGTGACTTGCTCCTCGTCCTCCCTGACCTTGCACAGCACCGGTGCAAGAAGGCTCACTGGGGGAAATGCGTACTTGCGCAGCCCCGAGGGCCAGCTGTGTGCCAGCGCGTCTGTCCCGAGGGGAGCCTCTGTTAGGGCGTACCAGAGCGGGCAGTGGGAGGTTTCCTGGGCGGCGAACAGGTCTACCTGGGCCTTGCCAAACCGTTCCCAAATCAGCTGGACCGACTGGGGGTGAAGCCTCCACTCCCTGCCGGGCAGGCGTTGTCGTGATAGCGCGTCCGCTACGACGTTGAGCTTGCCGGGGATGTGAGTGGCACGTAGCGACTTGAGTCGCTGCTGGCTCCATAGGAGACGGCGGGCGAGTTGTGACATGTGGCGGGAGCGCCTTGGCGATTTATGTACGCCACCACCGCGGTGCTGTCCGATCTCACGAGGACATGTTTGTCCCGAACTAACGGGAGGAACTTCCTGAGAGCAAGAAGGACGGTCAGCAACTCCAGGCAATTGATGTTCCAACGCAGTGGGGCCCCTTTCCAACGGCCCGCTGCTGCGTGCCCGCTGCACACGGCACCCCACCCGGACCGGGAGGTGTCGGTTGTGACCAGGACGCGTCGGGACACCTGCTGCAGGGGCACTCCTGCCCGTAAAAAGCAGAGGTCTGTAGACGTCAGCTCATCATGCACCTCCGGGAAGAAAGGGACCGGGGGGATGCGAGGCCGCGAACGGCGCGCTGCCCCCAGGAACCAATCATCCAACCGCGAAGGCTGTGGGGAGTATGGAGGGTTTCAGTCCAACCCCACGCTCACGGCGGCCCGGGCAAGCATGTCGGACATCTGAGCGTCGGCCTCAGCCTGGGCCTGCTGGCCTGAAGGCGGCAGTCCAGGGGAGTCCTCGGCATCAGACACCGCACTCTCCGATGCAGCGGCGAGCTCATCTGCTTCGGACACGGAAGGATAGACAGCCAGGCCGTGACGCGAGCCGCTATCGCCGCGAGCGTGGACGGAGACCAGCGAGCGTGTCGGGGAACGGGAGGTTCGAGGGGGGTTACCCAGCGAAACTGCACCCGCTGCCGCCCCCAAATCGCCCCCAGCGCCAACCGCACCGTCCTCAATCCCGTGGGAAGAAGGAGCAATGCGGGGTGCAGCTGGGGTGGCTTGCTTTCTGTTGAAAGCAAGCCGCGACCGCAACGTGGTCATAGTCATGTTCTCGCAGTGAGAACATGAACCATCCACAAACGCCGCCTCCGTGTGATCGCGGCCCAAACACACGAGACAGCGCCTGTGGCCGTCTGAAGCGGAGAGCACTCTACCGCATCCAGGAACGACACAGGGGCGGAAAGGCATCTTGAAAAGACGCGTCCTTAAAGGACGTTCAACACCGCTGTGTTTGCTCTTTTAGAGAAAATTACTCTTTTAGTAAAAACTCTTTTAATACACAGTGTGTGTGTGTATGTGTCTGCGCTGTCGAAGCGCTCAGGGGCAACAATGCACGCCGTGCACTGAGAAGGAGAAAGCCGCTGTTGTGCGCCGTCAAAATCCAACAGCATGCAGATCGTCAGAGGAAAACAGGAACGTTTAAGTGGTGTGTAACTCGCAGCAAACTGCAGACAGACCATCGGTTCCGAAGAAATTTTCTGACTAAACTTCCGTATTTGCCCCGCTTAAATACCCGTATGTCCGGGGGCGGGGTATGCAAATACTGACTGCCAACTCCCATTGGCCCTTTTCAATAGGTCAGAGGTGAATATCGGCGCTCAAGAGAGACCCCTAGTGTCGCTTCTCCGACACAACGTGGAGAGAGCGACAGAAGGGGAACCAAAGTTTTTTTGAGGTAATATTTGTAATGTTGTTAAAATGGATTTCATAAAATTGGTATCGAAAAATGTATAGTTTAGGAACCATAATCGAAGTCAAGGTATCGGTATCGATATCAAATTTTTTGGAACGATACCCAGCCCTATCTTCAACGGATACTACAAATTTCCTATTCGACAAACAGGAAACAAACAAGTCTAAAGCCACCTCAGATATTCCCACCCATCTCTTTAATGTATCAATTAAAACTGAAGATCAACTGTATCAAATGATGCAGTTAAATCAAGCAACACTAAAATGGGGCACTCTCCTATAAGTCAATGGTAATTTTCTGTACTTTGTCCCTTCTACAGTGCATGAGTAAATCCCAGCTCCCTCCTATCCCAGCTTAGTATGCAGAGACATCTTTAAGTAAGCCATTCGTAGATTAATTTTCTTGAAAACTGTAAACACTGTGTCTCTGTGGTGCAATAAAAATTCTTGTTTGGTTGAGCGGCCCATCCAGCCCTACACAAATACACTGACACAACCAATGGCATTTATTTATTTATTTAATTTTTTTTGAGGTAGCAAACACCTCGCTAGTTTAACGACAATATTCGCCATAGGAGAATTTACTTGCTGGTAACCATTTGATAACTTTTCATTTGACATAGAGGAAACGAAAAGAAACAAAAACTTCAGTAGACAAGAGCTGGATGTTCTTGTTGAGGAAATTACTACAAGGAAAAGGTTCTCCATGGGAAGTTTGATATTAATATCATGTAGGAATGTAAGAGGTGGGTAAATGGGAAAAGGTGGCAGAGGCTGTCTCCGCTGTGCCCAACTCCGATAGGGATGTGGATGGGGGTGATAAAGAAAGTCTCAGCTTTCTAATATTATAATTATTATGTTTCCATGAACACTAATGATTGCGGAGAGAGAGCGCTATATTCAGCGCATCCATTTGAATTAGCATGATTAGTCACCACATTAAGCAGCTTCAAAACAACATTTATTGTTTGAATTTGGTGATTACATTTACATGGTTTACCAGCTGAAAATAAAAATATAATTAAACTCAAAACAGTCAAAAACGTTTGACCCTAATGGTGAAATCATTTGAAACAACTTTTTGCAACAAAACAACATAAATAATACTACAAAAGGGCTAAAATCATTATTCATTCTTTAAAACAATTTAAAAAAATTATTCAAGTGCAAGGCATTGTGGTTATTCCCAATAGCCTTAATTTTGTACTCAATAGTTTGTTATTAACACTCAAAATCTTTAATCTGTGGATTTTTACAAAAAGTAAGTTCAAGGAAAATAGATATTTGAGTTGTGTGTCCAAAATCTGACATTTCAAGAAATTTTTCCATTAAGACAACATTGTGTGTATGCAGGTTTACAGTGTACTATGCAGAAACTGTTAATTATAGTAGTTCTATACAACTCTACATTAGAAGTACTCTTTTCAATTCAACACCTGCAGTTAAAACTGTCTGTGGGCTGTATTTCTCACCATGACACTTCCTTCCTGAATTTTAATTTCTACATACTGTTTATTAACTGCTCCCAGAACCTGGGGCACAGTCAACCCCTGTTATTGACTGATGAATAGATGTATTTCCTCATGGTTCAAGTAAAATCCATCAGACCATTCAATGGATATTACTTCTAGGTCTACCACAACCTCATCTAAATAACCCAGAATTCCCTGGTCTCTCACCTCTCACATTTTGTGGTGTCAGCGGTGATCTGACAGTGATGCTCATCTTGCTTGGGTTGGGACTGGCCGTGGAGGTGACTGAGTGTATGTGAGCTGCTCCATCACAATTTGTGGCATCTTCTGTGCAGTTCAGAATATGAAGGAATGGTTCTCCAAGCATGATAACCCCCTATGCACACACACACAGACCCCTCACAAGTCTCAGTAAATGTATCCAATAACAACATTTAACCGAGAAATAGTGCTGAACATGAATCAAAAACAAGAGCCAAATTCAAGGATACAAAAAGTATTCACACAAACAATCAAAGAGTGTCAAATTTAACAAAATAAAATTTAAACAACATGGAGAGAAATCAAACTGAAATGAGGAATAGGAAATGACAAAATCCATGCATCAGTGCATACTGTCTGCACTTCCTTCCTTAATAAATTGAAGAGAGAAAAAAACAGTAAGATTGCAACACTGATCACCAGCAGATCCCAAATGGTGAAAAGATACAACTTCAAGTAAATTGAATGAGTTCAAGAATTTAGATTACTCTAATTTTATCACTGTAATCACATCAATCAAATACCCAAACGCAATAGTTAAAAAACCTTCAGACATCTAGGCATAACCATAACCAAATAGAGCAGATAAAACAGTAATTTATGAACAACTATCAGCATTTTTTTGTTTAAGAAAAGGTAAAAGAATGATAGACCCTTACCAGCTCTTTTATAGTAGAATGCCTGTTTGTATGGTTTCTGAAACAGAAATCTAAAGAGTGAAAGTATATGTCTCTTAACATCCAAAGTAGTATCACTCTACGATCTTATAATCCTTTCATCCATATATCTATCTATCTATCTATCTATCTATCTATCTATCTATCTATCTATCTATCTATCTATCTATCTATCTATCTATTGCTGAAAATGTTGTCTCAGGCTTCTGATATCTCTGGTCTGGATAAAAAACAAAGGAAGTAAGCACAGTTATAGATTTGCACAAACACACCCACTTACACAGTTTGGTCTCAGCTTAAATAAAGCAGAAGTAAGAAAAGTCTTTTGATTTACCTTTTTTATAACAAACCGGCACATGTGTCCACTTCACACACTGTTTCATTACATTAACACTTCAGCATGTTTTCACAGAAAGATAGCAGACAAATCTGTCCACCTGCTAGAAAATTTGTGTCAGCCATATTTATTGAGCTTCACAGATGCACAAATATGCTGTTGTTAAAGGGATTGTTCACCCAAAAATGAAAATCGTCTCATAATTTACTCACCCTCATAGCATGCCAGATTTGTATGACTGTTTTCTTCCACTGAACACAAAGATTTTTAGAAGAATATTTCAGCTCTGTAAGTCCTAACAATGCAAGTGAATGGTGACCAAACTGTCTAGCTCTAAAAGCATATAAAGGCAGCATAAAAGTAATCCAGAAGACTGCAGTGGTTAAATCCAAATCTTTAAGTGATATGATTAGGTGTGGGTGAGAAACAGATCAATATTTAAGTCCTTTTTTGCTATAAATTATTCTCCCTGTAAATGGCGATATGCACAAAGAATAGTAATCACCAAAAGGAGAAGAATGTGGAAGTGAAAGTTAAAATGTAGATTTACAGTAAAAAGGACTTTAATATTGATCTTTTTCCTCACCCACACTTATCATATCGCTTCTCAAGATATGGATTTGACCACTGGGGTAATATAGATTACTTTTATGCAACTTTAATATGCTTTTTAGACCTTAAAATTTCTGGCCACCATTCGCTTGCATTGTATGGACCTACAGAGCTGAGATATACTTCTAAAATCTTAATTTGTGTTATTCAGAATAAGTGAAGTCATACACGTCTGGGATGGAATGAGGGAGAGAAAATTAGAGAATTTTCATTTTGGGGTGAACGATCCCTTTAAGCAAGCACAGGAATTATGGAGGAACGAACTTTATGTCTGGACCGTTCTAAATGTTATCTATTCCCTTTCACTAAAATTTTATTAAATATGGAATACAATACTGTGTCAAAGCACTTTACTGGCAGATCATATTTGTCGCCGCCCACAATCAAAGCAAGCCATATATTTTAACCTGCTTGGAGGGAAATTTTACAGGAAGGTTTGTCGTTGTATTTTACACCTTCTTTAACTCTCAAGGTTTCGCGCGTAAAAGCACAGCGGAGCTAAGAATCTGGCTCTTCTGTGGCTGATCTAGGTGCCCGCTGATTGGTCAAACCCGACATCAATCATAGCATAGCCGCGCCTCCACCCTCCCATTCAACCACTGGCTCTAATGTAGTCCAGTGTTTACTACAGAATTAGTATATAGCGGACGACAGTCTCCTAAACTGTGAACTCCGAATCACAAAAGATAACCTGTTGGTTTTGCATAAAAGAAGAAAATTATCCCAAAATCAACATGCCCAAGAGAAAGGTATGTAGAAAAGCCGAGCGCGGCATACGGCTACACTTTTGCCCTTACTAATCAGTCGTGAAATTAGGAAGCCCTCTAGACAACGTTTTTTTTTATAAAAATCCAGGCGATTTATTTAGAAAAAATTGTTGTTCATTTTAGGATTTTTCCCGCCGAATCGCGGCGTTTTTGTCGACAGTAGTGCGGTTAGCGGGATGGTTTTAGTGGAGCAGTGCTGTACTGAGGTTCGGCTTGATCTCATGCCCGTGCAGCAGCAGCCATGCTGCCCTCGGTCTCTCCATAACCGACACGAAAACCGACGATTATAAGCGCGAACGTGGCTCAGCCGCCGTCGAATTGGGATTATAAAATAGGGGTATAACTCTAATTTTCTGAACGTTAATGATTTCACGAAAAGGCGGTCGCGTTACTAAACAATTTTAAAGCATTTTCTTTGTTCGTTCGTGGAAGATGAGTGTTATGACGCCTATCTGCCGCCAGGTGGCAGCGCTGAGGCGGGATAATCGCGCGCCCCTCCTCCCTATTCAAATGTGTGGACACATGTCGTGAAATACCTCCGTGAAAAATAAATAAATAAAAAAATCGCCGCACCTTCCTGCGCTACCGTTTACTGACAGATAAACCGTACGCAGATATATGCCGTTCCTCCTTTCAAATTTCGATTAAGCTGTACTAAATCTAAATAAAAAGGACAACGCTTGTTACTCTTATGTTTACAAACGTACAGAACATCACAGCCCAAAGTTAGTTGCTCTTTTTTTGTTTCCCCGCCCTTTATGTGCATACAATTGTAGATCAAAATCTAACTTTACATATTTGTTGTGTTGATATACAGGGAACTGATGGCGAAGTCAAGGAGGAGGTAAGATTTTGTTTTTTAAATATGTGAAAATAATTTTGAGTTGTTTAAAATAAGTACAAATGCATTGTTCCGCCTCTCCTCAAACTCACCTTTTTTTGTTCTTTCTAGCCTCAGAGAAGGTCTGCTAGACTATCAGTGGTATGTTTTCTTTTCCTTCTTATAAAACATTTTATAAGCTGTTTAGTGTTACATTACATTTAGTATTACATGTTTAGTCAAAATGTGTTTTTCAGAAAACACATTAATTTAAATATGATGAGCATTATGTATAACTAATTTAGATTTTACATGCATATTTCTTAGGTGGTATGTTCATCATTAAAAGGGATAGTTCACCCAAAAATAAAAATTCTCTCATCATTAACTCACCCTCATGCCATCCCAGATGTGTATGAATTTCTTTCTTCAGCAGATCACAAATGAAACATTTTAGAAGAATATCTCAGCTGATGTTTTGAATCTCCAAAAAATCTCCACTTTTACATCTGAAAGCCACATGTGGTGCCTGTTTAGTTTATCTTTCACATCTGAAAGTGGGAGTGGAGATTTAAAAAAAAAAAGTTAAGACTTTTTTAAGGCTCTTTCTCACCCACATCTATCATATCGCTTCTGAAGATGTGGATTTAACTACTGGAGTCAAATTGATTACTTTAATGTTTCCTTAATGTGATTTTTGGAGCCACAAATGTCTGATCACCATTCACTTGCATCATAAGAACCTACAGAGCTGAAATATTCTTCTAAAAATCAATGTGTTCTGCCAAAGATAGTCATACACATCTAGGATGGAGTAAATGATGAGAGAATTTTCATTTTTGGGTGAACTATCCCTTTAAAAATAGTCCCTTTCTAAACAGTCATGCATAAATATAATTTTCTTTCAGAAACCAGGGACTCCAAAACCTGAACCCAAACCCAAAAAAACTCCCAAGGTACCTATTGTAATTACACTTTCATAAACATGCATCTGGACTGACACTCATCACACAGTTGCTTGTCTCCATGATGTAGTGCTTATGTATTTCTCTTGTATATCCCATTCTCTTGCTCTGTCTTTTCCTCTGTCTGACAGAAAGAGAAGGATGTGAATGATAAAAAGGAGGAGAAGAAGGTGAAGGGAAAAGCAAAGCCTGAGGAATCCAAGGAGGAGAACCAGTCAGAAAATGGGGTGACCAAGAACAAGGAGGTATTTATACACTCATTCTTTACATCAAATCAGTTTTAGACCATCCGACACAAAAACACACACTTTGTTGGTACCAGAGGGTTAAATTAAGCTGAATTGTGGGCTAGTCCTTCTGATTATGAAGTGTCAGTCATAAAGATGAGATTAGTCCTTTTTTTTTTTTTGAAGTCTAGATATAGAACTATACAGGTTTTATTCTAAAAACCCAGAAGATCATTCACAATGTGTTCCCTCCAGATTCTCCTATGGGTTTTTATATTGGGGGGTTTTCAACTTATGAGGAAAATAAGGTCTGTGGTAAACATTACTTGACAATACTTGGACGTTTTGTTCTACAACATAAAATACAGACTTTTATACCTCAAAAGTGAATATTAAAGCCGTATTGATTTGCAAAATTGCAGCTTCAAAATTCACGTTTGAGGTATGAAATTGTGTATTTTATGTTATAGAACAAAACGTCCAAGTATTTTCAAGTAATGTTTACCACAGACCTTATTTTACTCATAAGTTGAAAAACCCCCATTATAACCCATAGGAGAATCCGGAGGGAACACGTTAAAATTCTCTTTTGGGTTTTTAGACTAAAACCTGTACAGTATCGAAAAACGTGTTGTCGTTCGGTACCAGATTTCGATACCTAAGGGTTTAATCTCGTCAACGTCAGTGATAAGTATATAGCATGCTAGATGTGCCCAAATCTAAAAGTGACAGTGATTGGCTGTGTTTAGGCATCAAGGAAAAACACTAGTTTAAGCTGGTTATGCCCAGAGACACGGCTCACACGTGAGGCTGTAGTGTGTATGTGTCCCAACACCCATAGATGTAAAAGATGTGGGAAAAGATAATTTCACCAGGCTCGATGCCAACAGCGCACAATGCAATATTTGCGACAAGATAATTGCTGCCAAGACCGGCAACATGACAAATCTGATGAAGCATTTGACAGTGCACGAAATAAACTTAAGAGCATAAAGTTGCTCCGTCTTCGACTGCAAGAAGACCGAGCCGGTGCAGTCCTCTCAGCGTCCTGCCACAGAGCTTCCTTGAACATGCCAACCACACGAGTCCTCCTCCAAAACTACTGATGAATGCAGCGGCGCTATAACTGAGACTCCGACAGGTAAAGTTAACGTTTAGCAAACAAACCAACAAACAAAATCGGCTAACTTGTAGTGGTACATGCTTGTGTACTTGTTAAATTAACGTTTCTGTGCGCGGTGACATAGTCCTATAAACTGGGACCTACGTAACGTTATATATTGTTTGGATGTATGGCTATAAATAGTTTGCTAAATCTATGTTAAAAATGCTTTAAGGTTGACAGTAACCGATCAACTGATCGTTATCTTGTTAAACCGTACTTATCCTTAGGGTTGGCTGAATTATCAGTTTACCTTTCTTGTTTTTTTTTTTCCTCTTCACATTAATGTTATATCCTCTGCCCCTGCCGACCCTGGAATGAGGAGACCAGAAGGCTCAGGAGATGAGTCTTTGAGTCTGTAAAAAAAAAGTCAACAAACTGAAAAAAATAAAACCAAAAAATCTTTTTGAGGTAATGTTTGTAATCTTGTTAAAACAGATTTCATAAAATTGGTATAGAAAAGAAGTATCGTTTAGGAACCGGTATCTAAGTCAAGATATTGGTATCGATATCTAAATGTTTTGAACGATACCCAGCCCTAACAGTTCTATAGTTAGACTTTATAAAATAAAAAAAAGAGAAAACAATTAATCTCATCTTTGTGACTGATACTTCTTAATCTGAATGACTAGCCCACCACGAATTAGACTTCTGGGTTTGCCTACAAATTGAAGTCACGGCTGAACAGCTCTATAGAAGACAGCCTCGATGATGTGTTTCAGTCAGTTTAGATTATTTCAGTCAGACTGTGACTGTTACGTCCCTTTTTATGTTGTCTAGGGAATAACACTTTTAAAAATTGTGTGTGTGTATCTCAATGTGCAGGACAGAGCAAAAATAAAAACGATCTCAAAACTCATCTCGAAAGGATTTATTAATCCACAATGCCATGATAGATGAGTGAAGAAAATAATATTTACAATATATACAAACAATAAATGAGATCAATAAACAAAATAAAAACCCAAGGTGGGAAGGCGAGCACGAGAGATGCCAAATCAAACAAATCAATAAAACAGAACAAACTAGCTAAAGGTTAATTCAACTAAACAAACTACTAAACATAAAATGTAGAAAAGAAAAGTCTTCGGCGTCAAGACGCTCTAACCAAAACTACGCTAACTATATTATAACAAAACTTACAAGATGGGCAATCTCCTAAACTAGTGTTTCTAACATTCAAAACATCCTAAATAGTGCAAAGTGTATATTGCGCGACCTACTAACCTGCTCCATCCTTCCCAGCCTTACACGCTCCGTGTTAACTGAGCGGGACGAACAGTAAAGTGACAGAACACTTAACCACCATTGGAGAATAGATTGAACAAACAATAGACACACAGAATGTCAGTGATAGCGAGTCAAACAAGTATGCCAAAGTGAGCAAAAAGCTGTCGACATGGAAGTGATCACGGGTATTTGAATGAAGTGGTGAGATGTGATTGGATAATTTGAACCGAAAAGTCATCGTCCTTCATGAAGATTGACAGGTGGTAGATTGAACCGACGAACACCTGAAACACACGCACCACAACAACAACCCCACATTTCCATTTTTGCAACACTTTGAATATGTACGAGTACGTAACAGTGACTCACGATTTTGTCTTGAATGGAAACTTTGTTGCACAAAAATACAAATGTTTGTGTCAGCTTTTGAAAACTTCTAGATAACATTGCAAAACTACTTTGTAACATTATAAAAATGTATTCCCCAAATCTCTCTAAATAAAGACATTGATAGTCTACACTAAAGAGAATCTCCAACCTTCACCTCCTTCCTCTGTCAGTGAAGAAATATTCTGATTGGTATGAAGTGCTCCTTGTGGATTCTTATTGGTTTGCCACCTTCATTACACAGATTGAGAAGCCCGAAGATGCAGCAGAGCCTGAGGAGGACCCGAAGACAGAGTAGCACCACGCCTGTCCATCCATCCGTCTGTCTATTCATTCTTCCCCTTTTATCCCCGTTCCTTTCTCTTTCTCTCTCCAACTCTCTCAACAACCTTCTCTCTGCCCATCACCACAAGAAAAATATTTTTATCAGCAAATTTGTAAATACTGGTTCAGGTTTTTAGCACAAAAAACAAAGCTGACTAATGAGTCTTGTGTTCGGCTGCGGCTGTATCAGGTGTCTACAACACGAGCGGTCTGGAAAAAGGTGGCATCTTTCTTTCGTCTTGTTGCTTTTCCTTTTAAAGTATTTTTTACGGATGGTCTGTAGTTAATTTTTGGAGTGGGTGGTGCTGTGGTCTGCTCTCAGTCTATATGTCCGATAGTGCTCGTGATGTTGTTCTGGAGTCTGTGACACTTCTGTACGGAGGGTTGTGTTTATTTTGTTATTTTAAACATAATTGATTGTCTATAAGAATGAGGAATGAATTAAACAAATGTCTAGGAAAAATTAGAGAACAACAAATGACAAACTGCTTACATTCCTGTTTCAGCATTAGATGGTGATTCCTAGCTTTTTAAGAATCATACCAATTTTGCAGTTTGTTAAGTAATATGGTAACTGGGCTTAGTTAGGAGGCCAAAAAAAATCCTTCTGTTGTTTTAGAGGACTTTTTTAAATAATGGTAATCAAAGAAAAAAAATCATTGTTTCAAGTTTTTTTTAACACTGAAAATTCATCTGTGAAGAAGTGTCCCCCTATAATGCTCTCAGTCTCAATAAATTTCCATCATTGGAGTTTTCCTCAAAATGTCTGCTGTGGTCTTTCTTTGATTTTGTTGTTTCATTAGTAATGTTTGGAACATATGTGCTGGGGAAAAAACATTCCATATTAAACAATGTATTGGTATTGAAATAAGAATTCGGATCCATAATTTATTAATTTTCATACAGTGGTAAATGTAGGGGATCTGAGATTTGTTCTTACTCTGTGGGTCATAAAAGGATTCCATCACAGTTCCATACAGCACTTTAATCCTAACACAGGGATGCAAACTGCTCACCTTTTGGCTGAAGTCACTTTTTCTAAGTTACTTTTGCCCAAATTGTATGGTGAACTTTTATATTTTTTACTTATTACTTGAAAGTGGCCCTTTAAGCTTAAACCCTAAAGGGTTTGTTCACCCAAAAATGAAAATGCTCTCATCATTTACTCAACCTCATGCCATCCTAGATGTGTAAGACTTTCTTTTCTCTTCTGAACACAAAGATATTTAGAAGAATATTAAAGCTCTATAGGTCCATACAATGCAAGTGAATGGTGGCCAGAACTTTGAAGGTCCAAAAAGCACATAAAGGCATCATAAAAATAATCCAGATAATTCCAGTGGTTCAATCTATGTGATGCAATCACTTTGGGTGAGAAACGGATCAAAATTGCATAGTTTTTTTTCTACTATAAGTCTCCACTTTCAGAATGTGAACGTGGAGATTTATAGTATATGCTGCCTTTATGATATTTTTTTGAGATTGAATGGTCTGATCACCATTAACTTACATTGTGTGGACCAACAAAGTTGAGAAATTCTAAAAATCTTTGTGTTCTGATGAAGAAAGTCATATACATCTGGGATGGCATGATGGTGAGTAATTGATCAGAGAACTTTCATTTTTGGGTGAACTATCCCTTTAAATGCAACAAACAAATCAACTAAAAATATACTCCTGGAAAATCTGCCTGCTTACATTTTTTACCTCTCATGAGCAGTGAGGAAAATCATCCTAAATGCATTGATTCGTTTTAATTACACTAATAATCATGAGACAATACAGGTTTAAACTGATGTGAGGTTCTTTGCATACACTATAAATACATTGCCACATTATTCTGCTGATGGGAGTATGGAGTACTTCAAGCTGAGATGTGCATTGGAATCATTTACTACTGTTATCTGTTACTGTTGAGAAAAATATTTATAAAGTTTTTTTCCCTCAAATTTACAATAGCAGATTTTGAGACAAATTCCATTAGACCATGACTTATTGAATTTAAAGTATTAGCAAAGGAGTGACAGTGAATTGGATCTTAATCATTGTACCTTATTTGGAAGGAAAATAATAATTTCAAGTATTGTAGGCCTATACTTGTCAGTCTTGTGTAATCTGATAAAACTGCACAAATACCTTTAAACAGCTACTAAGACTATGATTTTGACAAGTTGATAGATGAATACAAGGATCCATGACCTTGTTGGTTTGAATCATCTGAGAGGCAACAGACTGACAGCCTATAAATATACAGTAATGTTGTTGAGCCATGCTGTTTCATAGCCCAGAGAAAACATATTGGGACAAATGGATGGTGTCTACATTTGAAAATTTTTAACTAAATAAGAAGTGTATTAAACATTACATTATGCATTATATAGTAAGTGTAAGAAATTAATCATACAAGGGAGCAAATACTGAAAGTGTTGGGGAAAACAAAACAATGATATGCTACAGAAGATGACAACATTTTAGAAACTGTAGCATTAAAATTATAACATTTTGTAAAAAAAAAAAAATAATCTATGGCTTAATTTGAACATACAAAAAACATATGTACATGACACAACTGTATTATAGACCTATAAATCATATATAACACAGAGTATGTATGTTTATAAATAAACTTCTTAATTCTTTATAAATAATCTTTCTTATTCACACGTGTAGCCTTTCTGCTCAGATGATGTTACACAGCTCATAAAACATTAAATAAGTGCACAACATACTTTTATACATACATACATACATCTATAGAGCAAAAACGAGCAAATCATCCAAGATGTCCGCCGAAAGAATTGAGAGCTCACTTGTGCCCCTCGCGGAGACGTATGGTAGTGCACGCGAACTATGTTTCCGCGAGGGGGCGCTCAAACAAAGCAACACCAGTGGCTGCTGCAGGCCGAAAACGCTGAGAGCAAATACAGCACAGGCCGCTCTTAGCAAGCAGACCCCCCACAAAAACACCAAAGAACCTCCAGCCCTCGCCCGAACCGGGCCATGGCGACGGAACCGTGCTCGCAAACTGAAGCCGGTGGGCAGCACGCTTGTGTTTTATTCTGTATCTTTATAGCCATGAATACTTTGTCATGTTTTAGCATTAGCCAGTGAGGCTAAGCTAGGCTAAGCTAACATCTTATGTTGTTTTCCTCTCTCTGCAGAGCTGTATTACCTGATCGCCAGATTCCTGCAATCTGGACCATGTCAGAAATCTGCTCAGGTTAGTGTCAGTGTGAGTTTTCAATGGCGATGTATTGCGGTGAAAGTGTGTTGCAGTGTGTGTGTAACGCGCTGTGTCTGTGTGTGTTTGTTTAGCTCCTGCTGCAGGAGCTGCACGAATATGAGGCGAGTTTCACCCCTCTTCTTCTGTCAAACCTAATTAAAATCTGTATATCCCTGCATCTGCTCCTCATCCCGGCGCGGCTGGGAGGTGCAGATGTGTGTCAAAATCCCGTTTGTGATGTGTTTCCCCCCCCCCACTGTGTGTGCAGATCATCCCGAAGCGCTGGAGTTGGGACGGAAAGCAGTTTAAGCGAAGCTTTGAGGACTGGGTGAGATAAACAAACTCTCTCACACACACGTCAAATTCAGGGCAAAATTCACAGGTGCTTGGTTTACATATAATGCGGCGCATAAGAGTCCCGCTGAACTGCCGATTTTGTGCTGTGGGCGAGTGATGTGGTTTATAATAAATACAAGTCTGTATTGGAGGTAACGTTTACTTTTTGTAAAAAAAAAAAAAAAAAATTACAAGTTTTTGTTTTGGAATGAAAGACTATACGTGCCGGGGGTGGGAGCGTACAACAGCAGAGCAAATAGATCGAGAGGAGATTAATGGGGTTGTGCGTCACTCAAAAGCAGCAGCCAATCAAATCTCGGTTGCTACTGTGGAGAACAAGGAATATTTGATGAGGAGTGCTTCTGATTGGATGAAATTAGGCTGTGCGTGCGGGCATGAAAAAGAGGTGGACTTTAAGCCGGCAGTATAAATACTGGATAAGTGTGTAAAATAACGCAAAATATACTCTAATTGTTTGGAGAAATATTGCAGATGTTTTGATAACAACTATTTAAATAGAATAATTTATCATAAAACAAATATTTGGCACAGCCTAACAGGATTGTCATTCAAGCTGGTTTTGTTGTTTCATTAGTTGTGTTTGGGACATAACTTGCATATGTGTGTGTTTTAGGTGTTGTTAAATCGGCAAATACCTGCGGATTACCTCTTGCGTGTGTGTGAGCAGATCGGCCCATTAGTAGATAAACACATTCCACCCAGTGTACCTGGAGTCTGCAGTTTACTGGGTACCGGACAACAATCATTACTGAGGACAGAAAAAAGTGAGATGCACACAAGATTGCAAACAATGAGAGCCTTGCATAGTTATTACTTTAACAAAGACTAAGCCGAAGCACATGATTACATTCACACACTTTCCCTTGCACTCATTTGGTCTTCTTAAGCTCTCAACACAGTTAAATAAAAAAGAATATTAAGTAAATATTCCTTGTTCTCTCTCAGGTACTTCTTATACAATATGGAGTGGTTCTACATTAGCTGCTCTGCACAGGGGACGGCCCCCAGAACCACCTGTCAACTGTGTGAAGCCCCCAAATTTTGGTGAGTCCTGCTCTCCCAAACGGTGATGTCCCATCACTAGTTCATTCACAGGCATCATTGCAGGGTTTGTACTGCTGTGGACATAGAATACTGAACCTTGTTCCTCTCACTGTATAAAATGGTGCTTCATGATGGCTGAATACTATATTATTTTAATAGTTTGTGGTTGGAGGTAATTGTAACAGATTAAAACTCTGTGTTTAGTGTCAATTATGGGTGCTCGCCAAACAACAGGAGTGGCTCGGTTTGGCCACACCTTCCCCCCCTACATCTATCAGCACTTGAAGATGCATCGGAGGATTCTGGGACACCTCTCATCCGTGTACTGTGTGGCATTTGACCGCACTGGCCGACGCATTTTCACGGTAAAAATTGTGTATGTGTGTAACATGATGGGCATCAGATGAGGCAAAAACCAAGTCTAATCTAGACTTAACAGTGACAATGTGTCAAACAATATCCATTACTTTTCACAATATAACACAGGTTGTTGTATGCATTGATTTATTACAATACAACTAAAACTATTCCAATTGAAATACTAGTGTGTTTTTATAATTGAGGAGTGTTTGTAATCAGGGCTCGAGTTTGTTTCTGTCAGGGTTCTGACGACTGCCTGGTGAAGATCTGGGCAACGGATGATGGGCGTCTCCTGGCCACTTTACGTGGTCACGCGGCAGAGATTTCGGACATGACAGTGAACTTCGAAAACACTCTTCTTGCTTCTGCCAGCTGTGACAAGATCATCCGTGTATGGTGCCTCCGGACCTGTGCACCTGTTGCTGTATTACAGGGGCACACAGCCTCAATCACCTCCATACAGGTGTGTGTGTGTGTGTGTTATTCATGTTTACCAACAGAAGTTTTCTTCACAAAGTGAATTTAGAAAAATAGTTTTGTTCCAAAACATCAATAAGTCTTTATAGACTTCTTCCTGATGCGAAGATGATTCCAAAAGCTTACCATAATTATGCTGCCTCCGAAGATACCTCGTTTTGACTCCCAATACTACTCAATACTAAGGATGCAATTATTGACAAAGTGAAAACCATCAGCAAATCAAGCATGAAATTGGCACTATGTAAAACTGATGGTTTATAATTAATTAGTAGCACACTTTGTAAAAACACTGTGAATTCAAATACATAATCCAGAAATATTTTTTGCCATTGAATGTAGATGGGTTGGCACTCCTAAGAACATGTATTATAAACATTTTTGTAATCATTATTGTTCTCGCATTAATGACAAAAAAAACATTGTTACAGACGTGAAAGTTGTGAAAGCAGCACTTACCTATACATGATGTGGTAAAACCATCCAAAACGCTTTGAAACCAGCAAACTTTGACTTCAGAGACATTAGTATGGTATCCATTAAAGGGTTAGTTCACCCCAAAACGATAATTCTCTCATGATGTACTCACATTTAAGCCATCGAAGATTTTTACAAGGACATTTCATTTAAAATGATTTTTGTCAATACAATGGAAGTATACAGGTGCCATCAATCTGCTGGCTATTTGATGGTCCAAAAGTCATATTTAGGCAGCATAAATGTAATCCACATGACTCCAGTCGATCAGTTAATGTCTTCTGAAGCAAATCGATAGATTGGTGTAAGAACCAAATTGATAATTTAAACGTTTTTAACTTTAAATCGTTGCTTCCGGTTGCTGTTTGAAATGACCTAATTCTTGTGTGACGTTCGTTCCTCTGTTGTATACAAAGTGCGTGCTTCCGACTTCTTGCATTAACGTGCCATTGCGCTTGCATCTTGTGATGCGTTGACTGCTAGCAGTAAGCTATTAATTTTTAAGCAAAAAGTTAATAAAGATTTAAATATCAATAATTTGTTTTACACAAAGCTATTACTTTTATGTTGCCTAAATATGCGTTTTGGACCGTCAGATAGCCAGGAGACTGATGGCACCTGTATACTTCCATTGTATGGATAAAAAGAGCTGAAACGCACTTCTAAAAATCTTCACATCAGTTTTGCTGAAGAAGGAAAGTCATACACCTCTGGGATGGCTTAAAAGTGAGTAAATCATGAGAAAATTATCATTACCCTTTAAGGCTGCATGATTAATTGAGTTAAGATTGAAATGGCAATATAGTCTTGCACAATTACTGAAGTCAGCATTGTGTAAGCAAGAGGCACCCTAAAGTGGTGTATATGGCATCCAATATACCATGATACCATGGTAAAAGACATTTCTTTGGAATTGCCCAACAAATGTATAATATGAATTTGTGATGTTCTATTATATACAGTATAGGGATGATTATAATTAACTGGTAAACCGTTAAAAGTAATTTAAAAAGTTTGCTGCATGGTGAAAGAAAAATAGGCTATACATATCAATCAACTCATGGGGGCATGTCGACACGTGTAACCAACTATATTACATTTATGCATCTGGCAGACGCTTTTATCCAAAGCGACTTACAGTGCACTTATTACAGGGACAATCCCCCCGGAACAACCTGGAGTTAAGTGCCTTGCTCAAGGACACAATGGTGGTGGCTGTGGGGTTCGAACCAGAGTCCTTCTGATAAACAGCCCTGTGCTTTAGCCACTACGCCACCACCAGTCTATATGTGCCTACAGCCATATTTCGCTGAGTGAAGCGAGCAAAAAGGACGATGAGGTTATTTGTAAGATATGCAATACAGTATTGAAATATAGCAGAAGCACAATACAATTCCACATGCATTTATTTTATTTTGCTGTCTGAAAAATGCAACTAAGTTATAAAATATTTTCCTACATAATCTAGGCTACTATGATGGTTCTACACATCGGTGCCGGAGGATTCATTGTGTTTTCGTTTTGTTAATCTGTTAATTATTTAAGTGAAATATTTTTTGTTTAGGCCGATGTTTGAATCCTCATGTTTTGTTGCTGTTATGCTGCTATTATTTTAAAAATAAACCCCTTATGTTTTGGTATTTTTTAATGGATCAGACACTCGTCCATTCTAATTAAATTTCTAATTTAACATTCTAATCTTGTCAGTTAATTGTTAATGAGTGTCGGCTTTCAGTCAGGAAAATAATTCAAAATGAGCATCTCTAATACAGTACAAATGTGCTAAATGTTTAAAAGGTTTGCTAGTCATGTGTTCAACAGATCCAATTCATTTTCAAAGGAAATAATACATTTTTAGGACAATAAAAAGCTTTTATACCTCTGTACATTTTAAAAACATAATTCATGAGCAAAACCGTGATCTAATGACAAAATAAGTGGCAAAACGTCAGTATCGGCCAATAGTTTTTTTTTTTTGTTAAAATCAGCATCTGCCAAAAATGTACATATCAGTTCATCTGTTCTTAATTCTAAAAAGTTGTGTAAAAAAAAAAAAGAATAGAGAACTTCATTTTACCAAAAACATGTGTGCTATGTACAGCTGTGGCCAAAAGTATTTGCAGTGACATCAATTTTGTGTTTTGCAAAGTTTGCTGCTTCAGTATTTGTAGATTGTTTTTATGGTATACTGGAAGTATTTCATGAATTTTAAATGCAAAGAGTCAATATTTACAGTGCTGACCCTTGTTCTTCATAACCTCTGCAATTCGCTCTGGCATACTGGATATCAGCTTCTGGGCCAAATCCTGACTGATGATGATCCATTCTTGACTTGTTAGTGCTCGTAGTTGATCACAATTTGTGGGCTTCTGCTTGTCCACTCGCCTTTTGTGGATTGACCACATCTTCTCTGGACTATCGATTTTCCAGATGTCCCAAACATTCAGAAGGGGGTTTCATCAGAAAAAATAACTTTGCACCAGTCTTCTGCGGTCCAATCCTTGTACTTCCTGCAGAATTTCAGTCTGTACTTGATGTTCTGCCCTTCTTGACACCAGGCCATTGTCCAAAAGTCTTCGCCTCACTGTGCATGCAGATGCATTCACACCAACCTGCTGCCAATATTGAGCAAGCTCTGCACTGGTGGTGACATGATTCCATAGCTGACTCCTCAGGAGGAGACGGTCCTGGCGCTTGCTGGACACTCTGGGATGACCTGAAGCCTTCTTCACTGCAGTTGAACCTCTCCTCTTGAAGTTCTTGATGATCTGGTAAATGGTTCTTTTAGGTGCAATATTCTTTGCAGCAATTTCCTTGCATGTTAGGCCATTTTGATGCAAAGCGACGATGGCTGCACGTCTTTCTTTAGAGGTAAACATTGCTAATAAGAACACAATGATTGGAAGCACTTCTTCCCTCCTTTTATAGCAATCCGTCTGCTCTTGTAATCCAATCATAATTATAAAGTGATTTCACCTGACTAGTATTCTTTCACACTTTACCAGGTGCTGCTGATATGATTAGTGAAATTAGTTTCACAAAACTGTGAAATTTGGGTTTTTGTGATAGTCTTTTTTTATTTTTTTGGACAATGAAGCTTTTTGCAATTATTTAAAATGCATCTGATCATTCTGCACAATCATCTAGAAACAATGTGAATCAACACCACAACAACTGAAGCAGAAAACTTTACGAAACACAAAATTTATGTCACTGTCAATACATTTGGCCATGGCATTGTACTGTATATTTATGCTCATTCCTCACGTTATCAAAATCAATTGCGAGCTGAGTCTCCCGTGTGCGTCGCGTGAGGAGAGATATTTGTGTGGCACATAGAGTTGCTGCCTATGTAGAGGGTTCCAAATCAGTCACTTATGAGGGTTGGAACAGGTCCTTTAATTATGATAATGACTTCAGAAGGGATTAAAGACAGATTAATTAATTTTGTTTTGTTTTGGTGTTTGAAGGGATTTTCTTTCTCTGTCTGTGCAGTTTTCTTCATCAGTATTAGGTTACTCTCGGTATCTAGCCACCACTGGAGCTGATGGTATGGTGTGTTTTTGGAAGTGGAACGCACTCAGCATGAAGTTTGAGTAAGTGTGACTATGTGTGTGTTCGTTAGAATGTGTATTTGAAGTTGTACATTTTGTCTCATCACAGTGATTCACGATTTGCAATTGTTTGTTTGTGTTTGCAGTGAAAGGCCTGTAAAGTTTATGGAGCGTTCTCGTCCAGGAGTCCAAATATCCTGCTGTTCCTTCAGCTCTGGTGTGTTAACCCACACAAATGCTCATAATATTTGTTCATCTTCCACACACTCAATAATTATTGTCTCATGACCAGACTGTAATTCTTACTTTGAGACCTTTGACCTCAGGGGGGATGTTTCTGGCTACTGGAGGAACGGATCACATGATCAGAGTTTATTACCTCGGAACAGAGACGCCCATGAAGCTGTCTGACCTAGACTCCCATACGGTGAGAGAGAGAGAGAGAAAGAGAGAAAAGGAGGGAAGCAGGCAGGCAAAGTTATAGATGGGGAAGCGAAAACCTTGTTGTATTAAGTGACAGACAAAGCAGAATCTATAGGATGTTTAAGGGGATGTAATACAGACTGGGAATTGAGGAGTTCTGAGGAAGATGTTTGAAATCAAAGTTTCCGGAGTGTACATTTGTGCTGTTTTTAATGGAGTACCATAATGTTTTTTTATTTTACAGGATAAAGTTGTAGCTGTGCAGTTTTGCAATCACACAGAAAGGTGAGTTTATTAATATTAATGTTTTCATTCTGTGTTATGCTGCCATTCACTGACGTGTTTGTTTCTGCTGGTTGTTGCTGTTGTTTTTATGCAAGTCTGTTTTGGTTTATCTTATTGTCTGTGTTGCCTCTCTATCTCCAGTCTCAGGTTTGTGAGTGGCAGCCGGGATGGTACAGCTCGGATTTGGCATTACCAACAGCATGAATGGAAGAGCATCGTGCTGGACATGACCACCAGATTACCAGGGTCAGTGTGTGTCTGTGTGTGTGTGCGTGCGTGCGTGCGTGCATGCATGCATATCTGTTAGATTTATTCTGAGACCAGTCAGCTTTGTGTTCTCAAGCACAGGTTGGGCGAAATCCAATGTTTTTAACACTTAAATGTGTTCGTGGAAAGCCTTAATTTCATTGTGCTATGTTTTTAACATCTCTGTGGAAAAATGTGTTGTTTACAGGAACACTGTGGTATCAGGTGATGATAAATCAACCAAGTTGGTGGTGACCATGGTAGCGTGGGACCGCTGTGATCGTTCAGTCATCACAGCTGTTTCAAACTGCCTCCTCAAAGTCTGGAACTCAGAAAACGGCCAGTTACTTCATGTGCTGTCGGTAGGTGTGAGGAAGAGCCTCTTCATCAGTGTTTAGTTTTAATTGGCTGATTCTGAGGGGGTGTGGCCTGAGCTATTATCTGTTTTGTGAGAATCATGCATGCAAATGTTTCTCTGTCCATAGGGTCATGATGATGAGGTGTTTGTTTTGGAAACGCACCCCTTTGACTCAAGGATCTTGTTATCAGCCGGGCATGACGGTAACATTTACATCTGGGACCTCAGCGAAGGGCACAAGATCAGAAACTTTTTCAACATGGTGAGAAGACATGACTAATCCACCCTTTCGATTTACAAGAGGTCATTGATTTATATAAAAGGGTTGGAGGATAGGATTGAAAAGTGTATTGGCTACGGTCTTTGTGGTGAGAGAATTATTTTTGTTATTGTTTACCTTTTTCTCTTTCAATGTTTCTCTCTCTCTCTCTCTCATTCTTAGATTGAGGGACAGGGTCATGGTGCAGTGTTTGACTGTAAATTTTCAGTTGATGGGCAGCACTTCGCCTGCACAGACTCTCATGGCCATCTGCTCATCTTTGGCTTTGGGTGCAGCGAACCTTATGAAAAGGTATGTTTGTTTGTCTGTGTGAGATCAGTTGACATTTTTCAGCAGTTGATTGAAACAGCTGTCATTTATATTCCAAATCTACTCTCTTCTTTCAGATTCCAGACCAAATGTTCTTTCATACGGATTTCCGGCCGTTGATCCGGGACTCCAATAATTTTGTTCTAGATGAGCAGACGCAGCAGGCACCCCATCTCATGCCTCCGCCTTTCCTGGTGGATGTGGATGGGAACCCCCACTCTCCTCGTTTCCAGCGGCTGGTGCCAGGCAGAGAAAACTGCAAAGAGGAGCAGCTTGTGCCACAGCTCGGCTACATGGCTAATGGTACATGTTTAAAATATCGATAAGATGATATGGTTAACAGTAAATTATATAACTCATAACTTCATAGCTGCAATAGTAATATAAACTTCACACAGCTAGTTATATAACACATTTATTTAGTTTGAAAGTGTTTTATGTCATGATGACACAATTACAGTAATGAATTTTTCGATACCAATTTTTCACTAAATTTTACACTGGCTAATATGACAGTAGTTTTTCAGCTTGGATGCACTATTTAGCAGCAGCAGCAGCTTACAATTACTTATACCATTGAAAAAAAACAAAATTCCTTTTTACAGCCAGCCATGATTAATTTATTCTGTGAGGTAGATGTCCAATAACAGTGGGATTACGGAGATAAATTGAAGGATCCTTTTAAATGAGCAGCTCTTTATATTTTCTGTCATGTCACGTGAAGCCAGGGGTTGCTTTAACTGAAATTTCTCCATCATTTACTGATTTTTTTTATTTTTTATTTTATATTGATACATAATTTCAAATGCTGTCCATCAATGTTTTATTTTTATAAAAAAAAAAAATTCCCTAAGCGCTCTTATGTCCTCGTAGTGGCATAGTGCCTCAATCCGGGTGGCAGAGGACGAATCTCAGTTACCTCCATGTCTGAGTCCATCAATCCACGCATTTTATCACGTGGCTTGTTGAGTGCGTTACTGCAGAGATGTAGTGCAAGTGGAGGCTTCATTCTATTTTCCGCAGCATCCACGCACAACTTGCCACACGCCCCACCGAGTGCGAGAACCACATTATAGCAACCATGAGAAGGTTACCCCATGTAACTCTACCCTCCCTAGCAACCGGGCCAATTTGGTTGCTTAGGACACATTGCTGGAGTCACTCAGCACACCCTGAATTTGAACTCTTGACTCCAGGGGTGGTATTCAGTGTCTTTACTTGCTGAGCTACCCAGGACCAAAAATGCTGTACATCATTAAAAAAAAGAAAACAAAACGATAAAAAAGAAATAATAAAATAATTTTAACCTAGTGCATCAGTTTTGACTTCACTATCTCTCACTATGTGTTTACTGCTTAGCATTAAGATATGTATTAACAGGCACTATTGCCATTTATAACTGGTAATATGCATCTCTTTTGACTTATTGTGGTCAGATTTCAAGGAGAGAGTCTCTGATTTCATGACTGTATACATCAATCATTTCATCAGTGTGTTACTGCATGATAAAAAAGTATAACAAAAAGAAAGTGCAAAAAAGTGGCACGATTCTGCCAATTATACTTTTACTAATGGCTCTTTATTTTTGGTGGGGCACAAACAATCACTTAACCCAACATGTCTGGTATTGCATTAACCGAAACTACTCTGTCATGTCATTTACCAATTTTTTTTAAAACATTGACGGATAATTCCATATGCTGTCCTACATTTTGATGAATAAAAAAGAAACAAGAAAAGAATAACCTACTGTAGTATATCAGCTTTGACTTCTCATTCTCTCTCCCACACACACACTCCCGCTGTGTCGCGTTAAGATGCGTATAAACGGGCACCATTTACACCTGGTAATATGCATCTCTTCAGATATCGAGAAGAGGGTCTCTAATATAATGACTAAATACATCAATCATTATGTCAGCGTCTTAATGCCTGATAAAGAAGCGCAAAAAAGCAAAGCATAATTTCTGCCAATTATACTTCTCTTTTATTTTAGTGGATTTAACTTCAGAGCTCTTCTCATTTGTGACATTTATGTTGATATCTGGCTCACTGAAAGTTCTGTGAAATTGTGGATGTATGTATGCGCTTTAACCGGCTAAAAAAATAAATAACTAAGTGCAGCGGTTAATTGACCGGTAGAACTTTACACAAAGAACTCCTTGTTTTCACCAGGCTCAAGCATGGGGAGTCAAAAAATATATCATATACAGTTGAAGTCAGATGTTTAAATACACTTAGGTTGAAGTTATTAAAACATATTTTTTAACCACTCCACAGATTTCATATTAGCAAACGATAGATTTGGCCAGTCGTTTAGGACATCTACTTTGTGCATGACACAAGTAGCCATTCCAAAAATTATTTACAGACAGATTGTTTAACTTTTAATTGATTATATCACAATTCCAGTGGGTCAGAAATTTACATACACTAAGTTAACTGTGCCGTTAAGCAGCTTAGAAAATTCCAGAAAATTATGTTTAGCCTAATTTAGCTTCTGATTGGCTAATTGGAGTCAATTGGAGGTGTACTCTGGATGTATTTTAAGGGGTGGCAGCATCATGTTGTGGGGGTGTTTTGCTGCAGGAGGGACTGGTGCACTTCACAAAATGGATGGCATCATGAGAAAGGAAATTTATGTGGATACATTGAAGCAAAATCTGAAGACATCAGCCAGCAAGTTAAAGCTCGGTCGCAAATGGGTCTTCCACATAGACAATGACCTCTAGCATACCTCCAAAGTTGTGGCAAAATGGCTTAAGGACAACAAAGTCAAGGTATTGGAGTGGCCATCACAAAGCCCTGACCTCAATCTGATTGAGGTCAGGGCTTTGTGGGCAGAAATTTGTGGGCAGAAATGAAAAAACGTGTGCGAACAAGGAGGCCTCCAAACCTGACTCAGTTACACCAGTTCTGTCTGGATGAATGGGCCAAAATTCCAACAAATTATTGTGAGAAGATTGTGGAAGGCCACCCAAAACTTTAGACCCAATTTAAACAATTGAAAGGTAATGCTACCAAATACTAACAAAGTGAATGTAAACTTCTGACCCACTGGGAATGTGTTGAATGAAATAAAAGCTGAAATGAATCATTCTCTCTACTATTATTCTGACATTTCACATTCTTGATTCATTCTTTGGCTAAGGTGTAATGTAATTGTAATGGATGCACCTAAAGGTAGTCATTGTACTTGTAAAATGAACACATTTTGGATGGATAAATCCATTCTTAAGACAGAATATTTTTTTTTCCGAGCGCAACCTCTGACTTTAGCCATCCTTTATTAACTAGACTTTAGTCTTCACTTTGTCCATTTTAGCTTGTTATCAGAATGTTGAGGAGAGACCTGTTTATTGTTTCCTAGGTGACGGAGAAGTGGTCGAGCAGGTGATTGGCCAGCAGACAGCAGAAGATTCTCAGGAAGAAAGCCCATTAGATGATCTCATCAGGCAGCTCCAGTACCAGCAAGATGAACAAGTCAACTCAGGAAATTCTGCAGGTGAAAATGATCCTCAGTTAACATGACAAGGTTTATAAAGTATTTTAAGTTGTCTGGAAAAAACTGAATTCTTATCGTAAAATACCAGTACAGTATATTATCTTGTAACTCTTTTGCTATAATATTGATCTTTATTTGCAATATTTGCCATCTGTTAGTTTAGAGGTTGATGTTTATAAGAGCTGTTTATTTAGAGGTTGTAACATTAGCATTTTTATTTATCCGTAGGTGCCGAGGTGGCAGGTGGTCCTTTGTCACCCCCTAATGTCGGTCTGCGGCGTAGTGGACAAGTGGAGGGCGTGCGGCAGATGCACAACAATGCTCCCCGCAGTCAGATTGCCACTGAGCGAGACTTGCTGGCATGGAGCCGCCGTGTGGTGGTTAATGAAGTCCAGTCTGGCATTTTGAGGTAAAAGTTCTATAAAAAAAAAATATTTTCTGACTGTAAGTGGTGACCTAGCTATTTTACGGAGGCGCCAAAGGGGTCTGATTCCTTGAACTGTATCAAATCATTGAACTGTATGAAATCACACAATGTCTGAATAAAACAGTGCTGTCTTAAAGGAATAGTTCACCAAAAAATGAAAATTCTCTCATTATTCACTTACTTAATGCCATCCCAGATGTGTATGTCTTCAGCAGAACACAAATGAAAATTTTCCAAAGAAGATAGAGCTCTGTCAGGTCCTTATAATGGAAGTACACGGGTGCCAGCACTTTGGCGGTCCAAAAGTCATTTAGGCAGCAAATAAGTAATCCACACGACTCCAGACGATCAATGAATGTCTTCTGAACCAAATCAGTACGTTTGTGTAAAAAATAAATCTTATAATTAAAACGTTAATAACTTTAAAAAATTGCTTCCTGCCAACAGCTGATGCGAGAGTTCAGCCATTTCAAACTGCATTAGAGCCCTGGATGGAAGCACCGATTTAAATTTAAAAACTTTTGAATTATCGACTTGTTTCTTAAATTAACCTATCAATTAGCTTCAGACACATTAATTGAAGGACTGGATGGATAACTTTTATGCTGCCTATGTGTGACTTTTGGACCGTCAAAGTGCTGGCACCCATGTATTTCCATTATAAGGACCTGAGAGAGCTCTATCTTCTAAAAATCTTCATATGTGTTCTGCTGTAGAAAGACAGTCATACACATCTGGGATGGCATCATGGTAAGTGAATAATTAGAGAATTAAAATGTTTGTGTGAACTATTTCTTTAAAATAACAAAATAAGTACCATCCTGTAATGGAACACCCTTGGGTTAATGGAATTGTTCACACAAAATAATATCATGAAAATTCTGTAATTTACTTAAAGCTACACTATGTAACTTTTGGTCATCTAGTAGTTTAAATATAAAACTGCATGCATCTTGTGGAAGGACATTATTTTGGTTGTGCTTCGGCTTTGCTCCTCTGCGTGGATGAATGTGGTTTGAGGCACCGGTGTACTCAAGGATACAGGACTTCTTATCAGAGGGAATGGACAAATAAATTACTAAAGAAAGGAAAAGACGGATATCCGAAAACATATGTGCCATATCTTATGCTGTTGTTTTGACTTGTTGGAAACATTGATGTTTTGAAATAAATTAATAAATTTGAAACATGCTACAGTAGCTGGAGCTTATTTTCTCTGTGTATGGATATGATGTCGACATGCACGAGCGAATTACGTATATATGCAATTTCCCACAAAATCTGTCCCGACATCTCTAAAATATTTATAATATAATATCATCATTATAGGTTTATCAAAGTTTATTTGGTTAAAGTAAATACATGGTTTGGATGATGGATTTTTGTGGCACTCTCTCATTAATAACATTTAGTTATTTTTTAACAAAAAAGGTTCATAGTGTAATATTACTTAATGTTATTTACATTTATTTTCTCACCCTATGTCACACCAAACACATAAAACCTTCTTTCTTACGTGGAGCATTTAAGGAAACATTTTTAGAAGTCTTCGCACCACTTTTTGCTATATAATTAAAGTGAATAGTGAATCTGGGCTTTTTATTTTTTCAAATACCGCTAACCCTTCCATTGATGCTATGTGTTTGTGTATATTTAGAGTGATGGAGGACTGCAGGCTAGCTAAAGGAGAGGTGGAACGGTCTCTCTATAACAAAAACAGGAGGCGAAAACCTGCACCCACCACAACAAGAGTGAGTTTAAATACACATACATTTACAAAGATAGTAACTACATGATCACAGTATAACCCTCTCTTTCTTTCTCTGTGTAGAGTGAATCAGTGAGTGAGTGTGTTCGCACATTACGGAGAACTCAGCAGAAGTCTCAGCAACGGAGACATGCATATCAGACCCGCTCAACTCAAGACAGGAGACCGAGCACAAATATGCTCTTGTACACAAATGATGGGGACAGCCTGGTCGAGTCTGACAGCGACGCAGAGGTAAGAATGACAGTCTTAAACTCAGCTCATCTCTTTCAAGAAAAAGATGTTACTGGGTTTATTTTTAACCTGGCTTTTAAAGTAAAAAAATATATATATATATATATATATATATATATATATATATATATATATATATATATATGTGTGTATATATTTTGTGTGTATTTGTGTTTGTATATTCAGCAGGAGGAGGACCAGAATGAGAACAGTGATTTGTCATCTGATGGTGAAGCTCAGTGGAAGAATGAAAGCAGCTCCAGGTTCAGTTTCTGTTAAACCGAGTATTTCACAACATAAAAAGTTTAATTAATGCAGGTGAAATCTTAATTGTGAAGTGTGTAATTTTTCTGACATTACAATATCTTCTATCCCAGTTTAATATGCAGAGACAAATATAAGCCTGAAAGTGTAAATCTTATGGTGCTTATAAAACATCGCTCTGTTTGTTTGAGCATCCAAACCAGCCTTACATATCCAAATTGGCTTAACCAATGCTGTGAATTTGGGGCAGGAATTTCTGTTTGTCCAACCATTGGAAGACCGAGCGAGTGATTGGCTGTTAAGTCATCAGTTTTCATAACTCTGTACTGTGATGCTAGTGGCACAGAAATTACACAATTCAAAACATAGCATGTATATGAAACTAGACAATGAGATGTAAAAAGGAATTTATATATGTATATTTTACATTTCTGAAAGTGATTGTAATCATTGCTGAATGATGAATGTTTTTTGTTTTTTTTGTTAAAACATGTTTTACAGTGACTCTTCTAGCGAGTATTCTGATTGGACAGCAGATGCAGGTATCAACCTCCAGCCTCCCAAGCGAACAACCAGAAGATTGGCACGCATCACTGGGAACAGCACCTCAGATGAGGAGGAGGGGATGGAACAGGGAGAAGGGGAGGGAGCGAGAAGAAGTAAACGGTCTGACAAGAAAAATAAACCTAAACAGACACAACTGAGGGTGAGTACCCAGCCATCTATCATTCATCTAAAATATAATTTTTATTTTGTATTAACATGCAACATGTGTTTAGTCTGTGCCTGATGGAGAGTTAGAGGAATGGTTGCCACCCTCTTGGGTCAGGGTCACAATTCCAAGACGATCACCCTTTGTACCTCAAATGGGAGATGAGGTGAGTCCCCTTATGGCATCGGTATACTTATGACGAACTTCTTCTTCATTCTTTGCTCAGAGCCAAAAAGAAGTTTGAAGCAGCTGTGCAACGGTAACTGTATGCGAACATTCAGACACCGGCCATGCTGCCGGTGAAGGTGTTGAGAGGAGCATTTAAATAGAAGGATGAACTAGACTACATCTAAAACATTGACTATAAAATGGCTAAAAACAACATTTAAAATGTGTTCAATCGATGACTATATCTCATTATGTGAGTAGAATTTACATGAGATCAGTAATTTGAATCACTCAATGATGATTTAAAGTAATCTATATGCAATAGATACTGTGTAATTTCTCATGTTTACTTTCTGCATTTCATGACGCTAACACGGCACGCTATACACTGCCATAATATGCACTGGTTACACTCTATCATTTATGATACTGATACTACTGCAAAGATGAGTGTATAAAAGAGTTAATAGGCTGAATACAGAGACAAGAATGATAAGAGCTTTCAACAGAAGACGATGCATGAAGCAGCATATCAAAACCGTGTGAATGGGCACTCAAGAGAATGAGAAAATTGGATTGTTTTTGTAGACTAATTAAATCACATGACATGTTCTTGATAATTGTCTCTACGAGAATGATCGTACAGATGTAGGTAACATTGCACACCACTGTGTTTATATTGACTAATCTTAACTGACTGAACAACATAAATGGTACGGCTTCAAAGTAGGTGGAGCTCCAGGTCACACCTAACGATGATGTGAACCAGTGGCAGTAAGAAGGCGATTAGCAGCCAGTACAAAGTTTACCTGATTGCTCAAACCACAGAAACAAACTCAAAAAACACTGTTATTTTGGTCAGATTTTGTTTGAAATTACATCACACCCTTTCCTCCTTCGATTTCGTATGACGTATACTGGGGCCTTCAGTCAAACAAGCATGCATCTATCAGGGTTACTGCTCTAATAGATACCATGGAATTTTAAAATTGTGATTTTCAGGACTGGAAAAGTCATGGAAATTTTATAGCAAATACATTTTTCTTTGCTCTGCTAATTTCATGTTCAAGATTTCATTTTCGAGAGTCAAGATATATTTCTTATTTTTTTTAAAGTCCTTACCCAGTAATCACAAGGTGGTCAAAGGGTGTGAGAACTCTGATCTATACATATACAAGTAATTTCTCTCCCTCTATAGCTGATATACTTCTGTCAGGGCCATCAAGCTTATGTTCGAGCCGTACGTCGTGCCAAAGTCTACAGCATCAACCCTCAGAAACAGCCTTGGAACCGCCTGGAACTCAGGGTAAGTAGCTTATTTCCTTCCAGGTCACCAGTTCCTGTTTTGTATAATTGAATCTGTATATCTTGTGGTTGACCTGTTATGCAGTAAAAAAATTGACAAAATATGTTATTTTTGTGTTCTTGCTTCAGGATCAGGAGTCTGTGAAGGTTGTGGGTATTAAATATGAGGTTGGTCCACCCACTCTGTGCTGCCTCAAACTGGCCTTCCTGGATCCCACCTCAGGGAAAATAACCAACGAATCCTTCAGCTTGAAGTATAAATGCTCATGTTCTCATCTTTCTTTGTTTTGGTACAATATATTTTCTGCTTTGATGGGACAGTTACACTGACATTATATTGTATATCTATGTTTCTCTCTAGGTATCATGACATGCCTGATGTCATTGACTTTCTGGTGCTACAGAAATTTTATAATGAGGCCAAAAAACATAACTGGCAAACTGGTATGTATGCTTTAAGTATCGCTTAAGAGCAATGTTTGCATTTGTACGATGTGTGATATGAAGTCATTTTAGCATTTCATAACAGAAGAACAGTTGCTCACAGAAGTGTGTGTGTGCGTGTGCGCAGGTCAGCGTTTCAGGAGCATCATCGATGATGCCTGGTGGTTTGGTTTGGTGGAGAGTCAACAACCATTTCAAAATGAATATCCAGACAGCCTTTTCCAGTGCTATGCTGTCAGGTACCAAATTTGATCGCTGCTCTTATAGAGTGCAAAGAGTTACTTGGTACACTCAAAGCCTCTCTCACCAGGCAGTGACTCTGTTTATTTGTGAATCATAAACCACAAAGTGTGTTTCTTTGGCCTTTTTTTTTTTTACACCTGATATTATCTTTCGTCAAAGGTGATTTGGTCACAACAGTGTTCAACACCTTTATTTAGGATTATCCACTTGTTATTGGCCGAATTGGATGTTAATACAAGGTGTAAAGGATCTTGGTTGTGTTGAATCATTATACATTGTGTGTGTTGTCTTACAGGTGGGATAATGGAGAGAGAGAGAAGATGAGTCCATGGGATATGGAGCCCATTCCTGAAGAAGGTACTGACATACTTTTCTCACTCCATGAGTTCTAACACTAAAACAGCTAATCAAATTCAGTCATTTCTGATGCTGCGATTCCCCACCCACAGCTCCAGTGCCAGAGGAAGTTGGGGACAGTGTTCCAGTAACAGAGGATGAACTTCAGTCCCTGCTGTACACCCCACAGGAGGGAGAGTGGGGGCTACACACAAGAGATGTTGAGTGTGAGAGAGTCATCATGGCCATAGATCAGCTGCTAACACTCGGTATGAGGGGAAAAAAAACATACACAAACCACCCAAAACTAGTTTCAGGTGCACAGGTTTAATATATATCAGACTTTTGTTATTACATTTATGCATTCTTGTATTTGTTTGACTTGGCTTATATTTGTTTGGGCAATACATATTTGGTCTGTACAGTTCAATGCATAATTGATCAATACTTTTGTTTTTCAGCCAAGCAACTATATATCATTGCACCGCACCCATAGAGAACACATATATCCAATAATATATCCTCTAGTGGAATGATGACATTTCTGTTCATTTTTGTTAAAGGAATATTCTGGGTTTAATAATAATTAAGCTAAATTGACAGCATTTGTGCCAAGTTTTGCAGGGTTTAAGGGTAGAAATGTGAAGCTTATCTTTTTATAAAAGCACTTATATTAAAAGGGTCATGAAATGGAGAATCACATTTTCATTGATATTTAGACATATAAGAGGTAAGTGTACTATTAAAAACATACTGTAAATTTCAGAACTCAAAACCCTCCCCAGTCTAAAAAGAGCATTTATAGGTTCATGTCAGCATGGATTGCATGTGAACAAAATACGATTTAAGCTTTGCAAGGAACTGTTATTGAAGAATGGGGCAGTTAAAAACACTTAAAAATGTAAGTAAACCATTTAATTCATGAATATTTCAAATGTGATGACTGTTTGATAGTTTATGGGGTTGAGTGTTAAAAGTTGTGATTGAGATGAACAGTTGAATATATTCAGATGCAATGTGTTGAATGTGCAATATGTTTAAACCCTGTAATTTTGTTTTATAATGTTGAGGTTCATTCGATTCTGAGGGGTTGCATGATGTTTGCCAATCATAACAGTGGGTGTTTACGTTAAAGTTTTAAGCAGGTGCTTGGGCCAAAACCGAGCATTTCAGATAGAGGGCCAAAAACAAGGTGGAAAATGATCATATATTATGTGATCATATACTAAATTGTGACTGTTCTGGTGCAAAAAAAACTTTTATAACATTATAATTGGACCTCAGGGAAGATAATACAATTATTTAAAAAAGCACTTCATGACCCCAATTCTTCTGTTAATACTCGTGCATTATTTGAACTGTAAAGTTTTTTTTAAATGTATTGAACCTGGAATATTTATTTAAAATTTGACATTTGTTTTAACATTTGAAATTAGTTGTAGTTTTATGAAAGCAATAAGATTTATGATTTTTACCCACTGAGCAACATACCTAATAACATGCTTTAGCTGTGACTATATTCTCACTATAGCACTGCCTTTCATACCTTTTGTTATTTATACACTTTTTTTTCATTTACAGATGTGGCAAAGGCATTTTCCTGTCCTGTAGATCTGAGTGCGTATCCGCTATACTGCACAGTTGTGGCCTATCCCACTGACCTTGGCACTATCAGAACACGATTATTACACCGCTTCTATAGGTGAACACACTTCAAACTGACCGCAGCACTATCAGATACAAAAATGTGTACACCTTTTCTGCAAACACACACAGTTCTTTCGCAAACTCTCGCTCTGTTTTTGTTTGTATGTTTGTAGGCGGATCTCAGCGCTTATGTGGGAGGTGCGTTACATTGAACACAATGCTCAAACATTTAATGAGCCACAGAGCCCCATCGTCACAGCAGCCAAAACAGTTACTGACGTCCTGCTGCGTTTCATCAGGTGAGAATATAGTGTCAATCACACACTATTTATATCTGTGTCATGATCCTTCCTGTTCGCCTGCTGGGCCCAGTGTCCATATGTCCCTTTTCTTTATTAAAGTGTGTGTGTTCTGTAGGGATCAGAGCTGTACTGATATCTTGGATCTGTACAATAAGATGAAGACAGAATTCAGCAGTGCAGCAGAGGAAGAGGTGAGCCTGGGACTCTGTGTGTTAGACACTGTTTCTGGAGTGTTGTGTCAGGAATGTTTTTGTATGAATGTGTGTAAATTATTTATTATGTTAGAAGTGTGTCTTTAAGCAGATGAATGAATAAACATAACAAACGTTACATTTATATAGCACTTTTCTGACACTAAACTCAAAAAAATTAACACCGTGAACAGAGGACCCTTCTCAACCACCACTAGTGTGCAGCAAACACCTGGAAGAGGCAGCAGGCATAGGGCGCTAGTACGCTCGCCACTTACCACCTGTTGGTGGAGAGGAGAGAGTAGAGTTATAGAGACAATTAATGATTGATAAGGGCCAATGGGGGAATTTGGTCAGGGCACTGGGGTTACACCCCTACTCTTTTCGAGAAGTGTCCTTGGATTTTTAATGCCCACAGAAAGTCAGGATCTCTGTTTAACGTCTCATCCGATGGATGGAATGTGAAGTCTTTAATGTTTGATTTGTAGGAGATGGTGGATGTGGACTCAGACACTCCCGGTACCTCCACTGGTCAGAGGGTGAGATAATTCAAGCACATCTTTTACAAAACATTTAGAGAGAGTTCATTTTAGTTCAGATGAACAAACATGATTGCCTGTTTAAGGGGCTGTAACAAAAAATTTATCAGTAAAGTTTTAGATGCATAGAACTGGATTGTTGACGCAACAGTTAACTGCCTGCATTATGTCGTTAGTTGTGAACATTAGTTGTTCACCAATGTAGTTAGTTAGAGCTACTTTGTAATATAGATGTAGTCGCTCAGGCTTTCAAGAAGCAGGAAATTTCCAGACTCTGTATAAACTAACAATTACATGCGTAGGAAGTGGTAAGGTTTTACAGGCAGCATTCAAATATACAAGTGGTGGTTGAATGACTAATGTTTACTGTTTGAAATGAGATTTTTTTTCTATTAACTCAATAATGGAATGTTTGGGCATGCAAATATGGCATGTCCTGAAAATATATGCTACCTATCAGGATGTGCTACCAACGCTATAATCACATAGTTTTAGGTTAGGGTTTGGGGGTAGGGTAAGGGCTTAGTACAGCCTTACACCATATCACACTATCTTATAGTTATGCTGGTAGCATTCAGCAGCGTAGTGGCTTCTATTATATGATGACATCAGCAATCCAGTTCTATATTATAGATTAGTGATTCTGTCATTATTTACTCGCACTCAATGCTGTTCCAAACTTTATTTTTTACATGGAACAGAAAAGGAAATGTATTCTAAATCTTCACACTGCTCTTTTCTGTTTAATTATTTTGAATCGAGATGGATGTTTTCCAGCACCTTAAAAGTATGATTTGTGTATAATATTTGCACTATTTTCCAAGTCTTTTGAAGCCACATGATAGCTTATTGTAAGGAACAGACAGAAAGTTACTTTTTGAAAATATTTCCCTCCCCCAAAGCTCTACACTCTAATTTGTATAAATATGGCATATTTAAATATGCCACAAAGATGCATTGTATCAAGTTTGACATAATTTACATCAGACTGCATTGGTTTTTGTGTGTTTTGTAACCTAACACAACATGGCAAGTTTGAATATGCAGAAGTGTAAAATATTGAGAGCAATACCGGAAGGGAAGATTTTCTGAAATTAAATTTAGTTTAATTTAGCTTCAGAAGACTTGGAATATAGCACTTAAATCTTCTGGACTACTTTTATGACTTTTATTTATTTTTTATTTTTTTGGAGCAACAGCATCCGAAGTTGAGTAGCCCCGCAATAGAACATAAATGGGGACGGATGCTGTTGCTCCAAAAAACTAGGTATGATATGTATGTATACATTTTTTATTATTATTTTTTACATATTAATTTAAAGAATAAGAATATAAGTATGTTAGTAAATGGGAAGTTCGCCTACAAATGTAAATTCTCTCATAATTTACTCGCCTTCATGCCATCCCAGATGTGTATAACTTATTGTATAAAATATGGATCTGTTTCTCACCCACACCTTTAATATCACTACAGAATATATGGATTTAACCACTGGAGTCTTATGGATTATGATGTGCTTTTTGTAGCTTTAAAGTTCTTGCCACCATTCATTTTTATTGTATGGACCAACAGAGCAGAGATATACTTGTACAAATCTAAATGTTGTTCTGCAGAAGAAATAAAGTCAGATACATCTTAGATGGCATGAGGGTGAGGAAATAATGAAAAAAATTTACATTTTTGGGTCAACTATCCCTTTTAGTAATTATTCTTAGCATAAAGAGTGTAACAGTTAGATTTTCTGATATAGATCAGTTCTGTTGTCACTGTGATTTTCAATTAACAAACACCATGAGTGTTCACCATCACATTCACCAGAGATATATCCAAATTTAGCATCATAAGTCCTTCAGAGACAAGTCATAAAGTTTTGTTCACCCCTTTTATCATTGTGCGCCGAAGTAGATCACTAAAATGCATTTGCTTAAAGGCGTCTAAACGCTGGCACTGCAGGAAAAACTGTTATTTTTTTCCTGTAAATACTATCATCATTACATACAGTGGGTACGGAAAGTATTCAGACCCCCTTAAATTTTTCACTCTTTGTTATATTGCAGTCGTTTGCTAAAATGGGACCATGTGATATTTCAGTTTTTCTTTTTTAATAAATGTGCAAAAATGTCAACAATTCTGTGTTTTTCTGTCAATATGGGGTGCTGTGTGTACAATAATGAGGAAAAAAAATGAACTTAAATGATTTTAGCAAATGGCTGCAATATAACAAAGAGTGAAAAATTTAAGGGGGTCTGAATACTTTCCGTACCCACTGTACATATATCTGATGGGCTATTCAAGAGTTTGGACAGATTCACACCATGTTGACCCATTCACACACACACATTCATACACCAGTGGCAGCAGAGCTGCCATGCAAGGTGCTAGCCTGCCATTGGGAGCAACTTGGGGTTCAGTGTCCCAGTGTCAGCCCAAGGACACTTCGGCATGAGGAGTCATGTGGGCCGGGATTCGAACCACCAACCCTGCGATTAATGGCCAACCCGCTCTACCAACTGAGCCACAGCCGCCCAAAAGCTATGCTAGAAAGAGTAACATGAACATTTAGCAAAATTCTTTTGTGTTGCATGGAAGAAAGTAAGTATGGTTCTGGAATGAAATTAGAGGGTGTCATTTTTGGGTAAAATATTCCTTTAACAGGATCCTGTCATTATTTTGCTGGGACCAAAGCACCCACATCTCTGTTCAAATCTAATCTAAGACAAAGCAGAGGCATCTACTTATTATTAATGTCTTGCAGTAGCTGGTTTGGTCTCTGAAACTTCCCACCATTTTCAGAGATCCAATCATTTGCCGCAGAAGCGGGGTGTATTGCTGGATATAAATGCATGGCGTGGACAATGCAAGGAGCTTGTAAGGAGATTGATGGCAAGCCCAGACTCTGAGCCATTCCGACGGCCTGTCGACCTCTTCGTGTACCCGGTAGCTTGCTTTTTTCTTCTTCTTCCTATACCTCTTATTTAGGGATTAGAAACTAAGTATTTTTTGTGTTGGTTTGTTCTGAGCAGAAACAGTATTTTTACATGCTGGCAATCAGTGGCCTCTTTTCCAAACAGAAACCGGTTTGAATGAAATAAAAGTATGTTTCTTTTTAAAAATGAAAGTGTACTGTACTGTTAAACTTCAAAGTGAAATAAAAAATATTTTAAATCAGTCACAAGAATGAGGATGACTGATGTTTTATAGATAAGATATCTTACCACAGCATAGCCATCTTGGTATAGAATCTGTCATCACTGTCAGCACTGGACAGAAGAACTTCACTTCTAAAGGAAGTGGTGTAAATCTGAAAGTTTACATTACATATTTCTTAGGTCTTTGGTTTCATTAAAAAAAAATTTTTTTTAAACAGATTAATGATGTTATTAACCAATTACCAGCATTTAAAAATTACATTTCCACTCTGAAGAAATTAAAAGCGAGTTGTTCCATTTTCTGTTAAGGTGAAGTATGTAATTTTATTTTTAATGTCAAAATATGATCTACTATCCCAGTTTATTGTTCATTACCAACTATTTGTAAGCCATTCATGGGTTTACCTCCCCAAAAAGTATAAACACGATCAAAACATTGATGTTTATATTTTGAGGGACCAACTCTGCCCCACCTATCCCTTTCTAGGTCAACCTATAGCATGATCTTGGATTTACTTACTTGTAGTAAGCCATTTAGATGGGGGAATATAAACATCCATGGCAGAAGTGTACAGAGGAAAATAAATGTAGCTTCACCAAAATTCTTTAGCAAAGACTTGCTAAAAGACACAAAGACAGGGTACCTGCGTAGCTCAGCAAGTGAAGACGCTGACTACCACCCCTGGAGTCAAGGGTTCAAATTCAGGGTGTGCTGAGTGACTCCAGCCAGTTCTTCTAAGCAACCAAATTGGTCCAGTTGCTAGGGAGGGTAGAGTCACATGGTGTAACCACCTCGTGGCCACTATAATGTGGTTAACTCTCGGTGGGGCGCTTGGTGAGTTGTGCGTGGATGCCACGGAGAATAGCGTGAAGCGTAATGCACTCAACAAGCCATGTTATAAGATGTGCGGATTGATGTCTCCTCCACCACCCGGATTGAGGCGAGTCACCACCACGAAGACTTTAAGCGCATTGGGTATTGGGCATTCCAAATTGGGAGATAAAGGGGAGGAAAAGAAAAAAAAAGACACAAAGACAGAATGGAGTAAACCCAGAGTGAACATTGGCCTTGCATTTACAAGGTGGAGAACATTGAGGGAATTTCTGGGGTTTGATGGAGACGCCAAACTTGCCAAGATGCTTCTCGAGAGGTAAGCTACACAAGGTATTGCCACACAAGTTAGCTCATTACTGTTGAGCTTCAGATAAATTTGGAATTTACTCAGAATATCTATCGTTGCGCTTACAAGTTACTAGAAGAACCATCCTACCTTATGCTGAATCCCCCGCTCACCCACCTGCCGTTCAATCCATCGTTAACGGACGACCCAATTGCTCTGCCAGGCTTTCTGTCAGGTGTGTATATGTATGTTATAGTAGTCTTGTTTAATACTACGTTAATCGTTTATCAGCTATTTTTTGTATGGCCTATAGTCTTGCCACAATATCATAATTTTCAAACTGGTGTGGTGTTTAAGTTCCAACCAACTAATACCGGTATTAACGCTGGTTGGACGCTAAGTGGTAATTTTTGTTAAGCAATAGCCTACACAATAAAGCAAGGCAGCTTGATTTCAAATTTTAACTTTATTTTTTATTTATTTTAACTAAAAATTCAAATGAAAACGAAATGCAAATAAAATGTGTGTTATTCAACTTTTTGAAAGATGGCTTTTCGATAGTTGTGAAGAGCAACATCTCTTTGGCAACGAACCTACTTCATCCATGCATTCTCTCCATCATGGGCTACCGGTCGGGTATTTTATTGTCGGGGCAAATACATCACTTTTTTTTGGGTAGTTGCGGGTTTAATGTTTGTTTTATTACCTTTCATCCCAGAACCCAGTTTAGCTGCTTTGGAAGGGTAAAATAAATAAAAAATGTCCCTCCTAGGGCTGGGTGATATGCAAGAAATGTTCACGATATCCACACAAAAAATCACAATATCCAATTACATCATCAACCCATTGTCAATATTCTTGCTTTAGTGATTTTGCATTTAAAATTAAATTAATATATTTAAAAAACAAAAAACTTAAAAGACATTTCTGAATTCAAATTTCACTTCAAAAGCAATTAAAATAATGAAGTGGTAATAAAAAAAAAATCTAATATAACCACCTTTCCATTTACCATCACACAAGTATCCATTTATGGCAAAAGGCGGAAAATTACTAATTACAAATTAAGATCTAAAAACAATTATAAATGTAAACATGATAATTATAATGATGATGATAATCACTGGAATATAAATCATGGTTCAAGGTGAAGATGTTTTTTTTATGATTTAATCACAGATGTATAGGCTTTAGATAAAGTGACCTTACAGGTGAGTTGCGCTCACAACAAACTGCTCCGTGGAAATAAAGCGGACTGAACTCAAAGCACCTCCTGAGCTGAGATGGTCTGAGGTCATTTGCAGCTTTCTCATAGACGATACTATTCTTGTAAAAAAAAAAAAAAATCAGAAGACTGAAACAAAGAAAGATTGAGAAACCTTTACATATGTGTGTTCCACGAGACTTCACGCCTCCGAACCAACGCGCATAGCTTTTCTGTCATCTGTGTTTAAAAATGTAATAGTGTCTAACAGCATTTCTTGTGTCATTCCGAATTCAAGACTTACAGTTACCCACCGTGCACCATGTTATATTCGTTGCCTGCAATTAAACGTCTTCTGTCAGTGCCCGTACTTTGCTACCTGTGTAATTTGATACATTGGTAAAAAACATCTGACTTTCAATGCGTTATTTAGGTTCACTTATCATGGGTCGCAAACTCCTTTAAGGTTATTCTATTCATTAGACTGTTGTATTGATATTGGAAGTGCCATTCATAATGTTTCTCCCTTTTACCTGGTATAAAATTTCACAACGGTGTTGTTCCTTGTACCGAGTAACACTGTCCACCGTGGCAACCCTAATGGGCCTATTTGTTCAAAGGGAATTAGAGTGTGCTTAAGGGCTAAATAAGTCTTAAGGGTGTTGGCAAATGTTTGAAAACATACTTTATTTAATAATTCCGTTTGGTGCCACAAGTAGCGCAGTAATTACATACTTCACCTTTCAATTTTTAAAAAAAATAAATTATTCATTTATCTTTCATCTTTGAACTGTTTCTAATCTTTGTCTCTATCCTGCTCTCTCATTCCTGTCCTCTCTCCCTCACTCTTTGTCTGCTTTGTGGGGTCTGTCATGTCTTACACTGCCTGGCCAAAAAAAAAAAGTTGCATACTCTTAATATATCGTTGAACTGCCTTCAGCTTTGATTTTGGCATGCATTCGTCTTGGCATTGGTTTGACAACCGTATGCAACGTCACAACATTTATTTTCATCCTGAGTTGCATAATATTTTGGCCAAGATCTTGTATTGATGATGGCAATGCCAAGATTCATCAGGCTCAGATTCCTGACCTTAACCCCATTGAAAGTCTTTGGGATATTCTGGAGAAGACTTTACAGTAACCTGAACCTCTCTTTCACAATTTGAGCCTAATGAATCTTGGTATTGTCGTACTGGAATATGCCTGTGCCATCATGGAATGAAATTTTTTCGGTCCAGGCAGTGTATTTGGATCCACATGTTGAAAGCTATTAAGATCTAATATCCTTCTCTCATCTCAGGATTATCGGGACATTATTGACACTCCTATGGATTTGGGGACAGTCTCTGAGACTCTGCTAGGTGGGAACTACGAGAATCCCATGGAGTTTGCCAAAGATGTGCGGCTTATCTTCAGTAATTCCAAAGCTTACACGCCCAACAAAAAGTCTCGAGTAAGACCAGAACCCTCTGTGGTAACCCAGACCAATGACGTGTTACATGTTACATGTTTTTCACAAAATAAGGCATATTTATTTTCTTAGTGCATGCATATGTATTGACTTTTGGTTTCAAAGTTGTGTGTGGGAATGCACCTTCAGAAAAACATTTACATTTTCACTCTTCAAAATTTGCAGTATTCGGTTTGTTTGTTTGAAAAACGCATCTTTTCTCAAAGTTTTGGCCTTCCGCACACACACTGAGACAGCATTTTTGACAGCAAAAACTGAGCTTTTGGAAAACGCTCTCCCACATGGATACATTTTAAAATGGCATATTTACGTTGTATTGTGGACAGGGGAAACTGAGATGTTTCAAATAGTTACGTATTTGTTGTCATGTGATGCAGTCATGTGATCCATTCACCTAAAACAGTCAAGATGGCGGCCCATGTTGTAGCGGTGTTATTGTCCCTGCTATTCACCTTGATTGTGTTGTTAAAGATAAATGTTACTTTGAACATCCTTCTCACTGCATTCTTTTAAAAGCGATGGCTAGTTTAATTGCATTGCTGTCCGGCGACGTAACACGAGGACAATTGCATTTCAGACCGTAATTTTTTTTTGCATGCATGCACAGTAAGGGGATTTAGGGGGATTTTTGATACGGTTCAGTGTGGACTAGAAACTTTTAACGCTGGAAAACACTTTAGAAAAATAGTGTGGAAGGAGAGCGTTTTAAAAACAATAATGACTTTTTCAAATTTATCCGGATGAATGTGGACGTAGTCTTCCTTTTACGGAACTATTTTGTTTTGTGTGTTACATAAACAGTGTACAGTTAATCTATTTTTTGACTCTGATGTCTGTGTTTGTTGTTGTTTAGATCTACAGTATGACTCTGAGTCTGTCGGCATTCTTTGAAAATCAGATCATTACCATAATCTCAGATTATAAATCTGCTGTCCAGAATCAGCGCAGGAGTCAACAGAGACTGAGTTACAGCAAGAGGTTACAGAGCTCACTTCCCAGCAGGTAACACAAATACACTATCAATTCATAATACAGAGCACTCACACACGCTCTCTCATTCGCGCCACTAGATAATAAAAGGGAGTCAAATAATTTTATTTAATGAGTATTTACAGAGTATCTTTGTAAACAATGCTTGAATGTTAAATGAAACTCAGTACTGCTGGTGGCAAATCAATCTATTCTGGATGTTTTTGTAACTACACTAACACTAACTACACTACACTAACTACAGCAACAGTTTTCTTTCTGTGTACCTGAACCCGTGTATGTGTATCTACAGCCCCAAAGGGAAACAAAAATCAGCAAAGAAAACATCCCAGGCTCTTTCAAAGGCTCGCTCACGAAAAACCTCTCAAGGTGTGCTTTTGTTTGTGTAAATTTTTGTGCATTTCCTATTATGCTTGTTTTGAGTGTGAGAATGTTTATTTCTTTTTGTCAGAGCTTACTTCTGCAGTTGATGACGATGATCAGCATTCCTCTTCATCATCTTCCTCCTCTACCTCATCCTCTTCATCAGTTCAACTTCGAGCCAACAGAGTTACACGCAGCCGAGCTACACCAAGAAAATCCTCAGGTAAATACTCAGACAAACACATATTGCCAACACTGTTGTTTTGCCTTCCAAGTTGACCTGAACATTTTGTCCTCCGTGCATCTACAGATGCCAACTGCTTACTGCCAAATGGGGGTCGAAGTTCACGTAGAAGAGCAGCATTAACAGAAGAGGAAGGGGTCTCTGAATCTGAAAGTTCCAGTTCAACATCATCATCCTCTTCATCGTCGTCTTCCTCCACATCATTATCTTCGTCCAAGAGCGAGGACAGCGGGGCTGAGATGGCCAGCTTTGCCGATGGTGGCGATCACGACTACAGCAAAGCCCCTCAACTCAAACAGAAGGGCAAAGCGGAAATTACCAATGTCGACAATACAAAACGGAAGAGGAAAGGAGGCGAACAAACAGCAGAACCTATGAAACGAGCACGGACAGTGGAGGTGCAAGCAGAGGAGAGGGAAGAAGAGGAAGAGCCTGAGGAGGAAGAGCCTGAGGAGGAAGAGCCTGAGGAGGAAGAAGAAGAAGAGCCTGAGGAGGAAGAAGAAGAGCCTGAGGAGGAAGAAGAGGAGCCTGAGGAAGAGGAGGAGGAAGAGGATGACGAAGAGGTAATTCTGACAACAAAAACTGGAAGTGAAAGGTCAAATCAAAGAACTGCAAAGTCATTGCGGGTTAATACTCGCTATCAAGGTCGACGAACTGTTCTGTACAATGATGACTCTGAAGAGGAGGGGCCAACGGAAGACCCGCTGAACTTGGGAATGTCACGCTCTGGAAGAGTCCGTCGAATGACAGAAAGAGCAAGAGTGAGCCATCTTATGGGCTGGTCACACTGACTTTAAGTGTTGACATTTTATGACTCTAACACAGACTCACTACAGCGATACTTCAGGGATTTTGTTTTTAGTACTGTCTTTTTGTGATATGTTTTGGTTTTGTTTTTTGTAATTGTCTCAGCGACTTGACGTTCATGACTCTTCCTGGACTGTGGTGCTTTCTTTCTCTGTGGTTTCCATGGAAACCTACCATGCCATCAACTAATCAGTCACCTCTGCCTTATTCTGGTCCAGGGCAGGAAAGGGTCAACTCTCCTCCACATCTGCAGATTCTCTCTGTCTATTCAACCTCCCTTCCTCCTGTACAACCAATATATTTAAAGTCTGAACTTGGTCCTTTTCTATTTCTCGCTCACTCTCTGTAAATTCTGTCCATTCACTCTCTGGTGATCAGAAAGATGGTGCTGCTCTCATTTCTCACTTCCTTCATCATTCTAATTTGCTGGCTTAAATAGAGAACACCTTTTTTTTACCATATAATTTATCTGACTTGACTCTACTATTAAATCAGGGTAAATATTTACCTCATTTCAATAATCTAATAATTTTGATCCTAGTTGGAATCATGTGTTTTTGTAACACTTTGGTGCAGGTGTTTGAATTTATCAAAACCTCTGAGATGCATTAAATACTCCCAGATCATGTTCATTATGCCTCATCTAGAGACACAAGGAGGATTATGGGAAATGTAGGAGACCACACTTCTCTCTTCTCTTATTTAGATATACAAACACTTCTGACTATTTTTACAAAAAAATATATATTTTTCCACTGTTGTATAATACACTTTGATTCATTCACATCTTACAGTAAGTAGAATAGTACTGAAGAAAATGTTTGCACTTTGTATGTCAAGTATGTGGCAGCTGATAGGTGTATATGAGGTTAAGATGTCTGAATCCTGGACTTTGGTTCAGATATCATGTGAATTGACCTTTTAGTTGCCCTCAAACCATTTGTAGAGCAATATTTATTTCTAATTTGTATTTTTCAGTCACTATCAGGAAAGACTAAAGAGACCATTATGCTTCCTGAAAATAGTTGTCATCTGATCAATGTTAATGTGTTACATGGTGTTTTTTCAGAATGGTAAATACAGAACATTATTGGTTGGAGAGATCAGGTGTAGAGCCTCGGTTTGGTTTCTGGAGTGTCAGAGGGTGTTTGTGATTTCAATACACTCTCAGAAACAAAAGTTTCTACTTCCCTCCTCTTTACTTTTATGATTTTTGCACTAGTGGCATACCATACCCAAATCCCTCCCTCTCACCTGTATGTATATAAAATGGCAGCCAGTCACAAGGCCGAAAAAGTGTGTTCCAAGCCAATAAGGATACTGCATTAATTTCCTCAGCTCTGTGCCCTTCCCATCACACAGAAAGGAGTTGACCAGACTATTTTCCATCTCTAAAGGCCCTTTTGTATCAGGGATCTTTTGTCATGCTATGGCCGGCAAAGCTTGGGACTGTTTAATGACAATGTTATATGTAATAAATTTATGTTCTTATGCTCCCATTTTTTTTTATTTTTTTTTTTACACATTTTGGGCTGTTATTAGTAATAAACAAGTAAAACAATAAGTTAATTTTGATAAGTCTATTCTATGGAAGGGTAAAAAAGCCCAGGAATCTATGTATATAATATATATAATTTATTTTTATTTTTTAATTTTTCGCCCCTGCGTGGCTGTGTCTCATTTGGAAGGATGCGCCCTCCGGAGGTCGCATTTCTCAACAGCATAACCGTACGTTCACACCAGAGGCGGCGAGAGCGTCAAATCGACCGGAAGTCATTCATTTTCAATGACAGCCAGCGTCTCTCGGCGGCGAGAAGCGGCGCGGCGAGTCTTGGGCGGCAGATTGAAGTTCAAGTGCAGTCAACATTATGGTAATGAGCTGTGACGCGGTTCGGCGGCAACCTATTGGAATATAGAAGTGCTCCGCTGTAGCGAAGTCTAGAGAACACAACCGTGTAAACTTTGGTTCCCACCAAACATTCGTTCCGAAGATAAAATGGAGAAACGAATTATTGCCGTGACGGGTTTCCCTGTAATATATGACCAAGACCACAGTTTTTATTACAAATGTATTTTATTTTGATAACAAACAACTGTAATTTTAATTACTTTCTGCCATCGATCGATTTCTTATTTTCACATTTTAAAGAGTTCATGTGTATATACGCTACTTGTGATCGGTCGGCAAAAAGTAAATGGTCGACATGTCTGGATGTTTAAATTGCGGCCCCCTTTAAATATAGTTCACAAAACAAAGCATTCTGAACAAACGTTGCCGCCTATTTCAACTACGTCAGAGCGTCCACGAGCGTCCTTGATTGTCGAAGGCAGGGCAGCCAGAGCGAATTTGGACGCTCTCGCCGCTTCTGGTGTGAACGTACAGTAAGTCATCGAGGCTGTCTCGTTTCATAAAAGCGACTTTGACACTTAGAATGCAGCCGCCTTTCACGGAGGATGCATGAGGTGTATCCTTCAACACTTTGCTTCAACGGAAATGTTTAAAAAAAAAAATGACGCCAATTTGCCAGTAAATATGATGTCCAATCGCAAGGAATGTTAATTCACAAGTTGAAGTACCTCAGTAGATGGGTACAGTATTTAATATGTATAATTATATTAATATATATAAAAATAAACTATTAGACTAAAAGTACACCTGTAACGTATTGTTTCTATCTTTAGATCATTATAACTCTCCTAAAATGTAACTCATACATTCCCTTCTAAAGGGACTTTGTTCCCTTCTCACTCAAAGCGCTCGTTTCCGTTTGTCCTACAAAAGGCCGTCTTGTTTAAACGAGGACACTCAGTATACTGCAGCCTTCAAATGACGCGTCCTACCTAGCACGCAGCCTTCCAAACGAGACAGCCGTTATCTGTTCTGAGCGCATGACTCTGACGTCACTTTAGTTGTTTAGAGAATCCGGAAGTAAACGCAGGGATATTACAACAAACAGACAGAGAGGACAGCAACTGTTTCAAACGCAAGAGCTCGACAAAAAGACATCTGAATCCTATTTGGACCGTCAATCTCGGCATTCATTTAACAGGAGCCAGCAACAGAACCGGAACGCTATGTCGAACATGGAAAGTATCCTTCCGAACCGGAGGTCCCCGTCCAGTCTCACTTTACCGCTTGGATTCCTACCGTAAACACGTTTACTTAAGAGTTATTTATAGGCTGTTGTTACATGTTAGTGTGTTTTTAGCTCACATTATGGCTTTAATAATATCGCTATATTCCGATAACTCACTTTGTGGTTGACAACGCATTTGAACGAAAAGCTAAATCAGTTAACTTGATGTACTGTTAATCTGTTTTTGTATGTTTATAAAATGATACGTGAATATTTCGCTGAATGAATGTAAAAATCCTCAGATTCTCATATTTCCCCCCACATCACCAGATTTCGACAGGTAGAGCGTAAAACAACTGTGACGTAGGATTACGTAATGTCCCCACCTGTAAATTGGTGAACTCTCTGTCCAGCCTGTCAGTCTAGTTTGTTCAGTCTCTAACGATGTGAAATTATATTGTTTTTCATGCCATCTGGGGAATTCTAATGTCTTTTTTTTTTTTTTACTTAAAAAAATAAATAAAAAAATGTCCTTGACCTTTAACTCCAGAGAATTTGTTTAACCTCAAGTTTGCAGCAAAAGAACTTCAGCGGAGCTCTAAGAAATGCGACAAAGAGGAGAAGGCAGAGAAGGCCAAGGTGAAGAAGGTAAGCAAACAAACTCTGCCCTCTTATATAAATAGTCAGGTTCATTATATTCTGATTTTAACCTTTGTGGGAATTTTTGGGGGATTTGCTAAACTATACATTTTTGGAAAGGTTATTGTATAAGGAGTCAGAAAATCAATGTTTGCATTTGCTCAGATGTCTATATGAAAGTCATATTGAAGTTTAAAAAATGGCCGCCATAAAATGTAAAATTTTAATATCTCGACTTCTGAATAAACTGGAATGTTGATTTTTACTGCTAAACCCACACTGTAAGGGTCAAGGAAACCAATGGTGCTAGTTAAAAAGCTACAAGATGTTACCACATTAACCCATAGATGCATAAGTAGGTAAAAAAAAATGACCGTGGTTGTGGTTGTTTTCTTGCAGTATCTTTGTAATGAAAAGTTATCATTTCATATTCCAGCTGTTCAAAAAATAAAGATATTTTTTATATCACTCATTAAAACATTTAATATTTATTGTGGGAATGATTACAAAGACATGCACATTGCAAACCTAATAGAATGCGTGCTGAGAGTGATCCACACACAAAGTAGCAAAGTTCCTGTTGAAAGATATTATTTGCAGTGATTTTTCGAGCCAATGGCTCTACCTCAGACTTGCTATATCAGAAGTGTCATCCCTTAATAGCATTGTTTTACAGAGCATCTAACACATGTATAGTAACTATTATCTTCATTTTACCTCAGAAAATGTTATACATTTCAACAACATAGTTATACACATATGACTACAGCTAACTAAGCTAGATAATATTACTGTATAATGTGTGTCATATATGACTTTTGCTCCTCAGACTTCTGATATACAGGGATAGTTGTTGTGGAACACACAACATATTATATCAGCTGTGTCATCCCTCAAGAACATTGTTTTACAGAGCATCTGGTACATGTATAGTAGGTAGCCTTTTTTCTTAATTTTTTCCTCAGAATGTTATATTTCAACAACATATACATTTATGACTGCTGCTAACAGGTCGCTAACATTACTGTATAGTACGTGTCAGTGTCATAAATGACGATTGTTTGAAAGAGTATTTTCCCCTACAAATTAGCCTACTTTATAGTTAGCTAACTAGCTAGCTCACATTAGGCTACTGTATGTAGCCTACATTCATAATTATTATTTTGAGAGCATGTGTTATCATATATCATCAAATTACCCTTTGTAGTTAGATATCAACACTAGCTAGCTTGATAATATTCTATGTCCAAGCATGAGTGACAAGTCACACGGTAAAGAAGCGGTATGTCAAGCTGAGGAGTCCATTAACTGGAAGCAGTGCATTTTCTGCCAGTCTGATGATAAAAAGAAAGGAGTCCTGGTCCAACACCCTAGATTAGAGTCCTATGGGCTCATTCTTCAGGTAGTTCAAGAGAGGGCCAGTTTGAATGATGGGGACTATGTCCAATTACAAAGGCGACTGCAGAACTGCAAACCAGAAACAATGTGCACAGAGAAGGCAGTCTGGCATCGCTCCTGTCACTCAAGTGCAACTAATAAGGTTGAAATGCAACGTGCAAGAGACCGCAATGGACATGCTTTAGCTACAGGACACTACACTTCCAAAAAGCGTGGACAAAAAAGAAGCAGCACAGAAATGGATGAGCCAAACCCCTCAACATCTGGTTCTTCATTGCCATTCACACGATCCCATACAAATCCACTGGATAAGGAAGAGTGCTTCTTCTGCCAAAAGGACAATGGCCAGCCACTGTACCAAATCAGGACTGAGAATGCTGGTAAAGATCTCAAAGATGCTGTGGAAAAGTCCCATAATACTGCACTGAAGACAAGGCTGAACACCTGCATATCACCTGGTGGTGCACATGCAATCGATGTGAAATACCACAAATCGTGCTGGAGAGAAAATGTGTTCCACGCTCTTCGAGAAACTACCACTAGCAAAACTGCCAAATAACCCTTTCTACAAAGGTCGAGTCTTCTTGAGCTGACCTTATTGATGTGGAAACACAAAACCAAGCGTGTCTTCATATGGATGACATTGAAACCACTTATCTCAATTTGATTGGTTCAGAAGTCTTGGAAACTCATGTACCTGCATTTAGCAGAAAATGGCTGAAAGAAAGAATCCTCACTGATTTGCCACACCTGGTGTCTGTTCGTCCAAATAGAAAGAAGCCAGCAGTCCTCTACTCCCCAGATGCATGTGAAGAGGACAGGGTTACTACCACAATGACAGCTGGCAAGGAGGAGGAGAACAGCATGAAGACAATCTACAAAGCAGCACAGGTAATAAGGAAAAGTATTGCAACCTTTACCAAGACCAAGGAGAGAAATGTCATAAAGGTATCTAGTGACATTGGCGATGTTCCAGCTGAACTACACACCTTAATATATTGGATAATGGTTGGGCCTGCTGAAAAGCTGCAAACTGAAAAGAGAACCAGAGTTGTTGACCGAGCAACATTGACGGTGAGCCAGAATATCATGTATGGGTTCAAATCCTGTGCACAGGTAAAGTACATACCGAGCAGTGAATCCGCATCATTCAGGTCACCCCAAGCAAGAGAGAACCCACAGGTTCTGGGACTAGCACTGACTGTCCACCATAACACACGCAACAAGAAGCTGATGAATCTTCTCAATGCTCATGGCTACTCTGTTTCACATGGCCGTGCCCTTCTAATGGAAACTGCTTTGGCCAATGCTGTTGTAGAAAACATCAAAGCGCACCAAGGCCTCTATGTACCACCATTCCTGAAGAAGGGGACCTTCGTGTTTTTGCAGTAGATAACACAGACTTTGCAGAGGACACTCCCGATGGAAAAGGAACCACTCACGGAACGATCACTGCAGTGTACCAGAAGGTTGATCCTTCTAAAGAACCTGTTGCAGAACCTCTGATCATAGGTGATGCACAGAGTCTATCAGTCACTCCCTACCATGTAGAGATGCTTCACTGTGACAAGCCAAAACCACAGCTTACCAAGAGGTCAGAACAGTTTGCCATCAACCATGGGATCTCAGAATCCTATCAGCTGACACAGCTAGGATGGGTTTTTGCATCTGCTTTATCAAGAATGAAAGCAGAAGAAACTTCCAGCAACATTCCAGGCTGGGCAGGATACAACTCACTACTGTCTGAAAGCCTTCCCTTGACACAGGTTGGAGCATTGCCACTACTCCCAGAGGTGGCACACGAGTGGTCAACTCTGCTGACTGTGATCATGCAAGCAAATCAGCTGAGGAAGTTGGCAGTTGGGGAAGATCACCCCACGGTCATTACCTTTGACATGGCCCTCTATGAGAAAGTGGTGAAGCTCCTAGATGCCAGACCTGACTTGAAACAAATGGTTGTTCCCAGACTGGGTGAGTTGCATGTTGTCATGGCAGCCCTCAGAGCTCTTGGTGCCTCCATGGAGAACTCTGGCATAGATGATGCCTGGGTGGAAGCTGATGTGTATGGTCCTGCCACGACCAGGCAAATCCTGAAATGCACACACTATAAGCGAGCTCTCCATGCCCATATCTACTCATATGTAGCACTCTCTGAAATGGCTCTGGAAGAGTTCTTCAAGGACAACTCACAGCTGAAAGATGTGTGCCTGAAGGCTACAGAGGGAGTAGAAGCTGCCTGCTCTGAAGGGAAAGACATGAAGGCTGAATCCATGAAGCAAGCAAACAGCAACCTCCTGGAAGCATTGACTACTGCTGAGGTCATCACATCATTCTAGAAATGGAAGGAACAGAAATCCCAGAATGCAATGTTCAAGGCCATGATGAATTACTTGCATCGTGTGGAAACAATCCTGTCCTTTATAGCGGCAACTCGGAATGCTGACCTGGAACTCCATCTACAAGCTGGAGAAGCACTGAGCAAGCTGTTCTATGCCATGGACCGGATCAAGTACAAGCGACTCTGGCCAAGATACATCGCAGACATGCATGACTTGAGGACCAATCACCCTCAGACATGGAAATACGAGCAGGCAATATATCAGTCACCAAGAGTGTCATTCCCTTTGTGTCTGTTGGGGCAGACCATGCATGCGAACACCTGAACAAGCTAATGAAGATTAGCTCTGGGATCATTGGCATCTCCAACAATGCCAATGCCAGACAGAGATTTTTCATGGTCACACCAGAACTTTCTCGTCTGTCAAAAGAGTTCAAGAGTCAGTTTGACATGGAAGCTGACAGAATCACAGAGCATCATGAGCTTGGGCCAAGTGCAGTCAAGAGGGCACATGATACAATCGACAAGATCAAGGCAGCCATACTCAGCCATGGAAACCCCTTTACCAATGAAGGTGACAACCTGCAAAATGTGATCACGCAAGCCTACATCCCAGATGAGTATGTACAACAGATCTTGAATGCTGATGTCACTGGCCAGAAGTTGTATGAAGACTATGTGTCAGAGCGTATCAATGGAGATGTCAGCCTCTGGGCCCCTGTGAAGAAAGAGAACAACAAGATGTTCCTGTCTGGGAACAAGAAGATTACAGTGAAACTCAGAGACAATACTGTGGATCTGAAGGAGACCAAGGACCTGTTTGCAAGGCTGATGGTACTTGCTAGGTCAAATCGAGACATCAACCAGAAAGAGGCCATAGGAAACTATGAATTCACTCTGACACCAAGGGCACTGTTCGCTCCTGATGGAACAATTCTGCAGATTCTCTCAAGAGTGCAACTAGAGATAAACAAAGACAAGGAAAAGCTTCTATTCAGTACCAAGTCAGCGATGACACCAGCATCAAACACATCCCAATGAGCAGGTTCCTCTCCCATGACAAGACTAAGAGTGATCTGACTGAATATCTTGCTGCCAAAACTCTGGAGTACAACAAGAGATCCTCCAAGCTGATCATCACATCTGCTTCTGGGCTCACTAGGAGCAACAAAGACCTTGTCTTTGAAGAAAACAACCACGAAGAAGCAGACACATTGCTGATCCACCAGGCTGTGCTGGCTTCACAGAGAAACCCACATGATGCACAGTTGGTGTTTTTCTCACCAGATACAGATGTTTTAGTGCTAGTCACAGCAAACTATGATCTCATGTTGAAGAACACCTCCATTTCTATGGCCTCTGGTGCTGTGCAGATTGAACCACTGTGGCGAGCTCCATGCATTCACGAGGGCTGACAACACAGGAAGGTTCTCCCACATAGGCAAGGCAACCTGGCTGCAGGTCTACCTTAAAGCAGATGAAGATATTGTCAAAGCTCTGCAGATGCTTTTGGATGAAGCAGATGTGACAGAAGGAATGCTGTCAGCCCTGGAATCCTTTATATGTGCAGCTTACTCACCCAAGGGGATCAACATCAAGGCAATCCCTCAACTGCGATGGTATCTCTTCTGCAAACATAGGGCAGAAAGTGACAAGCTCCCTCCAACACTTGGAACTCTGAAGCAGCACATCTTGAGAGTCCATGTCCAAACAAGAGTATGGGCACAGGCAGCCATTGATGCAGGATCCACCACTGGATCCTCTGCAAAACGGATACTTCAAACACTCGGATGGCATGCTCAAACCAGTGACCACAGATGTCCTCCCAGCCCCAAAGGCCATCCTTGAGTTGATTCAATGCAAGTGTAAATCTGACTGCTCTTCTGGGAGGTGCTGCTGCAGAGCTAAGGACTTAGCTTGTACTGACATGTGTCAGTGCAGCAGCCATTGCCAGAACGATGACGATTCCCAAGCCGTGATGTATGAAAGCGATGATGATTATGATGATGTATAGAAACTGCATAATTAAAAAGGTTGCTTAATCATACTGTGGTCTAAATGTGCATGTCGATAGTTCCAGAACATCCACGTTTTACATTAGCTAATTTTAAACTCTTCAATAAAAGGAACTCCGAGTTATCTGATCAACTGCTTGTGATGTGTCGTTTTTTTTACCCATATTGTGGATGTATTTCAATGGGATGATAAAAAAAAAAACATTGTTTTTAAGGAACATGGAATATTAAATGCAAACAACTTTTCATTACAATCATATTGCAAGAAAACAACCACACCGGGTCATTTTTGACCCACTTATGCATCTTTGGGTTAATGTGGTAATGTCTTGTAGCTTTTTAACTAGCACCATTGGATTCCCTGACCCTGAAAATGTGGGTTTATCAGTTAAAATCAACATTCCAGCTTATTCAGAAGCCGAGATATTACAAATTAAAGTCTTACGGCGGCCATTTTTTTAAAATTCAATATGGCCGCCACATAGACATCTGGGCAAATGCAAACATTGTTTTTCTGACTCCTTATACAATAACCTTTCCAAAAATGTGTAGTTTAGCAAATCCCCAAAAAATTCCCACAAAAATATATAGTGAACCTGACTAAAACAGCAATTTTAGAATTCAACATTGAATACAATTCTGTGAATCTATCCATTCCTAGTATGTAACCATTATCTATGCAAAAGCATGTAGATACAACAGATTCACACAAACTCGCTCATGGAATTAAAGTGTGGTGCATGTGCTTTTGTTTTGGTTACTTAGGCGATCCAGAAAGGCAATACGGAGGTTGCACGAATACATGCAGAAAACGCCATCCGCCAGAAGAACCAATCAGTGAACTTCCTCAGAATGAGTGCCAGAGTGGATGCAGTGGCTGCCCGAGTACAGACAGCAGTCACAATGAACAAGGTATACACAGACACAGGCTGAGTTTGGAATGCATACTACCCATACTATTTTTACTACTTCTGTCTTGTGTGTCTATGGTAGTATGCCATTGTGAACTCAGCCACAGACTATTTTCCTTTAACCCTCCTATTGCGTTGGGGTCATTTTTTGACCCAGGAGAGGTCGTTTTTAATACTGTAACCAAACTGTGACATGTGAAAAATGCGGTGCTTGACGCTGACATTGAACGGAGCGTTGGCGCCTCGACTCAACTCATGTGAAATGCACTTTACAATGACGAAAGTACATTATTGAAACACAAAATTATTATTATTTGTCTATTATTGTGGTCTTTTCTGATAAAAGCCATACGCATCAGTTTAAATAGGCCACTGATACCATAGACCTGATTGTGTTTATAATTCTTACACATAAGTCAGTAGATTTGTAGTCATGCAAGTTTTAATGGAGAAGGTGGTGGCGTAGTGGGCTAAGCACATAACTGTTAATCAGAAGGTCGCTGGTTCGAGCCCCACAGCCACCACCATTGTGTCCTTGAGCAAGGCACTTAACTCCAGGTTGCTCCGGGGGATTGTCCCTGTAATAAGAGCACTGTAAGTCGCTTTGGATAAAAGCGTCTGCCAAATGCATAAATGTAAATATAGAAGGTAAGAACGTTACTGAAACTCACTATTATTATTGTGTTTTTGGATGAAAAATAATGCTCAGACTGAAGGAAGACTATAGATCTGCTTTGTTCTTTTAATGCTTAAACACTATAAAGTCTTTTTGTAGATTTCGGTCATGAACGACTCAAAATGATTCACTGACTCACATATAGCACATAAGATGCTCATTTGTCACCACCTGGAGACATTTCCAGAAGGGTCACTGAACTGATCAGTTAATAAAATTGAACAAATTTGTGAAACCGAAGCAAGCCTCACCAAAATACTCTTTATTTTGCAGCTAATTCTGCACAATTGTAAACTTGAATAAACTTGAATCACTAAAATAGCTGGAACTGATGCTTTTAGCTTATTCTTTTAAAAAGAAATATCCCCCAAAAATATCGTGGACCAGTGATTGTCTTACCTTTTTCGGCCCTCATGAGTTTGTATCTGTGTAATTTGTTGTGGCATTGCAAGAACAAATCTACAAATTAGAAAAGAAGCAAATGTGTTGTTTTTTCATTACCCGTTTTGCCACCTGTGACCGCGCAGCCTACCTATGTGACTTGTTTTTTTTGCATGGCCGAATTTCAAACATTTCAAGTAAACACGCTACTAAAATGGACAGAAAACATGGACAAGTTCTTGAAAAGGAAAAATATTGCTGATGGTTAGCCTATGTGGGATAGTGGTCTGCCATAGAATTTTTTTAGTCATAAAAAGTGTGCCGTGTCAGAAAAAAGATTGGGAAACACTGGATTAGATGGAGGTTGTATTGGATGTTAAATCCTGATTGGAGCATCTCTAATATTCAAGTTGTCTGGGTTTGAAAAAGTAATGATGATAAGTAGTGGGCTGAGACAAAAACTGGTACACAGTGGATGGGAACAATTTGAATATGAAGATGACTTGAATATGTTTTTTCTTTGTTTCACTGTTTATATATATATATATATATATAAAAATATATATATATATATATATATATATATAATATATGTATTTATATTTTTTTTTTAGGAGGAATCAAATATGAAAAACCCAGTAGCCTTTGTGTAGTTGAACATGTGAAAAACAGTAAAAAAAAATAAAATTGTCATTGCAGTTCAAATCGTAATGGAAATATTTTAGAAAATAATTGCAATATGACACTTTGTCCAAATTTTGCAGACCAATGTAGTTATGAATAATAGGAAATTCAGTAAAATGACTAGTAATTCTTACATTAGATGTTTATTTAAATTGTATATTATGTTATATTTAGATAACATTTCTTGGCATGTATAACACTGGTTTTGCTGTAGTTAATGTATATATTTAAATGTCAAAGAATTTCTACATTTTATTATTTAAATAAAATGGCATATTGATTAATAACTTTTATATTTGTCAGTTAACATGCCAAATCTTATAAATCCTTTACACGTATGAATTGACCCGCAAATGCAAAAGGTGTATGCAGATTCTGAATGCAATAGGAGGGTTAAACCAAACAAACTAAATTATGGGTCCAATAGATTTAATATTAACTTTTATTCTGCAGGTCACCAAGTCCATGGCTGGTGTGGTGAAAGGAATGGATGCAACCCTGAAGAGCATGAACCTTGAGAAGGTGAAGGGAGAGAGCAACGCTTCTGTGCCTTGCTTTGCATTTATTATTTAGAGATTAAGTGTTTTCAGTGGTCAGCTTTCTGATGCAATCAAAATTTTGGTGCAGTATGTAATCAGTTCTTATTTGTGATGTCTGTCCTTTGTGTTCTGATTGGTCAGATTTCTGGCCTGATGGATAAGTTTGAGCGACAGTTTGAAACTCTGGATGTACAGACAGCTCAGATGGAGGACACGATGAGCAGCACCACAACACTGACCACACCACAGGGTCAAGTCGATTCTCTCATGTTGGAAATGGCAGATGAGGCTGGGTAAGATATTTTTTAAATGTACAATACTGAGATATTAGATGTTGTTAATGCATGCTATTGTTGAATGTCATATAGTCTCTATACTATTTAGTATTATATAAAAAAAGCTAATTAATTCAGAAAACAATATTTAGAGAGAAATGGGAATAATTATGATAATTCAGTCAATAGCCAATTTTAATTGGATATAAATATATAATGTCTGTACTTTTGTGTTTAGGTTGGACCTCAATATGGAGCTTCCTCAAGGTCAGATGGGATCAGTGGGAACAAGTGTAGCATCTGCAGAACAGGTATTAAAACACACACTCTCATACAAACCAGGGTGTCCGTTACCCAGTAATTACACCCGCTGTCGTATTGGTCACTCCCAGAATACATTATCCCTGAAACATGTTTTATTAGACTGTACTGAGAAACCTTTTTATTCAGTCAGCACTCTAGAAGAAATGTTTAACAAAATCAAACCGAATGCAACAGAGTTTTTAGGAAAAGTTCATTTTAAAAACCTCTTATGTAATAGCTTACACATTTCTCGCCATGGAAATAGCCATAGAAGCTGGCATGATGTTGAAGAAAAAAAAAAAAAGCACTAATTACTGTTAAAATATTCTACAAAAAATATTCTAATGTTCGACAAATACAACAGTGTCATTATCGGACACTATGTCCAGTAAAATTATTAACACGATGCATCAGCAACCCCTTTAATTAGTACCACAAGTGGACATTAATGATAACAGCGCTTCACTGCCATGGAGGTTTAAACTTTCTAAATTTAGTTTTTTTCCTTTGCCCCCTGTTGAATGCTTTTTTTTTTTTTTTTTCATTTAAGTTAGATGCTAATTCTATGACGGCTGTAAAAATTCATTTTGAATGGAAAAGTGGCTATAATGAACAAAAGTTTATCATTCATTTGACTTGATTGTATTATTATGCAGTCTATTGAAGCCCAAATAAACACGAAATTCGATTACCGTATTTGTTTCCAAATTGACCGGCACCAACATTTCTTAGTGGAAACTCTGATACAGACATGTCAAATATCTACTATAACTTTTGTCTTTTTCACTGTAGGATGAGCTCTCTCAAAGACTGGCTAAACTCCGAGACCAGGTGTAAGAAGAAACGGCTGTGGTTGTGTGCGTGTATGTGTGATTGTGTGTGCACGTGTCTGGGTGTGAGAAACTCGCTCCTGGAAGAAATGGCCTCATTATTCTGTAAGTGTAATGCATTCGAGTGTGTGTGTGTGTGTGTGTGTGTGAGCTTTCCTTATCTACGCAAACATGCTGAAACCAAACTCTTAACAACTGGTATGCAGTACCACTGCTGTCATTAGAGTAGTCTTGGGGCCTTGCTGTATGTTTTCAGTACCTAATAAATTACATTTAGTAGTGGTTGACCGATATATCGCTGAGGCCAATATTCAGAATTTTTTAATTATCAGCAATGGCCGATAAATTTGTTCCTTAAGTGCACTGAGAATCGCCTGCTTGCATGTGAAGCGACAGAGACATGTAAACAACCGGCTCGTTTTGTTATGTGCCATCGTGTTACAATAACCGGTGTGCAACAATCTCATTTAAACGGTTCGCATATCAGAGCTGCTGCAGACACCTTTGAGTTCATAATGTTAAAGTTCTCACCTGTTTCATTATCCCTCTCTCTCCTCAACCGTTCCCTGTAACTTTTAACTGTCTTGTCTAATGATAAAAAGGCAAATGTGATAAAAAGGCAAATGTCAATAAAACTAATATCGTATAGCCTACCATCTGCAAATCTGTTTAAACAGATGTAATTCACGAACATCACAAAAATCCAGTATTTTCTTCCTATCAAGCACTCATCTAATATGTTCCTAATATTATATCAGCCAGAATCAAAACTTCAGGATCAGAATCAAAAGTTCCTCTGATTCACATATCATGACGGTCAGTTCGTGACAATCCAAAAAGGTGATACAGGCCATTTAAACTGTCAGAAGATTGCTGCTCGCTCTGGATCTGCACATGTTTGCAACTTCAAAGTAAAAGCGATTCACGTATGCTATAAGGAAATGTCTTATTCACTATGCTCCATATGTACAATTGCACAATCGCACATGCCATCCATGGTTGCTGGACTACTGTGTGTACTGTTATTTCCTTCTTCCTACTATATTAACAATTAATTAATGTGCAAATAAATGACAAAAATTTGATGACTAAAGAGAAATCAACTGCTATCTACCAATTTAAATACAATATTACTTTATATTTTAATATTATTATAAGTTAGTTTAGTGTGACATTGAGTAAATATAGTGCAAAAGAGTTAATTCATTTTGTAGCAATCTTATGTTAGTTAAACATAATTAAATTGTGTGATATATTGGCATTGTATCGGCCACCCTGCTCTCTGGATATCGCCATCGGCCATTAAAAAAAACCCATATCGGTTGATCACTAATATTGAGTGTAATATTTCGTAGTAATTGTAAATTCTATGTACTTCCATATTTTAAATACCTGCTTGTTGTTTCTGAAATACATTTGATGCAAATGTGGCTACATTTATCTACCCCAGCATTGGTATCAGATGCATATGTTGGTAAAATTGGGATTTATTTTTCTTCCTGCTACACGTACGTTTTTGTCTAAATGCTTTAATAATTTGTGTGAAATTGTTACCTAAAATGCATATCATAAAAGACAGTTTAAATAAAATATTCTCATTGTCTTGAGGTAGTAAAATTGGACATGTCTAGCCAAATCATTTGTGTCTATAGTCTATACTTTCTGAATAAACAGCACCTCTTTATTTTCAATGGGTTTTGTTTTTGTAAAACCATAATAAAATAAAAAACGGCCTTTGGCAATGTACGGCTCTATACACTTGGTAATATATGAACAATATGTGAACATATGTGTATATAAATAAACATTTTGCAACTCCTTTATTATGCTTTGTTTTTATACAGTAAATTATTTGAGAAACATTTTGTTACTCTAAAAAGGATTCTTGTGTATTGAGAGGCTGAGATTATTCTTATGACACTGGTTTTCAGATTTACAAAGTAAGTACAATGACTGTGATTGGTCCATTGGGCTCAAAAATTAGAACAGTGATAAGTTTTGATTGGTCCACTGGGTTCAGATTTGGCAGAACTGAGCAGCTGTTTTTGGTACACAGGGTCTAGAGCAGTCCAAGGAGAAATATGCTGCTCATAAAGTAGAACCAAGCATATTCACACAATTTCCAATTGGAGTCTTACCTGACTGTGTGCACCTGTATAAATGCAGACATTAATTATAGTGGGTGACAGATCAGAGTGCCTTCACAGTTCTGTGACTGGAGAGACATGAGGGGGTGGGGGAAACTAGTAAATGGAAAACGCTTTACAATAAGGTTCCATTTGTTAACATAACTTAATGCAGGTATCATGAACAAACAAATTAACAATATATTGTTTCCAGCATTTATTCATCTTTGTTAATGTTAGTTAAAAAAATACAATTGTTCATGTTATTCATAGTGCATTAATTAATGTTAGCATATACAACTTTATTTAGAAAATGAATTACTATGTTGAAATTCATTTTAAGATTTATTAATGCTGTAAAATGATTGTTCATTGTTAGTTCATGTTAATTAATGTTGTTAACAAATGGAACCTTATTGTAAAGTGTTACCAATGTACAGTTTCTGAAAATTAAAAAAATGCAACTCTTTCTCTACTAAATGTACATTGGCTGTGATTTTGCCAAGTAATGCGTATTTCAGGACCAAAATCGTTGTAGGTCCAGGAGCAACATTCCTATAAGCCAATCAGATTTTAGGAGTTTCTTTAGAGCTGGGTTTGGGGATTTAAACAATATTCTTAACCTTTAATTTCCCTCTGATTTTAGGGGTAGGGTTTTGTTAGGGATAGGGCTTGGACTTTGGGTTATGTTTATTAGACAGGAATGTTGTTCCAGGACCAACAAAAGAGCCAATTACACATCCTACACTGGTGTGGCACCGTTTGGGGTTCCTAAGCTGTCACAACAGCAGAATCCTCTAGAAATCCTCCAAGATTAAAAGATTTAAATGCGCACTAATTTTTCCTCATTAAAAATGTTTAATTCCTAAAGACATGAATTGTAACTTTGCAATATATGTAGGAAATCATGAACACTCACATTAAAATGAAGACTCCGGTCATATCAGTAACCTTATAAAAGCAGTTTTATTCTACATGGAGAGGGTCTGCACATGGAGACTGCCATGTTAGAATCACATGACCAGCCAAATACTTCTCTCTTAATCTCAGTAACCATCCTGTTATTTGACACTTTCACTCATCGATTAAAGTAATCATGGCTGACTGTGTATACTGAGCTCCTACAATGGCTTCTGAAACTGAAATCTATTGATTTTAAATTGATCCATCCAAGCCACTAGGTGTCACTATAAGTCAAAGATGACACAAATACAAAAGTTACTGGGTGCACCTTTAAAGTAGCCTTAAAGGGTTAGTTCACCCAAAAATCTAAATTCTCTCATAATTTACTCACTCTCATGCCATCCCAGATATGCATGACTTTCTTCAACAGAACACAAATGAAGATTTTTAGAAGAATATCTCAGCTCTTTTGGTCCATACAATGCATGTGAATGAGTTCCAACATTGTGAAGCTCCAAATATCACATCGGTCATCATAAAAGTATGTCATAAGACTCAAGTGGTTAAATCAATGTCTTCAAAAGCGATATAATAGGTGTGAGTGTGAAACAGATCAATATTTAAGTCTTTTTTAACTATAAATGCTCTCCCTGTTCAGTAAATTTCCACTTTCACATTCTTCTTCTTGTGTTTTTGGTGATTCACATTCTTCATGCATGCGCCCTCTACTGGAAAGGGAGAAGAAATTCTAGCAAAAATGTATCTGTTTCTCACCCAAAATGATCATGAACTTCTAAAAATATGGATTAAACCACTGGAGTTATATGGATTACTTTTCTGCACCCTTTATGTGCTTTTTGGCACCCATTTACTTGGATTGTATGGACCTACAGAGCTGAGATATTCTTCTAAAAATCTTTGTTTTTATTCAGTAGAAGAAAGTCCTACACATCTTGTGTGTCATTAGCATGAGTTAATGATTTTTGGGTAAACTATCTCTTTAAAGCCTTTCTCTTATGATGGGGCTACTCAAGGAATCATTGACAGTCCTTAGAATTCTTGCAGGAAAATATTATAATGTGTGTCGTGATTTCGAACTAAATCTGGCCAATTTTTGAGTTCATAAGTCTCAGAGAACTTAAGGGTGTGCGGTTGATCTCCAGTGTGTTCCACCAGTGTGGCAACTGAGGAACCCAAAATGTTGCCTCAAGTATTTTTGAAGTGTTGGCACAATCATGGTTGCCTAAATTTACCTGGACAACTCTCACTTTATCTCCTCCCATTCTCTCTTTCTCCCTTTCTCCCTGCCATTACATACCCCGCCACTCTCTCTCTCTCTCTCTCTCTCTCTCTCTCTCTCTCTCTCTCTCTCTCTCTCTCTTCTGCTGGATTAATTTCTACTCTAGAGATGAGAAAGAGACGGTGATGGCGATATTACACAGACACAGAAGTTACTAGATAAGAAACACACTTTGTGTATGTGTGTGTGATGATGTGGTGATGTGTTTTTGTGTCATGTAAAAGATGAAGATACATTATGGACCAACATTCTGGAATTTTTAAGGACTTTGAAGAAGAGGAGCAGTTGAAGGTGAGTCAGGGAATCACAAACACGCATGCAGGGTTAAACAAGTGTTTCTCTTAAACCTCCCCTAAAATACAATATTCACAGACACTTTATCATAAAACAAGTTAGATTTTTGTATAGCTTTTAAGAAAACATGATGTATATTTTAATATTATTTAATGTTTGTGGCCAAGTGAGTTTTTTTCTTTTCAACCTCACGATACAACAGTTTTTATTAATTATTTTACAAGTTTTGTGTCTCTACTCAGTGCAAAAGAATGTGAAATGTCTTACTGTAACATCTTACTATAAAAGATTTAAAATAGATTTAAAAATATCAAAACACCGTACAAAGTGTTGTAGTAACAGAGAATTTACTGTGATTTAGATTAAGAGACGCCAACAGTGTGTGTGTGTGTGTGTATACACGAGACAGAAAGATGGTTGTTAGCAACCATGATTTCTCGTGAGACGTTAGCTGTGTATGTGTTTGTCCCATGGGAAAGGAGCTGTGTGTCATTCTGTGTTCTGTGTTTCTTTAATGATCAGCCAATTAACACAAACATTGTTAATATTGAGCTGGACACGGCATCAGCAATCCATGCATTAATCCACCAAGCATCCATCCATCTCATTTTCCAAAACTGTTTACACAATACCACTGAGATCATCTTTCAGTCCACACTGTTAATACTAATTCTTATCACAAATAAAAAAATAAAAAAAGTTTATATAACTTAAGCTTAAGTTTTTATTATTCTTACTGGTTTTAATGAAGTACTCTCTAAATCCTTAAATTGTCATTAATAAAAACATTTATGTGGTCCTAATTAAACTACATGAAATGTCACATTTTGGAATCATAACTCAAATATAAATGTTCTTTAAAATTTGGCTTTGAGTACTACTAACTCAAAATGATCAAGTACAAAATAGTAGCTGTCTGGAATAGCCATAAGCACTTGCACTTAAATAAATTATGCATGTTTGGTAAAAACAAGGGAACTTATGTAGAAAAAAAAAAAATTATTTAAAAAATAATATAGTTTTAATTCTTATTACAATACTATTGTAGTTGTTTTTTTGTAGCTACTTGTTCATTATGATTTGAGTGAAGTCACCATTAGGTTGATAATTGTTACTTCTGGTGAGCTTGGAGCCTGTTAAATTTAAGCCACTATTCTTTACTTTAAAATATTCTTTAAAATAATTAAATTAAATTAAACAATGATACTTTAATCACAGATGAGTTAAGTGTAATTGTAACAAGTTCAAGTTTAAAAGTTTAGTTTACATGTCAAAAAAGTACATTTACTTGGAATAACATACCAACCGTTCAACTAATTATATTTTACAGTGCAGGTTTTGGAAGAGTAATTGATTCTCTCTCCCTTTTCTGTCTATCTCTCACTGTAAGCTGTGGTGATCGTCATAGTGACCAGATTCCCAGGTGAGAAATGTTCACTGTTAACTCCCTTGAACTGCTGTCCCACTGCATTCTTCATTCTACCTCTGTGTCTTCATCTCTCTTTATCTCTAACATGCTCATGAGAAGTTTGAAGTGCTAAAAACATATTTGTAATATATATATTGTAAGTAGAGTCAGAGTGTAAAGGCACATGCAGTGAGGAGATCAGAGTAACCTGTGTGCCTGTTTTGTGCATGTGTGCAGTATGATGGGACAGGCTGCACCTGAGGGATCTCCCAGCTCTCATCGTCTCTCAGTAAAAACTCAAGAGGATGATCAAGACCTAGCAGAGAGTGTGCTCAGTCGGTCAGTGATTGTACAGTTGAAGACAGAAGTTTACATACACCTTAGCCAAATACATTTAAACTCAGATTTTCACAATTCCTGACATTTAATCGTAAAAAAACATTCCCTGTCTGAGGTCAGTAAGGATCACTGTTTAAAGAATGTGAAAAGTCAGAATAATAGTAGAGAGAATTATTTCTTTCAGCTTTTATTTCTTTCATCACATTCCCTATAGGTCAGAAGTTTACATTCACTTTGTTAGTATTTGGTAGCATTGCCTTTATATTGTTTAACTTGGGTCAAACGTTTTGGGTGGCCTTCCACAAGCTTCTCACAATAAGTTGCTGAAATTTTGGCCCATTCATCCAGACAGAACTGGTGTAACTGAGTCTTCCTTGCTCACACACGCTTTTTCAGTACTGACCAAAAAGTTTCTGTTGGATTGAGGTCAGGGCTTTGTGATAGACACTCTAAAACCTTGACTTTGTTGTCCTTAAGCCATTTTGCCACAAATCTGGAGGTACAGTATGTGTGTGCGGTTTTGTTTTTTCTATCTATTTGGGGACTTAATATCCTCATATTGACCCTGCCTGTGGTCCCTTTCACACAATACCCTTACAAGGATACCAAAAAAGGGTGTATCCATAAATCACTTTTTAATACCACAAGATAACCAGTTAGTACGCTTAAAAATAGTCCCAAAGAGCACAATTATAACAACTTAACAGGACTAATAATAGACATCTTTACTGATTAATTTGTCTTTGTGCTTTAACAAAAAAAAAAAATTGCTTCATGTTTCTTGTTTTAAGCCTCCTGTGCATTTGTCACATACTTGCATTGTAAGTGCATTACTGCACAGCCGTGAGGGACAATTCGAAATCCCTTTCTGGTGTAATCAAGAGCATGCCGCACATCCTGTTAATAGAGCTTATGTTGTATTTAACACAGAATATTCAATAAAATACTATATAAGACAATGTACAATAGAAGTCACCATGATGATTCATAACGTGTGACTGTGTGTGAGATTTCTCTTATTCTGTATATCAAAATTAAAATGTAAAAAGACATTTCCCAATCTAACACATGTTCTGTCTCCGTCCCTCCTTTATTTCTCTCAGGTCTCAGTCTGTGTGTGATGACACCTCCTCTGAGCTGCAGCGAGTAGCGGCACTGGAGCCTCAAGATGGGCCATCTAGAAACTCCTTTAGAGGCAGAGGAGCACTATCCAGGTTGGTGAGTCTGGTGGTCACTCTGAGAGATTGGGCACACAGAAGTCTGATAGAGGAGGAGGAGAGACCAGATTCTTTCCTGGAGAGATTCCGAGGACCCGAAGTACGAGCCCCACCCAGTCGAATCAGCAACAACCAACCAGATGCCAATGGCAACATTAAAGGAAATATAAAGTAATACAGCTATAACACACATATACACCAATGCTAGTACCTATATAAACACACATGCACACAATGATAACACTAGGCTCAACTCACAGTGTGGCATATATAGTATTAGGTGCCTACAAAACATATTTTGACACTTCTGTCACACTTATCAATGAATGCAATGTCATTACATTAGATAACAAAATATAGAACACAGTAGCATCTCCAAAAAAGTAGTGGGTGCTCGACCTTGCACAAGGGTCTCCCACAGGCTAGCAGAGGGAAGGATTGCCTTACTTTCCTTTCGCAGTGAGTACTACGCCACATAGAAAGGCCTAGCAATGGCGAAATACGAGCAAAAACGTCCTGTTCAATACAAAACTAAGGAGAGGCTCTTTCAGGTGGACGCACCAATGAGCAAAATGTCTGAGACCGAATGCAAAATAATGAAGCAAACCCTTGTGTTGGCCTAGCCCATCTTTGTCCTATGCATTTTACTGTAATTTAAACTGGGATGTTTCCCATTCCACATGAAGGACTTTGCTATGTTATCAAATTGCTTGAAATAAGAGAGGGGGACATCTAAAGGGAGAGACTGTAGTGGGTAGTTGCCTTTTGGAATACAATTAATAACATTAACTTTCCCAAGCATCGATAACTGTAATGAAGCCCACCTGCCCACATCACTCAAAAATATTTTTATTGAGGGGTCAAAATTAACTCTAATTAAATCACACAAATTGGTTTGATGCCCTGTTTGAATCACCGAAATACACCCGGCTGAAAAGCTGTTACTGGGCAGTATGCTGTCAGAGCCAATGCTTCAGATTTAGACCAATTAACTGTATCTTGAAAACTTAGGAAAGGAAATAATAATAATTCTGTGGAGGCAAGGCATATATCTAGAGGAGTCGGAGACGAATAATAAAATATCATCTGCGTAAAGCAAAAGCTTATGCGCCACACCTTCCGTTTTCACCCCTGGAAACTCATCCTCCTTTCTTATCGCAGCTGCTAATGGTTCTAGGGCAATAATTTGGAAAGAGGGCAACCCTGCCGGTGCCCCTATCCAGAGTAAAATTATCTGAAAGTAATCCATTTTTTTGTACCGCCGCTACCGGGTGTCTATAAAGTAACTTAATCATCGAATAATAGTGTTCCCGAACCCGTATATTTCCAAAATCTTTCTACCATATCAAACGCCTTTCAGCATCAAGTGTGACAGCGACCAGAGTCGGATAATTGCACTGACCACATGATATCGACGAAATGCCTAATGTTATCACTAGAAATGTGTTACTTGGATTGATATTTTGTTATCTAATGCAATTTTCAAATATAGCTTAAGTGTCCAAATAGATTTTTGGGGCCACTCACTGTATATTGAAGCACCTTATGTTATTTTGTATTATTTTTACCTGGACTGACAAATGAAAAAGGAAAATTGGAAACAATCTGCATAGAGAGAATAAATAACTCATTCCTCATGCAACACACATGTATGTTTTTCTCACAGGAAGAAATGGGAGACATTTATAATTTCTTCCTCTGATGATGTGTACTATTACTGGCTGTTCTTCATTGCTGCAGCTGTGCTATATAACTGGGTTCTGCTTGTAGCCAGGTATGACCTTTCTCCTTTGCCTTCTCCTTTACAAATTCATTGTTACCAACAAAGGTTTAATGTACTCCAAATCAACCATTAAAAAGCCCAAAGTCCCGTGTGTTGATGCGTTTGTTGCTGGCGTAACTAATTGCTGCAATGCTGTAAGGCTTTTTGTTACGCTTGTCACTCTTATATCAACAGAACAGCCCTCTGAGACACTGTTTGACTGACTGACTCTGTGAGAGTGTGTGTGAGTGAGTGTGTGAGTGAGTGAGTGAGTGAGTGAGTGAGTGAGTGAGTGAGTGAGTGAATCTGCGTGTGTGTGTGTGTGTGTGTGTGTGTGTTTAGAATAATATTTGACAGGCTTTCTTATGGTTATCTTCAGGTTATCAATATATTTTGGTTCTTGTTTTCTTTCTCCATATATGTGTGTAGGGCATGTTTTGATCAGCTGCAGACTGAAAATCCCATTGTCTGGCTGGTTTTGGACTATATATGTGATTTTGTCTACATACTGGATTCATGTATGCGGCTAAGGACAGGTATGCATATTCAAAAAATTACAGCCACACTTTAGATATATTGTGGTTTGTAGGCTTATCTCATATTAATTTTAACCCCCTATAGTTTACTGCTTTGTTAAATTTGATATTGTAAGATAGAATGTTTTTTCCCCGAGAGCAAAAAAAGTTAAAGAAAATAACATGAAACTTTCGGTTTCACAAGCAAGATGTTAAATTCCTAATCTTTTGCACAATCACTATAGAAAGTCAAACAGGCTCTGTTGTTTTTTTCAACTTAAAGTGATACAGTATGTTGCTCCAAACCCGTATGACTTTCTTTCTTCCATGAAACACAAAAGGAGATGTTAGGCAGAAGGATGGCCATTCACTTTCTTTATATGGAGAAAAAAAGATCCAATGAAAGTTCTACTTGTCATGTCCTTTTGTGATAAGGGCTCTGTAAGTCGCTTTGGATAAAAGCGTCTGCCAAATGCATAAATGTAAATGTAAGTATCAGCAGACCAAGAGAAGTGATTCAAGATCGTAACGTGATGAAACGTCTGATTTATACCCCTATTAGACAGTCTTATTATTCAGGGGGTAAAAACTGTGTGAGGTCATTTTTACTCACCTGCCTGGATTCTACCTCCCTCATTCCTCTGGCTGGATGCTCAGATAGTCATATAAATAGGTTTGCATGATTGAAACAAGCAACAATACTGTGTTGTCCTATACGAATTTGATTCAAATGATATACACTACCAGTCAAAACTTTGGAAACACTTACTCATTCTTTATTATATTTTTTTCCTTCACATTTTAGAACAATAGTAAAGTCATCAAAGCTATGGAATAACATAAATGGAACTATGGGAATTATGTTGTGACTAAACAAATTCCAAAATAAATCAAAACTGTGTTATATTTTAGCATCTTCAAAATACTCACCCTTTGCCTAGAATTTGCAGACATGTACTCTTGACATTTTCTCAACCAACTTAAACTGTATTGAAGGAATTCCCATCTATGTTGGGCAATTATTGGCTGCTTTTCTTTATTATTTGGTCCAAGTCATCAATTTCAAAAACTTTCGATTTAAACTTCAGATCCAAATATTTTTAAGATAATGAGAAACATTTTAGTCAAGTGTTTCAAAACTTAGTGGAGTAGATCATTAAGCCTGTTTGAATATTTGCTTCACGTTTGCATAATTGTAACATAGACAATGCACTTTTGATGTCCCTGAACACATGATTGGTGGTACCACCGATTGCAGCAGTCACAGGCAATCTGAAATTAGGCAAAATGTTATGATCTTTCAGCAATGTTATGGTCAGACACTGTAACTGTTGGTGGACTGAGTTATTATCCCTACTTTCCTCCCCACAAGCATGGCACAGCTGGCTCAGGTAATCTAAAAATAACAAATTAAAGTGAGAAGGATAACATGAATGCTGTAACTCCATCAATGTACACTATCCATTGTAAAATAAATTGTGCACCCTTTTAAATCTGAATGGTACAGGTGAATTACTGCTAAACAAATCTAAGCACACTGGAAAGTCAAAGTTTTCTCTAAAATACAATGCAATTACATTAAGCATACAGCTGTTTTGAAGAAGAGTGACAGCTGTTTCCTTGCTTAATCCTTCCACTCCCTTTGCCGTATTAAAGAAAACACTTCTCTCTGAGTACACTCAGAATTTTTTTTAAAAGAAGCAATTTGATCATATAGAGAAATCAAACATTATTTAGACATCCACAGACAATATTCACCATAAATATTTTACATTGTGTTTCCCAAGATCATGCTTTAGGGCAGTGGTTCTCAAACTTTTTTTGATGAACGGCTCCCTACTTCGTTCCCTTACCCCGTTTCTTGAACGTGAAGGCAGAAATGTGAAGACAGAAACTAATAATAAAAGTTATTATTAATATATTTAACATTTGCCCTTTTTACATTTTTTATTTATTAATTATTTATTTTTATAGTTTTAAAATTGGTATTTGTAACAAGACCATAGTAAACACATGGAAGCATGGATCTTCACTACCATGGTTAGATGTAACATAATTTCTATAAAACAAACATGACCTTTTTGTAATTATAAACAGTAGACCTACTCAGAACACATGTAAAAAAAAATAAAAAATACTAAAAGTAACTTTAAAGAAGTTTATAAATTGTAACAAAAGTTAATTATATTCCATATATGTAATGTAGCCTATAACAAATTTAAAAGAGCTGCATTAGTGATATGATCATATTTATTATCAGTCTATTTCTGCCTAACGTAAACTTAGTGTTACTATAGTAAATTCAAGTGTAGAGATGTAGAATTAAAATGGTTTCCGATTCTCAATGATTCTCGCAAAGTCCATTCTTGCTCTGTCCATTGAGCTGTATCCATCCACAAAGCCATACAGGTGTATTGGCCAAGGTTGTGTATTTCACACTGCTAAACCAGATACTTCAGATGTGTCACTAGATTTCAAAATCTGATGAACCGTGGTTCAAATGCATATCAACCCGTATAATTGAGAACCAACTGATATTCTCCAAGACTAGATAAACATTTTAATGCAAATAGGGACTTGATGATAGATTTGATTATTATGACCAATAAAACACCCCTCATTTGTAAAATAACTCCCCCTTTCTACTAATTTGCTCTCAGCACCCACTGGCATCATTTGAATGCCCCCTGGGTGGCGGTACCACCTAGTTGAGAACCCCTGCTTTAGAGAATTGACAGTTTAAGGGGGATAACATACATGAGCTATTTTGTATCACTTACTTTCAAAGACTCCACAGGATGTGCCATCTTGTTGTTTTGAGCGAGGCAGTGTATCGCTTGACCACCTTGACACATTGCATCTGTCGCAAAAAATCCCTTAACATATGAAAATCATCATTATTGTAACTGAATCACAACTGATTTTATTTTGCAAGAAATTATCGGTTTAGCACATAAAAAGCACATTGTGTACATTAACAACTTCAACTACCTTGTTACATCCTGGCATCATGTCAGATTTAACAAACTTTCTCCCATGTGGTCAAGCTACAAAACCATCTTTGGGATGGCAGCATAACCTTTTAAATTTATTAGTCATTACAAATGTTAATAGTAAGGAGATAAGGACACATTATCACATTAAATTATATCACGTTAAATCAACAATTTCTATTCAAATTAAGAATTTCAATGTACTAAAAAAGGTTTAAAAAAATACATCACTATAAAAGGTTATACAATCTTATTAATATTTCATTATCAACTACGTACAGACCTTGACATAGAAGCCCATAATATTAATTGAAGGGGTGTTACAATAGCAGTACTATGAAATCAGATTAAATAATTAAACTCGATTAACCTGTATGTTATACTGAACATGTTTGAAATGTACATCTAATGCACAGAATTAATAAACTATTAATAACCCCATGAATTAGAATAATTATTAAATTGAATAATAATAACACCACCATCTGGCAACCATAACACCCTGTGTCACGAACCCCGCCCCTCTGCCCCATCTCCGCTTCCTCGAGCACGCACACATGCACTCCGTGAGCGTGCTCGCTTCCCGCTCCCTCGCTCCCCCTTGAGCTCGTACGCTCTTTTTCCTCCATCGGGCTTCCACGCACGGTTTTGCTTTTACGAGCTCTCGCTCGTAAACGATCTCCCCCCTCTGGCGCACTCGGCTCATCAGCCAGAACATTATGACTCTTGTTCTCACGCGCTTCCTATCCCCACACATTAGTTACACCTGCCACAGTCCCAATCACCTGTCATTGTTTGCACCTGCACTCGCCCCTATAAATACACCATCCTTCCGTTTGTTTCCTGTTGGTTATTGTATTGTATTTAGTTCTCCGTATCGTTGCCCTGCTAGTCTCGTCTAGTTTTGACCTCCCTACTGTTTTACCTCTTAGCTTGCCAACTTGTTCCCCTGTCTCCGTTCCCACTTGTCCCTAGTTGTTAACTGTTTTCCCGTCTTCGACCCTCTTGTTTATATCATTGATTCCCCTGCTCCGACCTTACGCTCCCCCTTGACCATTCTCTCTGGATTAACCCTGTTTGTACTTCTGCCTGCTTTTATTACGAATAAAAGCAGTTTTTCATCACATTGTGACTGTCTCAACTTGTGTGTGTGTACTCGGGTTACAGAATAACCAACCTCACCGTAGACAGTCACAATGCGTCGCGCTGAGGATTCGCGCGGCTCACTAGAGCGGAGGAATACGTCACATTCAGCGCGAGGAGCTACGGTGTGGAAGCATGAACGCGCGCTCACAGCCCAGGGCCAGCAGGTGCGTGCAAATTTTGATTTTTGTCACCCTGCGTCACCTGTGTCTGCCCCTGAGCCCGTTTATGCTTCCCCTGCATATTTGAGTGCCGTGAACTCTCCACCCCCCGAGAGGTTTTTTGGCTCTTCCAGCGCTGACCAAGGGTTTTTTTTTGCGAGGCAGCGGTTATGTAACGCATAACCCCGCCCTTGACATTATGGAGCCAGCGGCCCGACTATTGGTGTTGCGTCAGGGAGTCAACCCTTGGAGGTTTATGTCACTGATTTTTGTGCCCTGGCCAACCAGGTGAATTTTGATGAGGTGGTTCTGAAAGACATTTTTCAGGATGGACTGAATGAGCCAGCCTCATCATACATGCCTGGTGGTCGATGCTCTCTCAACCTGGCTCAGTTTATTGACCTCGCCCTGCTGTGCGTTGGTTCCTCGTTTACTGTGGGGGAGGCAGACACTGAACCAGCGCTCCACACCAAGACCCCCCTCTCGAAGCCTACCACGGCCCTAGTCCCCAAGCCTGACACGGCCCTAGTCCCCAAGCCTGACACGGCCCTAGTCCCCAGGCCTGACACGGCCCTAGTCCCCAAGCCTGACACGGCCCCAGTCCCGAGGCCTGTTAAGGCCCCAGCCTCGAAGCCTGGCACGGCCAGCGAGCCAGCGCCCATGCCTGCCACGGCCAACGAGCCAGCGCCCATGCCCGCCACGGCCAACGAGCCAGCGCCCATGCCCGCCACGGCCAACGAGCCAGCGCCCATGCCCGCCACGGCCAACGAGCCAGCGCCCATGCCCGCCACGGTCAGCGAGCCAGCGCCTGTAGCCTCGACCGCCCCAGAGCCAGCGCCTGTAGCCTCGACCGTCCCCATGGCCACGTCCCCCGTTGGCCGAAGACGTAAGAGAAGGAAGAGGGCCCCTTCTCCCCAGTCTCGTCTTGTGCTCAAGACCGCAGAGGTGCCCTCAGAGTCTTCCACGGCTCTGCCGGGTTCTGCTCCGCCCTCAGAGTCTTCCACGGCTCTGCCGGGTTCTGCTCCGCCCTCAGAGTCTTCCACGGCTCTGCCGGGTTCTGCTCCGCCCTCAGAGTCTTCCACGGCTCTGCCGGGTTCTGCTCCGCCCTCAGAGTCTTCCACGGCTCTGTCAGCCTCTGCTCGCCCCTCAGAGCCCTCCCGGGCTCCTCCTCTCGAGCCTCCCAGGGCTCCTCCTCACGAGCCTCCCAGGGCTCCTCCTCTCGAGCCTCCCAGGGCTCCTCCTCTCGAGCCTCCCAGGGCTCCTCCTCTCGAGCCTCCGAGGGCCCCTCCTCACGAGCCTCCTAGGGCCCCTCCTCACGAGCCTCCCAGAGCTCTACCCCTCAAGTCCCTCAGGGCTCCATCCCTCGAGTCTTTCACGGCTCCACCCCTCAAGCCTCTCACGGCTTCGCCTCTCGAGTCTTTCAGGGCTCCATCCCTCGAGTCTTTCATGGCTCCACCCCTCAAGCCTCTCACGGCTTTGCCTCTCGAGTCTTTCAGGGCTCCATCCCTCGAGTCTTTCATGGCTCCACCCCTCAAGCCTCTCACGGCTTCGCCTCTCGAGTCTCTCATGGCTCCATCCCTCGAGTCTTTCATGGCTCCACCCCTCAAGCCTCTCACGGCTTCACCTCTCGAGTCTTTCAGGGCTCCATCCCTCAAGCCTCTTACGGCTTCGCCTCTCGAGTCTCTCAGGGCTCCTCCGCCTCTCAGGGCTCCGCCCCTCGAGTCTTTCATGGCTCCACCCCTCAAGCCTCTCACGGCTTCACCTCTCGAGTCTTTCATGACTCCACCCCTCAAGCCTCTTACGGCTTCGCCTCTCGAGTCTCTCAGGGCGCCTCCTCCTCCTCTCAAGCCTCTCAGGGCTTCGTCTCTCGAGTCTTTCAAGGCTCCCCCCCTCAAGCCTCTCGAGCCTCCCAGGGCTCGGCCACTAGAGGCTCCTATGGCTCTGCCTCCCGAGCCTCCTACGGCTCCCCCTCCAGAGCCTCCTACGGCTCCACCCCCCGAGCCTCTCATGGCTCTGCTCCCAAAGACTCCAGAGCTTCCTAGGGCTCCGCCTCTCGAGCCTTCCACGGCTCCACCACCCGAGCCTCCTACGGCTCTGCTCCCTAAGACTCCAGAGCCTTCTAGAGATTCGCCTCCCGAGCCTCCTACGGCTCTGCTCCCTAAGACGCCAGAGCCTTCTAGAGATTCGCCTCCCGAGCCTCCTGCGGCTCCGCCTCCCAAGCCTCCAACGGTGCCACCTCCCCCGGCTCCGCCTCCAGAGCCTACCAGGGCTTCACTCCTGGAGCCTTCTACGGCGCCACCTCCCCTGGCTCTGCCTCTAGAGCCTACCCGGGCCTCGCTCCTGGAGCCTTCTACGGCGCCACCTCCCACGGCGTCACCTCCCTCGGCTCTGCCTCCAGAGCCTTCCAGGACCTCACCTCTGGAGCCTCCTACGGCGCCACCTCCATGGGCTCCACTTCCTGAGCCTTCCAGGCCTTCGCCCCTAAAGCCTCCTTCGGCTCCACCTCCAGAGCCTTCCAGGCCTTCGCCCCTAAAGCCTCCTTTGGCTCCACCTCCAGAGCCTTCCAGGCCTTCGCCCCTAAAGCCTCCGTCGGCTCCACCTCCAGAGCCAACTACGGGGCCGCCTCTGACGACTCCGCCTTTCACGTCTCAGCCCGGACTTCCTGACCCTCTACCTGTCCTGTGGCCTCTTCCCTGGCCTCCGGACCCTATTCCTGTCCTGTGGTCACCTTCCAGACCCCCGGACCCAGTCCCTGTCCTTCAGTCGCCTTCCAGACCTCCTGACCCAGTCTCTGCCCTATGGCTGCCCCCTGGACCTCCCGACCACCCGCCTGTCCACTATGTTCCCCCTGACCTTGTCTTGAACTGCCCATTGACCCCCATGGACTGTTTCATTTCCCTTTTGGTGCCTTCTGTTCTCCGCGAGATCACACTCTCGTTCTGTTCCCCGCGAGATCACACTCTCGTTCTGTTCCCCGCGAGATCACACTCTCGTTCTGTTCCCCGCGAGATCACACTCTCGTTCTGTTCCCCGCGAGCATCACACTCTCGTTCTGTTCCCCGCGAGCTCACACGCTCGTTCTGTCCCCTCGAGCTCACACGCTCGTTCTGTCCCCCCGAGCTCACACGCTCGTTCTGTTCCCTCGCGCTCCTCGCAGCCGAGCGCGGCCGTCAGGAGCCGTCCTATTCAGAGGGGGGAGTACTGTCACGAACCCCGCCCCTCTGCCCCATCTCCGCTTCCTCGAGCACGCACACATGCACTCCGTGAGCGTGCTCGCTTCCCGCTCCCTCGCTCCCCCTTGAGCTCGTACGCTCTTTTTCCTCCATCGGGCTTCCACGCCCGGTTTTGCTTTTACGAGCTCTCGCTCGTAAACGATCTCCCCCCTCTGGCGCACTCGGCTCATCAGCCAGAACATTATGACTCTTGTTCTCATGCGCTTCCTATCCCCACACATTAGTTACACCTGCGACAGTCCCAATCACCTGTCATTGTTTGCACCTGCACTCGCCCCTATAAATACACCATCCTTCCGTTTGTTTCCTGTTGGTTATTGTATTGTATTTAGTTCCCCGTATCGTTGCCCTGCTAGTCTCGTCTAGTTTTGACCTCCCTACTGTTTTACCTCTTAGCTTGCCAACTTGTTCCCCTGTCTCCGTTCCCACTTGTCCCTAGTTGTTAACTGTTTTCCCGTCTTCGACCCTCTTGTTTATATCATTGATTCCCCTGCTCCGACCTTACGCTCCCCCTTGACCATTCTCTCTGGATTAACCCTGTTTGTACTTCTGCCTGCTTTTATTACGAATAAAAGCAGTTTTTCATCACATTGTGACTGTCTCAACTTGTGTGTGTGTACTCGGGTTACACCCTGCCACTCGGGTCTTCTGCCCCAGTTCTGAGGGGGGCATACAGTAGTAACCCATGGGTCTAACTTAAAATGTTTACTTCAAACAAAAAGTAAAATATTTTGGCCCACAAATCAACATAAATTTCTGTGTTCACAAAACGTTTAATATCCAGCATGACAGACTGTTACATATCACTATGACACACACAATTTAATCAATTAACCTCTTTACCCATCTTTCCCTATATTTTTTAGGAAGGGTAAAGCAATATTTTATATGCATAATTGTGTATCTGGACAGAAAGCTAGCTATGGACTGACCCACGACTGATTATAATATTATAGACTGTTAATGACATTTTTTAATTACTTTGCTACTGTAAAAGAGGAGTGTATATTAAAACTTTCCTATTAAACTCATCTAATTCTTAAAACTCTTTCTATAAGGTATTAATGTATTCCAAAAACAATGCTGTGTTGTGTGGTCCAGTTAAACAAGAATGACCCTTTGGAGACCATGGATATACATCTAATTGGATACATTTCTGTGTCTTCCTCCTGGTCTTCATCTTCCTCTCTTTGTTCATTCATGTTCTAATTTTTGGTTTACAATGAAAAATGGTCTGCCTTTTATATATTTGAGACAATAATGAATTGTGATTGTGTGATTTTGGTAGATGTTTGTCTAACAATTAAGGAAAAGAGGAAGTTGGCTTGACAAAACATGTAGACAGTTATTGTTGCACTTTTCAGTCGCACATAATAAGGCACAGCTTTTCAGCTGTACACTAAAGGTTTGCTTTTCAGTATCCGCCACACTGACACGCAGACACACACACACACACACATGCACAAAGACAGCTTTGTGTGTGTCTCTCTCTCTCTCTCTCTCTCATCTGCTGGTGTCTCCTCTCCTTAAAAACTCCTGCTGCCTCTTACTGGAACACGAGACTGGTGTACTGGAACACGAGACCACTTATCTTCTCAGCCTCGCTCTGCCCAGAAGCCACTCGGCCTCACCCTGCTCACCACAGTTTGGTTGAGTTTGTGCTGGTGCGACATGTTTTCTATACAGAATGCTCTATAGGACATACATTGTTGTATTTATTAATCCACCAAACCTATTTTTATGACTATATGAGCACCCAACTAGAAGAATGAGGGAGGCAGAATCCAGGCTTATGGGAAAATATGACCTTGCTCAATTTTTACCCCCCCTGAATAATAAGACTTTCTATAACTAATATACCAATATAACTGTGGCTATACATATAATAATGTCAAAGACTTTTGAAATGAGGACGTTTGAAAGCCATTGAGTTTAATTTCTTAATTTATGGTGCCATCAACAGGTAAAACAATGTGGTTTGTCCACTCATTTGAACAGAGTGAGCCTAGATGAAACATAAAATCTGGTGCTCCTGCCAATGTTCCACAATTTTTTCCTCCATTTCTTCGGTCCAATGAGACTTTCTTGATACCGCAGCCATACTAGTTGATGTTTTGTTGCAGGTACATCAGGACTCCTCCCACTGAATCTTCCCTTGCCCCGTTTCTTGCTCTCTCATTGGCTGTATTTGAACGCTGCAGTTGTGTTCAGTCAAAATATTGCACGATTTGGAATCGCAGACAGGTCCAGATATTTAACATTCTAGATATCTTGCTGACATCAGCGATGTCTCGGCAACATGTCAGCAATCGTGTCTTTTGTTTTATCGTGTCTATGATATAGTGTTCATACACTGTGTTCGTTGCTCACGGGAGCGAGCTCTGATTTGCCTACGATTTCAGGCTTTTGTCGGCGATCTCCACAAAACTGTCTGCGAATGAAAATCGGGCTTAAAATCGTGTAGTGTAAACTCTGCATTAGGCTCCAGCCAGGCAGTCGGAATAAGACACAACACCGCCACTGTGTACATCTGTGTGCTCTAGAAATGGAGCCAGAGGTTTGAGAAAGTGCAGAACGAAACTTGGGTGATTCAGGCAGGCTTTGATATCGTGGATGCCGGAGGAGACCCATTTGAATTCTTGAATGTTCTAGTAAAAAGCTCTATATATTACGTTATTGTTTACAAACAAACACTCCAACCCGCCCCTGCTGGGTTCTTTTGGTCGCCTAAAAAAGAACTGCTGTCTATGGGCACTTTGCTAAAATTGTGCTGAACCTGCCCAAAATGTGCTGTTTGTGGGGTTCAAACACCCTTTTTTTGAGTGGGGTTTCTTAAAATTTCCACTAGATCGTTGCATCAGGAAAAACCCAGGATTTTACATAAATTATGATATTTCACTGGTCACCATCATTGTTATTGCATATGCTCAATTAGACACAATTGACCCCGCAGAACCTGTTGGTGGATATGAACTTTTTTTTTTTTTTTTTTTTTTACAAAGAATCTACGTAAACTCTGATTGCAAACTTTTTTAATTTCCAAAGTGCTGTCGCTGTGAAAGATATGAGGTAAAATATCAATGATATAAAGGAACAGATCACGTCTTCACCACCGCAGCGCATGGACTACTGTTTGTGAAAGGAAAAATTAATAAAAATAATGTCATACAGCGAAAATTATGTCTGCATTTATTTTGAATGCAGTAAATAATATTGTTCAGTCGAAAACAGCTGTTATTAAGTTTGATATAGAATATGATAATATTGAAGTAAGAATATTATTATTTATTGTATATTGGTTAATAATTTAAGCAGTAAAGACATGTCTAGTGGTGTTTAAATATATATATATATATATATATATATCACATTTCTTAGGCTTTAGAGGTGTGTTAAACATGTGAGGATGTGTATTCATCAACCTGTTACATGTCCAACATTATCATACAGGCTCATTGAACCAAGTTTAAACTTGTTTTGCTGATATTTCAGAAAAGGCCCCTTCTAATTTCTTCACTGTAAATCATAGATAAACCATGTATAATAACTTTTATTAACATTAAAATACATTATTACATTCTATAAAGCTTAAAAGATTATTAAAACTGCAGTGATGCCTATTTTCACCATTGAAATTTGCTGCTTGAAAGACACGGAAGCGTGGTTTCCTGCGGTGTGACATCAGAGTAATTTCATCTATATGGAGGTAGTCGAACCTCTCAAACTGCTATAGAGTCCTGACATTATAAACAGCACTGATGAGATAAAGAGATAACATCTCGTTATGTACGTTACCTCGGTTCCCTGAGACAAAGGGAATGAGACAAACGCAATGTAAAATGCAATGTAAAGTGTACTGATTTGTAAGGGAACATTGTACCCTGCATTGATTTCACATTTTTTTTAAATAAACATCATCATCCAAACTAAAATGTTTTTAATGTAGTAACACTAACTGGTATATATGCATATTACATTGATTAGGGCGAATCTATAAGACTCTTGGTCCAAACCCTTATGACTTTCTTCCATGAAAAAGAATGTATTTTTCCATTTAAGGAAAAATATGCAATGAAAGTAAATATTTACTGAGTTTAATCTACCTAACATCTCAGTTTTAATATCCATTTTATACTCCATGGAATTATTAACTGTGAAAGTTGTAGTTAAAGTTTTCTAAACATGTTTAGGCTCTTAGTTTTTCATAAATACTATTGCTGATTTTTTAGGAAGACTATATATTTCGCATAACCACAGTAATGCAGATCCATCCATGGTCTTACCTGTGGGGCAATGGCTTTATCATTACAAATGCCACTGTTACAAAATGGAAGAGCAATCGAAACATTTTCATAAAGGCAAGTCAATTTTAGAATGGTTAAAGGGATTAAAATCTGGATTTCCTTGGACAAATGGATAAATTATTGACAACATTTTCCTCCTGTTCTCTCCTACTGCTTTTAGATATTCTAAGAGATGACTTAAATCATTAGGCTTGTGTCCTGCTGATCCCATATCATTGTTGTTCAAATAAAATGTCCAAAACAAACGCATTACCATTATAACATCAGTGGAACTCATCAGATAACATATTGCAACTCTCTGAAACAACATGCCAACTTCCCTTGTGATCATGTTGACTCCTAATACATTTTGATCTATGTGAAAAAACAAGGAACTATACGAGATATGACAGTTCCATAGTGTGGCAGGGAGGAGGGCGGGGCCGGGTCATGATCATACACGCCCGGTCCCTTATCAGGCAAATTAAGCCTCCGAGAGGGATAAAGGCCGATGACAGACGGTGGTGCGACGAGAGAGAGATAGTTTACGGACATGTCCGTCATGTGTGTGTTTGTCTTTTAAGTTTATAATTAAAACTATTATTTATATTGTCAAGCCAGTTCCCGCCACCTCCTTTCCATTGATCCCTTTACACATAGTTAAAGATCATGCCGTTTTTTCTGATTAAGATCACACTGCCAACATAGCTGTGTTTTTCTCTTACTATGCCCTCCTAGGTTACCTGGAGCAGGGACTTCTGGTGAAGGACCTGGCAAAACTGAAGGACAGCTACATTAATACTTTTCAGTTCAAAATGGACCTTATCTCCATTCTCCCAACTGACCTGGCCTACATCAGCATGGGCATCAATACACCGCAACTCCGCTTCAACCGTCTCCTTCGCTTCTCACGTATGTTCGAGTTCTTTAACCGAACAGAGACAAGAACCAACTACCCAAACATCTTCCGTATCTGGAACTTGGTGCTTTACATCCTGGTCATTATTCATTGGAATGCCTGCATCTACTTTGCCATCTCAAAGTCTCTTGGCTTTGGGTCTGATCAGTGGGTTTATCCCAACATTACACTCCCAGAGTTCGGAGATTTGAGACGGTGTTACGTGTACTGCTTCTACTGGTCCACACTGACACTCACCACCATTGGTGAAATGCCACCACCTGTACGGGATGAGGAGTATGTGTTTGTGGTGTTTGACTTTCTTGTTGGAGTCCTAATCTTCGCCACCATCGTAGGTAATGTAGGTGCCATGATTTCAAATATGAATGCCACACGGGCAGAGTTTCAGGCACGGATCGATGCTATTAAACATTACATGCATTTCCGCAAGGTTAGCCGCAACCTTGAGACACGTGTAATCAAATGGTTTGACTACCTCTGGACTAATCAGAAAGCAGTTGATGAACAGGAAGTCTTAAAGAATCTTCCTGACAAGCTACGTGCAGAAATTGCTATCAATGTTCATTTATCCACTCTGAAGAAAGTTCGTATCTTTCAGGATTGTGAGGCTGGGCTGTTAGTTGAGCTAGTTTTAAAACTGCGCCCCCAGGTGTACAGTCCTGGCGACTACATATGTCGAAAAGGAGACATTGGAAAAGAGATGTACATAATTAAAGAAGGAAAGTTAGCAGTTGTTGCTGATGATGGAGTGACACAGTTTGCTTTGCTAACAGCTGGAGGATGTTTCGGGGAGATTAGCATTCTTAACATTCAGGGCAGCAAAATGGGAAACCGACGAACAGCTAACATTCGTAGTATTGGCTACTCAGACCTTTTCTGCCTGTCAAAGGATGACCTAATGGAGGCTGTAACTGAATACCCTGATGCTCAGAAAGTTCTGGAAGAGCGTGGAAGGGAGATTCTGAGGAAGCAGGGACTTCTGGATGAAAGTGCTACTGCACAGGGAGGGATGATTGTAATGGATACGGATGAGAAGGTTGAACGTCTGGAGGGCTCATTGGATGGTCTACAGACACGTTTTGCCCGATTGCTGGGAGAGTTTACGACAACTCAAAGCAGACTGAAGCAGAGAATTACAGCGCTTGAGAGACAGCTGTGCCATACAGGGCTTGGGCTTGTTTCAGATCAAGAGATGGACTTTGAGAGTGATGGGAACACATCACGTGCCAACTCAGCTGCACATACACATTCACAAATGGACACTGAGAGGTCAACCAATGTAGATCCTCAACCTGAAAACCAGCACTCACCCAGGAACACCAGGAACCGGGACTAAACAAAGACTTGATTTTATAAAGTGCTTTAGATCATTATTAGGCTGGGTGATAGTAATTATCAAATCTCATTATCACACTAAGTGTCTCTGTGTGACAACATTATCACAGAGGAATACTTTAAAGCAATGTTTCTCAACTGGTGAGTCGGAGGAATGTTCAGAAAGGGTCACAGACAGCAGGAAAACAGCAATGCCAAGGTTTTTCCACTATGGAAAATGGTTTGGTGGCTACCCAAGTGAAATTTTGGGCCACAATGTCAAATTTAATCATATTCCTCTTGCATTCGCCTTTGCACACCAGAGGAGACGTGATAATACAAAACAAATCACAGACGAATGGCCTTTTCACATTAAAAAAGAGCCAACTGATCGCCTTTAACACATTCACACCCTTACAATAGGTGGCACTACTTATAGCAATTTTACCCTGGTACAGTAGGTGTAAAGCACTTTTAAGCTGGTCTGCCATTTGCTCCTAACGGTTGAGAAGAACTACATGACAACTTTGTTAAACAACCATGAAATCGTAAAACAAAGACTAGCAAGCGATCGACATAATGAGCAGATCGAAAAAGAAAACTGATTTGTCTGCAAGCCGCAGCAGCGATGACGAGTTTGTTGATTTGCTCAACGAGAAAGGAAACATTCAACAATTCTCAAACTATATCAGTTCACCTGATGGACAAGTTGACTGGCAGTATTATCATGTATACACGGTCTGAGGGGTGATTAGAAAGAATCGAGTGTAAAAAATTATATTGGAACAAAATTATAAATTGGAACAGTAACGATTATATTCCACTGCCACACATACATATTTGTGCTATGTACATTTGTTTAAAATCACTGCGTAATGCACTCGCATAATGACTGTTAAAACAAATGTTGTCAATTGGAGCAGTAGTGATTGTGTGTTCTTAGTGATCTTATTTCCACTTGTTATACATATTCTCAAAATCCTGCATGTTACGAGTTATACGAGAAACAAGCACAAAACCCATTTTCAGTCTGACCATTTATTAGATATTTTAATACTGCTAACAGCAGCACAGCTGTTAATTATTTAATAATAGCACAGCAATAACAATTACATTATTTTGTGGAGAAACCACACCTTTTTTGGTTTATAAAGGCACACAGACATATTAATATCTGGTGAAGAAAACCACATAAGATACTTAAAGCTGTTTTTTAAGTGATACAAAGGCAAAGATGATACAATATATATTATATGAGAGATATAGAATAACTCATGAAAGGCTAAATGCAAAAGCAAAAAATGCAGCATTATGGAATAAATTATGAAAACAATCCACATAAGATTAGAGGTGTTTTTTCTATACATTCTCCTTCCTGCCCAATAGGTGGCGATGTACACAAAAAAAAATGTGAATCACAAAAAATAAAAGAAGAGGAATGTGTAAGTAAAAGTGGACATTTATAGATAAAAGGACTTAAAAATGTACCTATTTCTCACCCACACCTATTATATCGCTTCTGACAACATGGATTTAACCACTGTAGTCTTATTGGTTACTTTTACACTGCTTTTATACGCTAATGAGGAAATGAGATAGCACCGTGCCCGTGTGCCGTGTGCCAAAATAAACGTTTTCAAAACATTATCATCCTTACTAAAATTGATGACAGTCTTTAATAAAAACAGTAACTGTGGTATTTTGACAAACATTTTATAGTTTCATATTAAAAAATCTATTAAGTAGAATCTATTAGACCTCATTTTATTACAACTGTGGCATAGTTAAAGTGTTTAGGCTACTATTTTTTCATAACAAATACTATATATATATATATATATATACATATATATATACACACACATACACATATCACACACACACACACACACACACACACACACACAGATAGATAGTAGGGCTGTCAATCAATAAAAAAATTAATAGAATTAATTACATGGTGTCCCGATTAATTAATCGCATATACAAATATTTGCTGAGAAAGCCCCTCATATAACAATAATTCAATATATAAAGTTTATATATATATATATATATATATATATATATATATATATATATATATATATATATATATATATCAATGTATAATTATACATCGTTATCTTTAAATATTAAAAAATTATATATATACACACAATGTATTGTTTACTACCATATTATTGCTCATAAGTCAATCATTGGCGTACGGTTCACAGGAATCCATTTCACAAGTGAATTTGTCAATCAGTTGGAGATTTATTATGAGGGCTTGTTTAAGAGCCCGTCAATTTCAACAAGCATCAGACATGTGTAGGGTCTCGGGTGCGTTGCATCATAAACATAAAATGTTTAGTTCGCTGTTTCAAGTTAAATATGGTTTAATACTCAATCTTTAAACACATCTTGAGATCCCTTAGTTTGCATTTGCGCTCCTGCAAGTGTTTTGAGCACAAGAACGTAACACATGTCTGTGCTGTGGATTGTTTTCTTCACTGTATAAACTGTGCGTTGCTCACACAGCTGAAATTTCACTTACTGCACTCTGGAGTAAACAGATGGTATTACAAGCTTGCATTTCTCAGGAATCTTCCTTATTATGGTGCGATTAATTGCGTTAATTATTTTAATGCATTATTTTTTGTCAAATTAATCGCACTGAATTAACACGTTAAATCGACAGCCCTAATAGATAGATAGATAAACTAGCTACATTTACCTAACAACAGTAATGAGCTTAATATGGCATGGCAATGTTTATATAAGGGCAAGTACATAAAATGCTTGAAAGTCTGGACCTCCAAGACTTATGGACAAAGTTTTCCTCCAGTGTAATGTTCTGTTTGAATTATGTTTGATATTGGGAAATAAAAACTAATAATAAAAATAATAGGCTGAATTAAATAAATGTAAAGTAAAAATAAAAACATCAACTGTTAAAAAGGGGCAAGAAAAAAACTAGTTGGGAACAACTGCTTTAAATGACCTAGTATTTGTCTGTAAATAAGGAACAATATTTCATGAAGCACAAGCTGATATTTCATGATCAAACATGATCAGAAACAGAATGAGCTTTATTGCCAAGTAAGCTTACACATACAAGGAATTTGTCTTGGTGACACAGGCTTCCAGTGCACAAACAATACAGCAACAAGACATAGATAACAATAAAATAAAAACATAAAAATAACAGTGGATAGAAAATAAAGTATAGAAATATACAATAAATTATATGATATATTTGCACGTGTTCAGCACCAGCTTGTTTTGACTACACCAGTGTGCCAGCCATTCAACCTCCCTTCTGTATACAGACTCATCACCATCTTGGATAAGGCCAATGACAGTAGTGTCATCTGCAAACTTCAGGAGCTTGACAGAGGCATCCTTGGTGGTGCAGTCATTTGTATAATGGGAGAAGAGTAGTGGGGAGAGCACACATCCCTGGGGGGCGCCAGTGCTGTTTGTACATGTGCTGGAAGTGAATTTCCCCTGTCTCACTAGCTGTTGCCTGTCTGTCAGAAAACTGGTGATCCACTGACAGATAGAGGTGGGAACAAAGAGTTGGTTTAATTTAGTCCGAAGAATAGCTGGGTTGATAGTGTTTAAAGCCAAACTGATGTCCACAAGAAGGATCCTTGCATAAGGAATAGGAGTGGTGGTGGCGTAGTGGACTAAAGCACATAACTGTTAATCAGAAGGTCGCTGGTTCAAACCCCATGGCCACCACCATTGTGTCCTTTTGCAAGGCACTTAACTCCAGGTTGCTCTGGGGGGATTGTCCCTGTAATAAGTGCACTGTATGTCGCTTTGGATAAAAGCTTCTGCCAAATGCGAAATGAAAATGTAGATGTAAAAATAAGTCCCTGATGTTGCAAGATATGATGCAATCCCATGTTGACTGCATCATCCACAGACCAGTTTGCTCAATAAGAAAATTGAAAGGGATATAGAAAGGGTCCAGTGATGTCTTTCAGTTGGGCCAACACCAGTCTCCCAAATGACTTCATGACCACACATGTCAGAGCGACGGGTCTGTAGTCATTAAGTCCTGTGGTTTTGGGTTTCTTTGGGACAGGAATGATGGTTGAGCATTTGAAGCTGCATGGGATTTCACACTGCTCCAGTGATCTATTCAAGATCATTGTGAAGTTGGGGGCCAGCTGCTTAGCACAGGATTTTAGACAAGTGGGTGAAACATTGTCTGTGCCCTGTGCTTTCCTTGTCTTTTGTTTTCAGAAGACATGGCACATCTCCTCTTCACAGATCTTAAGGTGTTGATGTTTGTGTGAAGTGGGGGCGTGAGATTGGGACTTTCAAATCTACAGTAGAACACATTCAGGTCATCAGCCAGTTGTTGGTCCCTACAGTGTTGGGGGATCGAGTCTTGTAGTTAATAAATTGTTTCAGGCAACTCCAAACTGATGCAGGGTCGTTAGCTGAAAACTTGTTTTTCAGCTTATCAGAATAGCTTTTTTTTAACCACTCAGATTTCCTTATTCAATGTGTTCCTGTTCTGATTGTACAACAATTTATCCCCACTTCTGTAAGCATCATCTTTTGCCTGACGAAGCTGCCTGAGCTTTGCTGTAAACCATGGTTTGTCATTGTTGTATGTTAAAAAAAAAGTCCTAGTAGCACATATCCTCACAGAAACTGATATATGATGTCACAGTATCTGTGAGCTCATCAAGATTGGTGTCTGCAGCCTCAAATACACTCCAATCAGTGCAGTCAAAACAGGCTTGTAGTTCCAGCTCTGCTTCATTGGTCTATGTCTTTACAGTCTTTACTACAGGTTTAGCTGATTTTAGTTTCTGCCAGTAGGTTTGAAGAAGATGAACCAGACAGTTATCAGAGAATCCCAAAGTTGCTCTAGGGACAGAGCGGTATGCATCCTTTATTGTTGTGTAGCAATGATCCAGTATATTTCTGTCTCTGGTTGGGCATGTAATGTGCTGTTTGTATTTGGGCAGTTCACGTGTGAGGTTTTCTTTGTTAAAATCCCCAAGAATAATAATAACTGAGTCCGGGTATTGTTGTTCCGTGTCTGTGATGTGATCAGCCAGCTGTTGCAGTGCTGCATTCACGCACGTGTGTGGAGGAATATAATAATTCACTAGAATAAACGAGGAAGACTCCAGCAGCGAGTAAAAAGGCTTGCCGTTAAAAAAGAGCACTTCCAAATTAGGACAGCACATCTTCCTTAATGTTGTAACATCTGTACACCAACTTTCATTGATGTAAAAGCATGTTTCACTGCCTCTCGTTTTCCCAGTTAACGCCAATATGCAATCAGTTCTGAACAGCTGAAAGCATTGCAGATGAAACATGCTGTCTGGAGTGGTTTTACTCAGCCAGGTTTTTGTGAAGCACAAGCAGCAGAGTTAGAAAAGTCCTTGTTCGTATGGGTGAGGAGATGTAGTTTGTCCGTTTTGTTAGGAAGAGAGCGGAGATTCGCTTCATGAATACTCTGTTCGAAAGCCGCGGTGACGAAGCTTGACCAGATCGTTGGCACATTTAAACAACACCTGCACCTCGAATAAAATGTCCAGCAAAACGTCTGAATAGTCAAAAACCGGGAAAAGATTGTCTGGTAAGTGTTGCAGAATGTTCAGCAGTTTGTTCCTGATAAAACTGATTGGAAAAATATTACTAAACACAGGAGAAACAAAAAAAGATTTGGAGAGCTCCACACGAGGCTGCCATCCACGGCGCCATATTGATTGTGTGTAAAAGTTAACAGAATTTGCTTTTTTGGGGTGAACTATTCCTTTAATACATCAGAAATGTTTTTTGATAAACTTTTTGAGGTACAATAAGTAGAATGTGGGTTAATAATAACCTTTTCTGATTTTTGTATGTACACAATAATGCATAATTTCCACAATTATTAAAACAAAATTCTTTATAATTATTTGTGATCAGAATGTATACCCTGTTTGCAACTCTCTCATTTCCATGCTCAAATAAAGCGGACACATTGCCCAACAGCACTAGTCATTTCAGTTATGAGCTATCATATTCAGCTATCCGATGGAGTATACGGAACATTCTGCCACGGAAATGACCGAAGAGTACAGTTTCCGGTGCGCCATTTTAAGACGCCTCGCCGGGAAAATGGCGGTTAAAACAGGCTGACTTTTTGTTTATCACAAAATATGAGTTTTAGGCCGATAACTGTAAAACGCATTGTTGTTATTGCTTGTGCTAAAAGCTCGGCGGTGTGTTGAAGTGCCGTGCAGAAGGCAGTGATGTCTGCCGAGGTCCTCAGGTGAGACAAACAATTTTCATACTTTTAGAGTATTAATGGGCATACTAAGACCACCAAAGAATGGTGTTTATTATTTTCTCTCGACAAAAATCACCTTTAAATCCATTCTTTGAATTTAACCTTAGCTCTGTGATATTTACTGCGGCAACGTTGGTTTCATATTCGTAATTCTTCTCTCGATAGCTTTCTAACGGTGGGTGCAAAAAGGATGTTATCAGTAAATTATTATTTTGGCAAGTATTGCACTGAGCTACAACGCTATTATCTCTTGAAGTCGGGCGGTTTTTTTTAAAAGCAGATCAAAGCATTGATTTCTATGGGGCAACGATCTCTAAGGTAACGTCTAATAATAGTAGTATCTATTTTACGTCCACCTGCCCGGGAACATCTAGTTGTAGAATATCTCTTAGCAAAAAATTAATAATCTTAAAAAATATATCTCTTGATGTAAATGTAACTTTTCATCTGCGTGTTTTTGTCCATGTAATTAATTATTGAACAAATGAAAACTACATCTAAATGATTGTCCCAATTCATGTGATACTAGTTGGCCTTCTACAGCTTTGATTTTGGTAACTAAAATCTATTTGATTTAAGTCCAAACCTTTCCTCTCAGTTTGTTGTACAACCTGCAGAGTTCTTTTTCCTTTTTTAATAAGGCTGATTTAAGTTATTTTTTTTTTTTTGTCATAATGTTGAGTACAACTATGTTATGGTTGACAAGATTACTCTTAAACAAGTTAGAAAACCTAATCTATACCCCACAGGACCTATTAAAGTTTGCAGCTTTCCAGCCTTGGTGGGTTTTTGTTTTCCACCTTGGTTATATTTTGGTCATGTTTTTTCCCCCATTATAAACGTAAATAACTTACCACTGTTTGAAATGATTGGTCAAATATTAGTAAATGTTACACGCCCTCCTGCACCAACATTTCGTATGGCAACTTTCACCTTTTCTGTGCTTGCATAGATTTCCCTAAAACAACTTCAACATTATCAAGCACCCTCTAAAGGACATACTACACCTGGCTTTTGTCAAATCCATTTGGATCCTTTGACTTTCCAATGTGGCAATGTAGAACAGATTGTTCTAAAACAAGCTGGAAATCCACACGTGAACCCTACTGAATATACTACAACTAAACATTTTAACGTTTCACCAGAGCTTCATAACGATGGTCATTTAAATCAAGACATATATTCACGGTCCATATGCATGGTTCTAAATGCACAAATTTATGATAAATTTGCTTCTTTTTTTTTTTTTTTTTTGTGCTTTGATGAAATAACACACCACTTTCAATAGGTTTTGAGTGGATAAATGAATTGTAAAAAAACTTTTGTGCAAACTAAAAGACAAGCTACAGTTTAATCTAATAATTTCAATACCATTTAAGTGGTTGCGCAGATGTCCCTTAAATAACTTTGACAATATAAAGCACCCTCTAATAGATATACTTAACCTCATAATTTGAGAATTGCCATAGGAGTTCTGTTGACGTTGTAATGCAGCAACAGATTGCCCGAGAACAGTACTATAACTATCAGAAACACTTTAAGGGACACATTAAATATCATATTTTGGGTATTGTCATATCTACTGAGTTCACTTGACTGTGTATTGCAGTAACATACTGGGCTCAATAGATTTTACATGGTGGAACAGATAGTTTAAAAATAATGCTGGAATTTATCACTTATATCCAACTGCATATACAACAGCTTAAAGTTTCACCATAGCTAAATATTAGAAATTGTAATTTTTATGAAGACTTTTAGAACACAGTCGCTGTCCATGTGCATGGTGCTGAAAGTGCACGATGCTGCCGCACGCCTGCACATTATTATTTTCACTTTTAATGTGACAACATTTAGGGTTCAGTAGTTTTTGAATGTAGCGTAAATTTCACTCAAATTACTTGACAAGACTTATGTGAAATTTACAGGACATGTAACATCTCTTGTTGAATCACTTTCACCTCCAAATTTCAAGACCGCTTTAATTGGTGGCAAAGTTTGCTCCAAAACAGCATTAACATTACTAAGCACCCTCTTAAATTCATACTGCACATTACAGTGTGTCCATTGTCAACTGTACTAATTTCTGTTGGCTTCCTATTGCGGCAAAATAAAGAGCTCAATCAATTCTGCATGGTGGCACAGATTACTATAAAACAAGCTGGAAATCCATACATGAACCCTACTGAATATACTACAGTTTAAAAACTTTAAGGTTTCACATAAGCTTAATATTAGTGATGTTCATTTCAATCAAGACATGGATGCACATTTCCTTGTGTGTGGTGCTGAATGTGCACATTTCTACCATGTGCCAGTGCATGGTAATTCTGAACAATTGTTTGGAGTTTTGGATGAAATGACAGACAAGATTCAATTGGTGTTGAATCAATGAACAAATTGTTTCAAAACAGTTTGTTTCGTGGCTCAATGGGTAGAATTCTTGCTTCAAGTCCCAGCACAACTGGACCTTTCTCTGTGCTCTGTTCCCTGGATTCTTGTGGGTTTCCTCTGGGGAAGTGAATTGGAGACTAAATTGCCTGTGAGTGTAAATGTGTTTGTCTGTATGTGTTAGCCCTGTGATGGATTGGCCACCTGTCCAGGATATTTCACTTCCTTCAGCCTCAGACAGCTTGTATAGGCTCCAGCACTACCTACAACCCTGCATCTATGTCCTAGAGGACAAACAGCTATTAAAATGGATGGATGGGTAGATTACTTTTCACATTACAATTTCAATAACTTTTTAGAAGTTGGACAGATTGCCACAAAACAACTTTGACATTATCATACACATTCTAAAGGACATACTACCTATCATAGTTGAACCATTGTAATATCTGCTAAAGTATTGACATTTTATGATGGCAAGATACAGATCTCAGTAGTTTTTGAATGAATGATCGAATTGTTACAAAATACATGGGAAAACCTTTTTGGCAACCTGCAACGCAGGCTACATCTGTTAGTTTCACATCTCTGCCTCATTTTCAATGTCTACTGCCAGTTGTAGTGTTGACCTTAATTACACTAGATAAACAGTTCAATAGATTTTGAAATGAGGTACAGATTGCTCCAAAACAAGTTTGAAAACCTCAAGTTTACCCTAAGGGGAATACTACAGCTCAGGGTTATTTAAATATCACCTGGCCTGAATTTAAAATTAAACTGTAAACATTTCAGCAGTAATTCCATAATTTAACGATACAGTTGCCTGCAGTTATTACTAAGTGTTGGATTATCTCCTTGAGAGGGTGCTTGATAATTTTAAAGTAGTTTTAGAATTATCCCTCGCACCATTTTAAAGTTATTAAACTTTAGAATTGAGAATACTGTAATTACAGCTGAATTACTACTGAAAAGTTTTGTTTTCAACTAAAGTGATAGTAAAATGTTAATAACCATGAGCTGAAGTGTAACATTTGGGTTAACTTTAGCTTTTCAAACTTGTTTTGGAACAATATGTTCCTCCTTTCAAAATCTATTGAACTGTTTATCTAGTGTCATTAAGGATGTCAGCACTTCACAATGCTTCTAGTCACTGAAAATCTGAGGCAGAAATTGTGAAACAAAGAGATGTAGCATGTGTTGCAGGTTGTCCAAAAGGTTTTCCAACTTGTTTTGGAACAATTTGATAATTCATTTAAAAACTATTGAAATTTGTATCTTAAGGTTAAAGGATTATATCCATTATTAGAAAACTGTTGACAAAAAGAAGTCAGAAAATGAAACCAACTTTACCGCAGAGTAATCTTTAGCTATAGGAAAGCGCTGTAACGGTTGCAGCATTGGTGTCGCGGCACCATCCCAAAAAAGTCACCAACCAAAACAAAGAGTCCGTGTTCAGCTTGGAGAGAGATTTCTGGCTTTTAATAGATGAAGTAAAAGATTGGCTAATAAGTGAGTTTCAAGCTTCATGAGCAATGACGGGAAGATCCAGATGCCATGGAGACGAGCTGAGTCTTGTCTCTGCAGACCCGGGCCACTAGCTGATGGAGGCAGTAAGCTGGGGGAGCTGATCGGGAAACTCCATGAATACCTGGCAACTGCTACAGACAAGAATGAATGCAGTTTACCAGGCCACTGGAATGGTGAGTACAGCATGGAAGAAAAGTGATTTATTACTGACACCCTCACTTCTCATTGACTTTCATTGCATATTTATTTAATTATTTGATACATTAAAAGTGATTGACTGAGACTGTCATTCTGCCTTAACCTTCAAAAAATAATATATAAGTCAAATGGTTGTGGAAAAGGTGAGTAAATTATGACAACATTTTCATTTTGGATGAATCATCTGTTAAATAACCTGTGGATCAATAAAGTATGTCTCATTGACAGGAGCCACAGCCAAAGAGTACCTGGAGCAGCAGGCCTCAGCCCAGGCTGCAGATGAGGTAGGGATGGTTTGTCTGTTACTGTGGGTTATTATAGAAGATTATATTCAGCAGCTAATTCAGAGAGGATCAACATTACATTCTGGATACAATATTTATGTACATGAATGGCTTGGTAAGAATTTGCATTGTATTAATCATGGCAATCTCTAGGGGTGAAATGGAGGTTCCAATTTGCTCACAAGAGAGCTTTAGAGGCCTACTTGTGTGTCAAGTCAAACATTATTTATAAAGCACATTTAAAAACAACAGTGGTTGATCCAAAGTGCTGGACAATTTGCAAAACAACCAAACTTTATAGTAAAAATGCAACCTTTACATAAAAAGAAGATCAGCAAACAGTGCAAGGCCAGAAAGGGCCTAGTACACAAAGACAGCAAATCTTTAATCAATTCTGAACTTAATGGGAAGCCAGTGTAGAGAAGTTTATGCAGGGGAAATGTGGTCCCTCTTTTCAATCCCAGTTAATTTTGAACAATATGCAGATGAGATAGACGAGCTTGAGGCAGACCGATATACGGTGAATTTTAGTAATCCAGCCATGTGTAAAATTGTTTGTTGTTTGTTTGCAGGCCAGTGGCTCTGCAGGATTGTTGTCATTGTGTCGATCAAGAAGGTTTGATTCAAACATTGATTCATATGAAGCTCTTTTGTGCTCTCTGAAGACTAACTGACTAATTAAAATCATGTGTGACTATGTGCTCTTGCAGGAAACCAGCTGTTGTCACCAAACACAGTGGGATGAATGAGTCAGATGCTTCATCTGAGAGTGGAGCAGAGGATGTGATGTCTGTTCAATCCAGTGAGCCTGACACCAACTCCCTACCCAAAGGTGCACATTCTCTTATTTATTTGACTGATTAAATTATAATTACCCTTTTTATCTGTATCTCTGGTATGGTGATTAAAAGTTGTCAGTTGTCAACCTTGTCAGTAATGGTATTCATGCATGCATCAGCTCATTAGAGCATGTCCTGGTTTGATGGAAACTTCTTTCTGGATATTTGACAGGAACTGTATTTTTGCTGCCGGAGCCTGTAGGAAACGAAGTTCGAGATGATTTCCGTGGTCCGGAATTCCGAAGTAGACGAGTTTACAGGCTCAAAGACAGTGCCGACAGACGGAGAGGTGAGAGCGAGACATCTAGCCCTTTTAGACTAACATAAAGCCTTAATTTTGATTAAAAAAGGATAATAATCTTTAACTGGGTTGTTACAAAAAAACTAAATTCTGCCAAATTTAGTAAGAATTCTCTATTTGATAACAAATGCTTCAACAGGTTTCCCACTGTAATAAAATCCTTATGGTTTACTACCATAACCATAGTTTAACCATAGAATTTGTAGTAAAGCATAGTGACCACAAAATTAAACATGGTTACTACAATACTATAGTATAGCATGGTATACTACTGCAGTGGTTCTCAACCTTTTTTGATGAATGCCCCCCCTACTTCATTCCCTTACAACAGCTGGCTTACGTGTCATTAATGTAAGACAAAACCGTGAATTCATGCAGATGGAGGGCTATATCTGGGGCCTATAAAATGAAAATGCGAAGACTGCAACTAATAATAAAAGTGGTCTTGTTGATATATTTTAATTCATTATTTTTTATTTATTTTTATCGTTTTAAAATTGGTATTTGTAACAAGACCATAGTAAACACATGGAAGCATGGATCTTCACTACCATGGTTAGATGTAACATTTCTATAAAACATACTGGCATTTTTGTAATTATAAAAAGTATACCTACTCTAAAAATTTGTAAATACAAAAAGTAACTATAAAGAAGTTTATAAATTGTAACAAAAGTTAATTATATTCCATATATGTAATGTAGCCTATAACAAATTTAATAGAGCTGCATTAGTGAAATGATAATATTTATTATCAGTCTATTTATGCCTAAAGTACAGTTAGTGTTACTATAGTAAATTCAAGGGTGGAGATGTAGAATTCTGTGCTGAATTCAAATGTTTCTGATTCTTGTGCCTTGCTTCTCACTGATTCTCACAAAGCTGGAAGATTAAGAGCTCAAGCTTTAAGAGTTTTGCGCTTGTGATGCTCTGTCCATTTGAGCCGTATCATCTACAAAGCCATAAAGGTGCATTAACCAAGGTTGTGTATTTGACGCTGCTAAACCAGATACTTCGGATGCATCGCTAGACTTCAAAATCAGATGAACCACAGTACAAAAGCATACTAACCTGTATAATTGAGAACCAACTGATATTCTCCAAGACTAGATAAACGTTTTAATGCAAAGTGGAACTTGATTATGACTTATAATTCTCCCCCATTTGGAATTCCCAATTCCTAATGCACTCGTGATGGCGTAGTGACTCGCCTCAATCCGGGTGGCAGAGGACGAATCTCAGTTGCCTTTGTGTCTGAAACCGTCAACCAGCACATCTTATCATGTGGCTTGTTAAGTGTGTTACCATGGAGACATAGCACATGTGAAGGCTTCACGCCATCCATCGTGGCATCCACGCACAACTCACCACGCTCCCCAACGAGAGCGAACCACATTATAATGACCACAAGGAGGTTACCACATGTGACACTACCCTCCCTAGCAACCGGGCCAATTTGGTTGCTTAGGAGACCTGGCTGGAGTCACTCAGCACACCCTGGGATTCGAACTTGTGAACTCCAGTGGTGGTAGTCAGCGTCTTCACTCACTGAGCTACACAGCCCCCTCCCCTATCTTTACATTTCTGTAAATTTTAAGTTTTGAACCATTTTCCATAAAATAAATGTAGATCGTGATATCACTATCAGCCAAAAATTTCTAAAATATTGTGAAACAAATGATTAGCCTATATCGCCCACCTAATCTAGATCATAGAGTAATTTTAGAATAGAGAAAATTCTCATTCGCAGCTGTTTTATTTCTGGATGGTGCAAAATTTTCACATTTTTGCTTACATACGTGTGTGAGTGAGTGAGTGAGAATATGAAATGAAGAGGGTAAACTGGACTTATCTTTGTGTCCGTTTCAGGATATGAGATGGAAAGGGTAAACTGCACTGCCTGTGGTCAGCAGGTGAATCATTTCCAGCGTGACTCAGTCTATAGGCACCCTATGCTTAAAGTACTCATCTGCAAGGTATGTATATGTGCGTTGTTTAAGGCATGTGTAAATAGTAAGGAAAATTTTTGAAATAAAAAGACTTACGTTCTCGTCTCATCTATTTACTTGAATTATGCAGCCCTAGTCTCTTATTTTTCCAGAGTGATTTTTGTATTTGATTGTATCTGTTTATTTTCTTTCTAGACTTGTTTTAAGTATTATATGAGTGATGACATCAGCAAGGATTCTGAGGGAATGGACGAGCAATGCAGGTACATTATTGAGCCATGAATAGCAATCTAAAAACGTGTGTTTTATTAGTGTTTAGATGGTGTTTATTGCAAATAAACATTAAACAGAAGTTTAAATGATTGTTTATTGGGTTGAGCATATTGTTTATAATTTTGTTTTATTATTCTTTATTATAATGTAATCATTTGTCTTTTTTTTTTTTTTTTTTTGCATGACAGTGTGTGATATTCGCATACAAAGCTTCCAAATATTTGTATCTGTACACAGACAAGCTTATTCATTTCCCTGCAGTATATTCTCAACTGTTGGCAGTTATTTATTTTTTTTTATTAACAATTTGAATTGTTTCAATTCACAAATTATATAAACATAACAGAAAATACATAATCAAATGATATTCATTAAGCCTCTCCCACCGAACACTCAACCCCACTTCCTATTAAACATATCCTATTTTCCCTGCCTTCTATATATCACCTCCTCAAATGCCGCCACCCCGCCCATCTCTGTGCACCACTCCTGAAATGAGGGTGCTCTAGCTGAATTCCATCCCCTAAGAATGATCCGTCTGCCAATCATTACTCCGGCTAGGACCCAACTTTTTATATATCTATCCCCTTTATTAATGACCCTGCCCCATTGTCTAAGATACAGAGTCTAGGGCAAAATGAAAATTGAGTGTCTAATAAGGTTGCAGCGGTATACTGGTTTCACGGTATACCACGGTTTGAAAATTGACTCCTCATACCATGTACATTTGCTTATCCGTGACAACTTTGTAGTCGGATTGCTCTAGTCCAGTGTTTCTGTACAAATGTTGTGACACAGAATTACACAACGAAAGATCATCTATACACCAAACTCCAGCCAATAGGCGGAATAAACACACATAACATGTAGATTCATCCACATAACTGGTCCCGAAGGTGTGTTCCTCCACAATGCATACTCCAGCTGCAAGGTGGAACCAGCAGAAAAAGGTGCTCAGTTTTCTTGGACGGTCAAGTGAATGTTCAGTGAGTCGATCCTTTGCAACACGAGTACCACAACATAACTTACTCAATCCATTGATTTAAAGAAGGACATCGCTTGCAAATATTTTACAGCCATCTATTCTCAGTTTGTCCAGAAACATCAGTGCAAAAGCGACCTTCCGTTGATGTAAGAGTTTCTTGCATTCCTTGAATCGATCACGTTTCTCTCGTCAAATTTGCTAAGTCTGGGAACAAGAAAATGCTCTGGTTCTTCCAAGAAAGCCTGCCTTTACCCCTCGCGCAACATGAAATCTTATCTGATGATCTCAGAAATTTGGCCAGAATTGATCTGGGCCTGTCTCCCGCAGCGGATCGCTGAGCCAGAACCATTTCCAGCTTATGGCCTGTTTTTTCGAGCAGACTTGAAAGAGCCAATCCATGAATTTCACCATATCCTGATCATCATCTTCCTCAGGAATTCCAACAATACGGACGTTATTCCACCAGCTACAGTCCTCCAAATTCTCCCAGACGTGCTCCAAATCCACCTAGGTTGCTAGTGGATTAGCAGATAATTCCCTCTTCGATGACTCCAGATAATCGATCCGTTTCTTGACATCTCCCACTCTTGTAACCACCTCAGTGAATTTCGTCTCCATGGCAGTGATCGATTGACGTATTACAGGAAGATCCTCCAAGTCAGCAACAACCTTTGTCAGCATTGCCGACATGTTCAACATTTCTCACAGAATTTCCCTAATTTCTCTGACCAAATCAGCTCCCTGGCTCTGGGCCTTCACGGAGTTGTCAGCTTTAGCATGTACAATTACACTATCATCACGTAAAATAGCTCTCCTAAGAAATTGCATGTCTCAATTAATATGAGAATTGCCACTCCCATAAAAACCACCACCAGTACTCATCCTTACTAATCAGATGTTAGATGACTAGTCTAATAGTCGACCACCCTGGCACATCCCTAATTAAAATCACCATAAATGAAATCCTGTCCAACAAATACTACCATGATGTTCAGCACTGTGCAAAGTCTTAAGATAAATGTTTTTGTGAAACATCTAATGTGCCTAAGATGGTTATTTTATACCTACTGCTTTAGTGTGTCAATAGGAAATATGCATTTAAAAAAATAGAACAAGGTGTTCTGCAACAGATGGTATGACCCCAACAGTGCCTGGATCTCAACATCATTGAGCCAGTCTGGGATTGGAGTTGGACAGTGTTATTGTATATGACAGACAAACTATTCTGGACATTGGATTTTCATTAACACGTCGGAAACCAAGATTTGAGTCCCACAATGCCGATGACACTCTGTTTACAAACACTGCAGCGGAGCCCTTTGTTTGGAAAGCGCAGCCGGAAAAGGGGAAGGAGAGCCAGCGTCCTCGTCAGGGTCAGACATTGCGCCAACCAATCTCCACTACCCAGCATTCTTCTGGTGAATGTCCAGTCTCTGGAAAACAAGCTTTGCAAACTTGGGGCACGATCTCCTAAAAAATTTGAAGAGAGACTGCTGCATTATCTGCCTTACAGAAACATGGATGTCTGCTGAGGTCCCAGACTCTGCAATCGAGCTTACGGGGGTTCTCCGTTCATCGTGTGGACAGAACTAAAGATCTTTCAGGGAAAAGCAGAGGATGGGGCATATGTTTTATGATCAATGATTCATTTTGTGATCGAAGGAACGTACACTTCAACATCTCTTTTTGCTCCCCTGATCTGGAATAACTTGTGCTACTGTTTTGAACATTCTGGTTACCGAGGGAATTCACGGCGTCATCATCACAGCCATGTGCCCCCCACAAGCCGACACCGAGCAAGCGCAAAGGGAACTGTAATGGAGTATAAGTGAGGACAATCTCGCCTAAATACTACCAACACATCAGATACAACACGCGAGGGGACTGGGTTTTAGATCACTGCTACTCTCCCTTCCAGGATGTTTACAAATCCCCCCTCCGCCCACCTTTCAGCAAATCGTACCACTCTTCCGTTCTGCTTCTGCCCACTTACAGGCAGAAACTGAAACAGGAAGTCTCCAGTCCTCAGAACGATCCAGTATTGGTCGGAGCTGTCGGATTCTATGCTACAGGACTGTTTTGATCTGACCAAAACAGTCAAAGATAACTTGTCTAAATAATTGGCATCCTGTTGCCTAACTCCGATCATCAGCAAGTGCTTTGAAAAGCCTATCAGAGACCACACCTGTGTTGCCTGCCTCACTGGATTCACTACAGTTTGCTTACAGAAGCAACCGCTCCAGTGATGATGCAATTGCTGTCACAATACACACTGGTCTTTCCCACTTGGAAAAAAGAACCGTATATGTGCGTGCTGTTTGTAGACTACAACTCCGCATTTAACACCATAGTGCCCTCCAAGCTTGAGGCGAGGCTCTGGCTTTACACAGCTCGCTGTGCAGCTGGATCCTGGACTTCCTGTCAGACAGACGCCAGTTGGTCAGCATGGGCAGTAACATCTGACATTTATACACATTTATAAAAACATAGAAGAACAACAAATAAAGAACAAGAAAACGGAACAACACTCAGACCGAAACTCGGCATTAACATTTCACTTATAATTAGCAGCACAATTAACTTCAGCACAGGCTACAAAATAAATTCTGTTATTGAAATATTGTAAAGTGGTCATATGAACTACACAAATGAACGTTTAAAAAATTATATGCAAAATCGAATAGCTCCGCAACGGATGGCGAAAAATGCGTAAAGAAGTCTAATATCTTTCCCCATATTCCCCAAATTTCGATGTTTCTGGCCAGAAATACCAACATATTCACTTTATCTGGTTTTAATAAGCTGCGGATTGGAGTAACTACACTACCCGCTGTGCTGAAGACCCGCTCTGATGGAGTACTGGTAGCACATGCACAGATATTTCTGTGCTAATCTTGCCATGAACGGAAACCTTTTGTCGTTCGTTTTCCACCAAGTCAGCGGGTCCTCTTCCCCATCAATGGCCATTTCCTGCAGGTACATGGTCATTTCTGCCTCGACCTTTTGCTCATCAGTGAGTAAAATAACGAAATTATAGTTTTTAATTGGAAAATGTATTTATGTAAAGAGATATATTAAAATAAATAGTGCACAACTCTTAAGTGAAAGCTAAAAAAAAAAAATGCTTCACGTGTCGTGCAACCTACTGATAAAGTGCCGACGAGTCATTAGTTGGGTTAGTAAAATAACGAAATTATTATTTTTCATATAATTTTTGAAAATTATATGAAATTATATAACCCCCCCCCCACCCCCACCGACGATATCATCGTCCATCGCGATGTTTTACTGTCAACATCGTCAACTGCCAATTTAGGGGACATCGCCCAACCCTATTGTACACACATGACTGCGTGTTAACACATAGCTCCAATGCCATCTTCAAGTTCACTGATGATATGACTGTGGTAGGTCTGATCACTGACAATGATGAAACAGCCTACAGAGAGGAGGAGCACACACTGATGCCAGGAGGGAGAGGTTCTGCTCATGGCACCAGTGTGTGCCAGGAGCACACACTGGTGCCACAAGCTCCTTTGTCTTACTGATGACAATGCAAAAATGTTAATGGTCCTAAAAAATAGGCTTCATTGTCTTGTTTTTATTTTGGAATGAAGCATGACTCCAAACATTTCTTGACTGTGATATTTACCTGTGCACAGGGCAAGCAAGAGTCATTAAACAGATAAACTTTACAAGTAAAAATCTGTGCAAAGCAGCTGGATTAAGATGAGAACATACTGGTATCACCTCACTGTTGTTCGGGTCCACTTTACATCCACTATCTTGCTGGCCTCTGTTCATGTTTGTTAAATAAGTGCTCTGATTTGCTGTTTGTGCAGGTGGTGTGCAGAGGGAGGCAGTCTGATTGGCTGTGATTACTGCAGTAATGCCTTCTGTAAGAAATGTGTGCTGCGTAACCTGGGAAGGAAGGAGTTGTCCAGCATAATGGAGGAGGAGAGGAAGTGGTACTGTTATGTGTGCAGTCCAGAGCCATTGGTGGATCTGGTGTTGGCCTGTGACTCCGTTATGGAGAACCTGGAACTGGCTTATAAAAGAGCTTCCCGGTCTGAGCCAAACTCAGTTCGAGGGCGGGCAAAGGGCTGTCGTGGTGAAGTCTATCTGTTGGGGGCAGTGCCCTCTGCAGGCCTTTACCAACGAATGCAGCGGTTTGTAGATGTTACCTCATCTCTGAGCCATTCCTTCAGGACAATTGTTCAAAGTGAAAGAGAAGAGGAACTGAAGGAAGAGAAGGAGGAGAGAATGGGGCAGCTGAGGATGTTCCGCTCTGTTCTGGATGATCTGCAAGCAGCCAACATTGCATTACAGGTAAAAAGAGAAAAGTAAATGTGTGCAAATGCACTTCAGTCAAAGACTTCACCAGTTAATCTGAAAGAATAAAGTGCTGATGCACCAAAATGAAAATTCTTGGCTGAAACTGACAATTCTGGACACACTGATCCAAAAACTGAGAATGATGATTATTTTTTAAGTGCAATTTGTTTTAATAATTTTATATATATATATATATATATATATATATATATATATATATATATATATATATATATATATATATATTTTTAAGTGATTACACTTAGATAACAAGCATTAATACATAACAATTACAGGTCAGTGTTCTTTTACTGGATTTATAGTAACAGTGTCTGTTAAATTTCGGCCAAGATTTTTTTTTTTTTTTTTTTCCCCTCTCTTTTGGCAGACAAAAAAAATTAGCATTTTATTCTATTTTTGGCCCAATATATTTGCTGGCTTAAATTTCGGTGTATCCCTAGAATGAAGGGTACTTTGGGTTTTTCGAACAACTGGTTGAGTAGTTAAGACCCCGATTATACTCACGGCAAAGTTCTTCATCCTTCGCTCAGAGCCAAAAAGAAGTTTGAAACAGTTAAGAAATGGAATTAGGGTTGAACGGTATACCGGTTCTTACTAAATATCGTGATACCAAAAACAGTACGATATCTTCTTTTTGCTAATTTCGGTACCATATTACAGTATGTTACTATTAACAATATGTTATGAGATGTGACCGTTTTGAGATTAAATCAATAGCCTAGTTTCCATCCAATTTTCGCATTTTGTTATCGACAAAGTGAAAATGCGTAAAAAAAAAAATCTAAATTTGCCATCTTCTGCCTGTTTCCATTCAAATGGCTTTTTATCGATAAAATGGTGTTCGTGATGACGTCATGGCTAAAAACCACTTGGTCACATGCGTTTTTGGTTTATCACAAAAGAAATCTGCCTTTAAGTCGTTTCCATACAGAAATGTACGTTTTTCGCTAATTCGCCTCCCAGATGTCCCTAATTTTTTTCCTCTTAAGTTTTGGTAAAATGGGGAGAGTATTGAGACAATTAATTGAAAATAGCCAGCTTACTGTTATTTTAATTTCACAAAAAAATGCATTCAGAAGTTGCCCTTCTGATAGGACTGTAATATTGGTCATGATGTTGCGCCTATCGCAGGTTGCCACCGGTTCCGACTCGAAAGCGAATCGTCATGGCCCTGTCAAGATGGCAGCCTGCACCATGTAGTGGGGAAACTTTCGGTCTTAGTATAAGGGCCATCCATCGACGTGTATATTCTGTGTGCACAGCTATTAAAGAAACATTGATGCAGTGTAATATCAGGGTTTACATATGATACATTCCTGATATTCAGTAGGCTATTTTGAACAATCATCTAATCTAAAGCATTGCTATCACAACCACATTATGTCCCGCATATTTGTTCAGCAACTTTTAATGACCAACTGAACTTGATTGTCATCTAAAATTAATTTTAGCATCATAATGTAATTTACATTTTTTTTAAGAAGATCAGCAAACGCAATCCGAGGTAAAGAGGGTTATATTTAAAATATTGAAACGTTTTAAAATGTTCAAAAGCTTGTTTTCTGAAAGTTAACTCATTGGATAAATTGTTCTGATAGTTTAGTCTGGGGAAAAAAGTGTAGAACATGTCATTCAGCCGACTTTTTTCGTCGACAGAACAGGGAAAGGCTAATTTAAGTTTGTGTAAAGAAAAGGCACATGTAGGTGTAAAAATATATTTAAAAAAATTTGTTTTGTAATTTATTTATGTAATGGTTTTTTTTTTCGTTTGGTAATGTATTTAATTTCGTACAGGGAATTTTGCCGGCATTTTTTTCAAAAGTAACAATAACAATAATTTTATAGAACTGGGCTATAAGGTAGTGTTCTAAAAAGCACATTTAAGCTTTTCTCCTAGTATTGTGCATTTATTTTTAATTTAATACATCTTTGTGCATAGAAATTATGTTTTTTGTATTGTGGGCTAATTCCGTGACTGTCGTCTATTATTTTGAAGGATGTGGAAAAGCAACTTCAATAAATAAATGGATGGCTACCGTGATTAAATTAGATTAAAACTATGGCCATTCATTTGTTCTCCGTGAGCTTGTCTACGTGCATGAGACGAGATATTTGTGGAAGTGTCACTAATGGAAGTGTCATGTTTGCAGCATCGGATCTATATGCCGTTAAGATTAATCCATAATCGCATACAATAAACTGGCTTTCAATGATGTATACCTTGTCATCATGATTAACACAGGCTAACGATTGTGGCAAATTCTGTCATGTGACACTATATTTTTGCGTTAATGCCAATTTTCTCGATAAAGTGTTTCCAAACCAGTTTGTGACATTTGAAGTATCAACATAGTCTATGTGCTAGAGTTAAACGGAAGAATATTATGTCGACACTTGTGAAATTTTTGCGATAATTTGCGTTTCCATCAGCTTTATTTTGATGCGCTAAAACTTTTTCCGTAGCTCTAAGATTTCAGCTTGCAAGTCATGATGTGAGTATTCCAGCATTATTGGGAAGCTTGATATTACTAACCCGTAAAAAAAAAAAAAGGAAGAACCCAAAGGTCTGTCAAAATAAAAGTTCCGCTAAAATTAAAGCTCTATTCAACTGGATGCGTGAAATTTAAGACAGAAAAATTTGTCAAATTTAATATTCAAAAAGAAGCAATAATATTCAACATAGTAGTATATAATAAAAGTATTGATTTCGTATCGATATCGAGGTACCAGGGCTGGTATTGTAGCAAAGCCAAAATTTTGGGTATCGGAGCAAACATTCAGATACCTCTGGGGGAGGCATTTAGACAGTGGGGATTTCTTTAAGACTGCAAGGGAAGCTCAGCTTCCCCTATAATGTCAAAAAAATAATGGTCAAATATGTACTATTGTGTAAACAATTTATTGACTAAAAATGCGTTAGAACACGTTCATCTCGAAGACGAGTTCGTTCAGAATCAGCTACATTACATATAGCAGGTCGGCTGACTCGATTTACTTCTCATACATTCCCGTAGCGTCAGTGCATTTCCCTGTTGAAGCCGAGCGTCCATTGACTTCAATGTGGCTGCTCTGAACAGTTTTTTTCAGTGCTCCAAAAATAGACGGTCATTGGATAAATGCTGCGATTATGTCCCGCCCACAGACGCTCAGCGTCTCTGGGGGTGAATGAGGAGTGGGCTGGCCCGGACTCCGGGCTTCCGCGTGATGATTGGAGGATCTGTCGAAAGACTGCATCTCCTTTTGATTGACAGCGAATCTGTACTATAAGAAGTCACTGAAACTATTTCGCGCTCAGTCCCATCGCGGATTTCTCAAGTGTAGTCGAAAGACAAAGTGCTGCAACCTATTTCTTTATATTTGTTTGGTGAAATTGCTAGTCAATTTGCATAATACATTTCACACAATTATACACCACATTCCTTGTTTCAGTTTTACCAAGTTTAATATATTTTGTTTTAGAGCGTTCGTTCGTTTGTTCGTTCGTTCGTTCATTCATTCATACAGTAGGCTAGGCTAGCGTCGTACGGGTGAAACTGCGCACGATGGCAGACGGTGCTAATATTGTCGACCTGATTTTGGCGAAGCCATTTGAAAGTCTTCCTTACGAGGAAAAAATTAGAATTAAACAGCAGGGCAGATCAACACCTAAGATTGATTTAGTGCAAAAAATAGGGTAAATAAGTTTATAATGTAGGCCGAAAATGAGCTTCCCCTCTTTGAAAGACCAGCAGCCGCCACTGCATTTAGAGGAGCATTTAAATATGAGGACCCACTAGATTACATGTAAAACATTGACTTATACAACATTAAAATGTGTCATCAATTACTTCATGCTATGAGTAGAATAAACATCAGAGTAGTAAAAAAATTTTTTAAATGTTTTAACCATATGGTGATTATTAAAAGTAATATACGGTGCATTCAGAAAGTATTCAGACCCCTTTTATTTTTTCACATTTTATTATGTTGCAGCTTATGCTAAAATGCTTTAGATTATTATTTTTTTTCCACATCTACACTTTATACCTCATAATGACAAAGCCATTTTTTTATAACTTTGAAAATGTATTAAAAATATTTATAAATATTACATTGACATTAGTATTCAGACCTTTTGCTATGACACTTGAAATTGAGCTCAGGTGCATCCTGCATCTGACATACTGGATATCAGCTTCTGGGCCAAATCCTGACTGCTGGCGATCTATTCTTGCCTTATTAGTGCCCGTAGTTGATCACAATTTGTGGGATTCTGCTTGTTCGCTCGCCTTTTTAGGATTGACCACAGGTTCTCTATGGGATTAAGATCCGGGCATTTGCTTGGCCACGGATCCAAAATTTCAAAGTAATGATCACTTGCAATGTAATGACATGGTGCTCCATCATGCTGGAAAATGCACAGATCATCACCAAATTGCTACTGGGTCGTTGGGTTAAGTTGCTCTTGCAGGAAGTTTTGATACCATTCTTTATTCATGGTAGTGTTTTTGGGCAGAATGGTGAGAGAGCCCACTCCCTTGGATGAAAAACAACCCCACACATGGATGGTCTCAGGATGTTGGAATGACACAGGACACATGGTAACGTTCACCTTTTCTTCTATCGATTTTCCAGATGTCCCAAACAGTCGGAAGGGGGCTTCATCAGACAAAATAACTTTGCACCAGTCTACTGCTGTCCAATCCTTGTACCTCCTGCAGAATTTCAGTCTGTCCTTGATGTTTTTCTTGGAGAGAAGAGGCTTCTTTGCTGCCCTTGACACTAGGCCATTGTCCAAAAGTCTTCACCTCTGTGCATGCAGATGCACTCTCACCAACCTGCTGCCAATATTGAGCAGTCTCTGCACTGGTGGTGACACGATTCCATAGCTGACTTCTCAGGAGGAGACGGTCCTGGCGCTTGCTGGACTCTCTGGGACGTCCTGAAGCCTTCTTCACTGCAGTTGAACCTCTCTCCTTGAAGTTCTTTATGATCCGGTAAATGGTTCTTTTAGGTGCAATTTCTTTGCATATGCTACCATTTTGATGCAAAGCGATGATGGCTGCACGTCTTTCTTTAGAGGGAACCATTGCTAACAAGAATTTAATGATTGGAAGCACTTCTTCCCTCCTTTTATAGCAATCCATCTGCTCTTATAATCCAATCATAATGATAGATTGATTTCATCTGACTAGTACTCATTCACACTTTCCCAGGTGCTGCTGATATGATTAGTGAAATTATGTTAGCTGGTCATTTTGTGCCAGGGCCAAAAAACGGTGAAATTTGGGTTTCTGTGATAAAGTAATTGTTTTTGGCCAATGAAGCTTTTTGCAATTGTTTACAATGCATCTGATCACTCTGCATAATAATCAAAAATGATGCGAATCAACACCACAACAACTGAAGCAGAAAACTTTGCAAAACACAAAATGTATATGTCTGCCAATACTTTTGGCCACGGCTGTATATAAGGTCTCACAGCTGAAAATGCATATCAGTGCAAAAACCAAGCCATGAGGTCTAAGGAATTGCCTGCAAATCTCAGAGACAGGATTGTGTTGAAGCACAGATCTGGGGAAGGCTACAAAAATGTTTGGCTGCATTGAAGGTTCACAAGAGCACAGTAGCCTTCATAGTTCTTAAATGGAAGAAGTTTGGAACAATCAGGGCTCGTCCTAGAGCTGGCTGTCTGGCCAAACTGAGCAAATGGGGGAGAAGGGCCTTGGTAAGAGAGGTGACCAAGAACCAGATGGTCACTCTGGTTAAGCTCCAGAGATAATGTGTGGAGACTGGTGAACCTTGCAGAAGGACAACCATCACTGCAACACCATTAATCTGGGCTTTATGGCAGAGTGGCCAGATGGAAGCCTCTCCTCTGTGCAAGACACATAAAAAAGCACCTAAAGGACTCTCAGACTGGATTCTCTGGTCTGATGAAGGTTGAACTGTTTGGCCTTAATTTCAAGCATCATGTCTGGAGGAAACCAGGCAATGCTCATCACCTGCACAATACCATCCCAATGGTGACGCATGGTGGTGGTAGCATCATGCTGTGGGAGTGTTTTTCAGCGGCGGGGACTGGTCAGGGTTGATTAAAAGCTGAACGCAGCAAAATATAGAGATATCCTTAATGAAAACTTGGTCCAGAGCACTCAGGACCTCAGACTGGGCCAAAGGTTCACCTTCCAACAGGACAATGACCCTAAGCACAGAGCCAAGACAATGCAAGGCTTAGTGACAACTTTGTGAATGTCCTTGAGTGGCCCAGCCACAGCCGAACTTGAACCTATTGAACATCTCTGCAGAGACATGAAAATGGCTGTCCACTGACGGTCCACATCCAACCTGACAATGCTTGAGAGGATCTGCTGAGAAGAATAGCAGAAAATCCCCAAATCCAGGTGTGCAAAGCTTGTTGCATCATACCAAAAAAGACTTGATGCTGTAATCGCTGCCAAAGGGGCTTCATCTAAGTACTGAGTCAAGGGTCTGTATAGGGGTATAACAGTTATGACCCGGACCAGATATGGAGAAAGAAAACCAGGAGTCGAGAAATTCAATTAAAGAATCAAAATTTACTGAAGAATAGTTTGCAGTGAAATTGGTAGAGCCAGCGGCAAAGTCTCACGAGGAGATCGAAAAGCCAACTCGTACCTTACACAAAATCTTACATCAATTATACCATTTGCAAGGACGTACATTCCATTATTTTACTCCTGATTGGCTAAAAGAACATAAAGTCACAACATATAGATAGTTAAATGGCCTGTCAACATTAATCAGCGCACTTGTCGTCCGCGCCCGAGATTTACGTCTGAAGTGACCTCGCAGATGGTCGCGGGGCGTCTTCGAGTCGGCCTGGTGTGCATCCCTGGTTCAAAACCTAGGTAGAAGGTCAAACGCACACACAAAACACTGACGAACGACAGTCCTTCTCTGGGCACAAGACAGCTAGAGCACACATTATCAGGCCATTTGAACCAAAACAGAGAGATAAAATATTCACTCCTCGGGCAGAGGAGAGGGTTGAAATAACATACATTTCTTCCCTAAAGAAATAATAAGAGAAAATCACACTTCTACTATTCAGGTAGTATTACATAGGACTTTAAACCATATAATTAGTCATGGAAAGGTAACAATCAAACACAGAATACATCTGGAACACATGTTTAACGCATTCCCCCTGACCCCCTCCCCTGAGAGGCTGGAGAGCGTCACAAATAAGCTTATCCCCCAAAAGACCTTCAGCCGATGTGCAGGACAGAGAGACTCTGGAATGTTCCTAAAAGAGACTAATTAACATTCAACACACATATGATTCAAAGTATATTTCAATTATGCATAAGAAAGTAGAATTGATTATGTGATCATGCATATAGTTAATTCATCATTTTATTAAAGAAGTTAAGCAACAGAATATAGATAGATATTGATATAAAAGGATATATATATGTATGTATTGATATATCTGATGAGCCAAGGGATTTTGACCCTCACCCTTCAGGTCTGAATACTTTTGTCAATATGATATTTCAGTTTTTTCTTTTTAATACATTTGCAAAGTTATCAAAAATCTGGTTTTCGCTTTGCCATTATGGGGTGTGGAGTGTAGATTGATGTGATTTAATAATTTAAAGCATTTTAGCATAAGGCTGCAACACAAAATGTGGAAAACATTAAGTGGTCTGAATACTTCCTGAATGCTCTGTATATGCAGGAGATAATGTGTCATTTGTCATGTTAGCTCTCTGCATTCATGATGCTAACAGGCTATAGGAATCCAGAATATGCACTGATTAAACCCTGTTATTGTAATTTATGATGACACAGATACAACTTTATATATTGGTGTAGAAAAGAGTGTTAATCGCAAAATTCAGGCAAAGAATGATAAGAGCTTTGAACTGCAGACAAAGCATGAATATAGCAGCATATCAAACAACAGACTGAATGTGACTTAAGAGTTTTTGAGTATTTTAATTCCTTTTGTACACTAAAGAAAAAAAATCACATGGTATGTTCTTTGAAAATGTCTTCACATGTGCGATTGTTCATTTGTAGGATAATATGCACTACCTCACTAGTAACTCTGTAAGCCAGTGTGTTCATGTTGACTGAGTTCCAGGTTACACCTACTGAAAACATGGACCAATAGAAGTTTAGCAGCAGGCACAAAGTGTTCCTGAAATTTCGTGCTGGCAAGCGGTTACGAACCACCTAAACAAACTCAACACCCTTGTTTTGGGCAGTTTTTGCTTGAAATGTCATCACATCCATTAATTCTTCAATTTCGTATTAAGGGCCCTTAAGTCTTGAGGAAGCCCTCTATAGTCAGGCCATGTAGTTTTTATTAGCCTCACCATTTTTAGGCACATTTTTTGGCTTCGCTAGTTCATTATAGTAGGTCCTGTGGTATGACAAATACATTTTTAAAAGTACAAATATTCCATGTAGCCTGGTCTCTTAATTATTATGGTCATAATAGCTACATACAAAATAATCACGAATGTCACACCTAAGGACTTGTCAAATTTTTTTACGGACATGAAAGTTGTGAAAGCGGCTCTAATATGAAAGAAAATCTATTCAAAACACTTTGAAACCTGCATACATTTTTCAGCTTTTTTGACCTTTGACGATCACATGCCTGTCAAATATTTCATGAACCCTAGTCTCTCAATGAATATGGTCATAATAGCTGCACAAATAATCTTATCAAAATAATCAAGCATGTCACAATGCAGAACTTTAAAAGTAAATAAATTTAACATTTTATTACACAACTATCACAGTCCTCAGAAAACAGATTATGCATAATGGAAACATTGCTCACAGCAGGACATTTGAAATCTAACAGTAACGACCCACAGTAATGAGTAATTCATGTTACGACCCTCCCGTTTTATCGTTGTGTAGGTAGTAGGGAGAGCGACATTGTCCCACCCAAATCACAAAACATACTGTTTATACACTGGGAGAGGGTGAATGAGGCAGGCGGAAACAGTGTAGTAAAATGATATACACAGATTTATTGACAATACCAACCGTGTACCATTTACAATACAAAAACTATCCAGAAGGAAAAATGTGTTTTACTAATACTTCAATACTTCACTATGCACATCGAATACTGCGAGGGAGGAAAAGGAACTGGACAATGCCAAATCAAAGAAATGAATAAACAAAACATCCAATCTTCCTAATCTTTTGGTTCAGTAAGCCTACCTAAAACAGAAAAAAGAAACTGTAGAAACAAAAATCTTCAATGTCCGTGACATCGTGTCTAATGCTATACTAACTAACAAAAATAGAAATACAGGGGGTGGCACTTGCCCCTAACCTAGTGTGATTATACAGCAATTCGTTCTACGTGTGCAAAATGTATATCACGTGACAGAACTTACCTACTCCTTTTTCCTCCAGCCAGCACAAGTACATTGAAACAGTCCAAAAATAAGTTTATACGGTCAAAAACCAGTCAACCAAGACATCAAGAGAGACATTCAAAAAAGCATTCGGAAGAATCTGAATACGGAGCGAGCTCTGAAGTTTGTTGAAGGCAAGTACTTTGTTACATAAGATGTCCTTTGATGGATGTAGCAACTTTACAGGTAGTGAATTTTAATATGTAATATTTTACAGTCATATTTTGCATTGTGTAAAGTCCTTTTCCACATTGCAAAATGTCATCCATGCATTTATTTTTACATCTTCAGTGAGGGTTTTAGCACAGTTACAGTTAGCATATACCTGTATATGGTGCTGTCAAAAGATATGACGTAAACCCTTTCTACTCCAGTAAAACTTGTCATAAGCTATTTGGGCAAACATCTTGTCCCATCCCTAGTTGTTATGAAAACAACATTTTATGTCAAGAAAAAGTGTTCTAAAAACAACAATATAATTGTTAACAAAAAGTCAAGGAAATTTTTCTTTCTACACATGTTTGTATTACAGCAATGTCTTAATTTGTGATTACAGGAAGCGCTGGACCATGAGCTGACTGGGTCCAAACGTGCTGGCAGAGCTGCTTTAGAAAGTCAAAAGCCGAAAGGAAAGAGCAGACGGAAGAAGGCATCACAGAGCTGTGAACTCACTAAAGAGCTGGTGGTCAAACTCACTCCTGTACCAGTCAGCACACCAGCTAATAGCAGTACCTCTCCTTCCATCCCTCCATCACCAGATGGACAAAAGATAGAGTGTGGGATGATAGGTGGAGAACTGGAGAAAGAAGGAGAAGAGGTGGAAGAGAAGGTGGTGGAGATGGATGGAATGATTGTAATTGATGGAGAGGTGGAGAGTTATTGTGGTAATAATAATGCTGATGATGATGAGGAGGAGGAAGAAGAAGAGGAGGAAGAGGAAGATGACCAAATTGACACTAAAGGTTTGTCATTGGCAGAGGAGAATAAACGTTCTCCACGTGTGAAAACTACACCACGCCGACGACGGGCAACCACAAGCTCCTCTGCGGAGCATGCTGATCTAGCTGAAGACGATTCTGATTCTGATGAAATACCTGAGGTTCTCCAGACGGATGCTGCCATGGTAAACAGCGAGGAAGAGGGTTTGGTCTGTAGCAGTTGGGAAGGGGATGAGGTAAACCAGCAAGTCAGGAAGCAGCAGCTCTTTGGGCTGGTAAAAACCACGCCTCCGGACAGAAGCTCACGTAAGCGGACACTCAAAGACAGATCTTCATCATCCTCGTCTTCCTCATCTGCGTCTTCAAGGAGGGGCTCCCAGGACCAGGGGTCAGTGAGCAAGATTACCAGGGCAAGAGCCCGCAAAGTTGCCCGGATGACAGGACAGAGTGGAAGTTCGTCAAGTGAGGTGGGAGGACAGGAACTGGACAGTAGTGATTCAGACGATCAGAGTATCAAACCGCTGTCAGAGGGTGTCACGTTGCTTGGCTCCAGAAATTTCCAGCAGTCTTCCGGTGAGTTTCTGCAGGCGCATTAATGGAGGGTAGGAGTGTGTGTCTCAACAGAATTGAAATAAAAATTGAGCCTATTTACTTTTAATAGGAAAACAGTCTTTCATCAGATCTTTTGCTCTTCCTCCAAAATGGCTTGCCTTTTCAGCCTATGTCACCAGGCCCTCTTATTTTTTATTTTTTTTTATTTAATTTTGTACTTTCCCCTCCAATCAACTGTCATATACAGGCTAAAAGTCATGGGAATGAATTGGTCAAAACGTTTATAACTTTTTATATATATATATTTGATTTGAAATGGACTTTAATAAAAAAAAAAAATCTCTTTACAGGTGATGAAATGGACATCCAGCCTGGTCCGTCCATATCTGTGGATGACGATTTAGAAAATAGGTACGATTCTGTCTGCAACAGGGCCCCACACACATTGTTTCAGCACAGGTCCTCTTCACCTGACTCAAGCCCACCCAAACCCACTACAACAAGAGCTTTGATCCAAACCCCATTTAAAAGCATGCAAGCTTCTCGTACATCCACATATACCACCTCTAGACAGGACTTGTAATGCAGAGTTTGAACATGTGACTCAAACTTGTTTGTAAACACATTTTTCTACTCTGTCAATTGTCTGTGCAAGTTTATGTCCTCATGTAGTACAGAAAATCTGTAACCACAGGCAGGCTGCACTGTTGAAATGTATATCAGAGATTCCTCTCCAGAGTAGCTTCTATGTATTTTCCTGCACTGACATAGACCATTGCATGTCTTTGGCAGAATTTGTGAAAGCCAAACTGTCCTCTCTTCTGTCTGTGCTGCAAATTATGCTTTCAAGAGAGTAGAAAGAGCCTGCACCTATTCTTTTCGGATCTGACGGAGCCTGTGTTCAGTAAGACAGCCAACTTCTTGTGTGTGTTTGTGTTTTAGGGCTCAACTGCCTGGTTCTCACGATGTAATGTTTTCGTTCAGTCAGAACAAAGGCTGTGTGGTTTGCTAACGGTAGGTGTTACAGTAGTTTCACATAACTTTTTAGTTATTGGCAGTTAAATATCTTTGTTCGTGGAATTTAAGTGAACACAATTTTTTTTGTAGGCAGAGAGGGACACAGTAGTAGTTTAAGTGTTTGTTTGAGCGGTTGTGTGTGTGTGTGTTCTTTTTCAGGAGGTTAATCCTGGGACAGCAACCTGTATTTACTTCATTTAGAAGGTTAAGGTGAAGATGAGATTTATGCCCTCATCTGAACTGCATTTGTTCAGTATGTGCACGTTTCTATACCTAGAGTAATTTACACGCTAACGTGTTATTTTCAATAAAGTTGCACATGTTGCAATATTATATCCTCATGTCTTACTGAGAAGATCATAAACTTAAATTGTCATTTGAGAGTTCTGCAAAGGATTGCTGCTTTGTAGCAAAAGACGTCAGTGATGGGAGATGTGAGAGAAGGGAAACTGGACTCCAGCATAGGTAGAGATTTTTGTTTAGAGTAGAAGCTTAATTTGGTGCCATGGCTCAGTGGTTTGTGTATCTGCAGGTGAGCAGCTGTGCTCCTGCATACAACATAAGTTTGAGTAGCCAGACCTGCAACTTTTACATGGGTGGACTCAAAATTATCATGGAACAGCAGAACGTGGTTCCTTCAGGCCAGACATGCAGGCTGTGAGCATTCCATAGTTTGTGCAATTGTGTACTTGGGGATTTTGAATAGAGTGTAGTCTTCACTCTCAGATAAGATGTTTATTTGATTTTGTGTATGATCAGCATGGCTCTGAGGAGAGGCAATCTTCACTTATTTACTCTCTTATTTCTCTCTCTCCCCCCCTTTTCATTTCTTTTTCTCTGTTTCTGCAGCCTAACAGGGTTCCCACGCATCATGGAAAACCTGGAAAACCTTGAATTTTGTAATGCGATTTACCAGTAATGGAAAGTTACCAAATGTCCTGGAAAATGTGTTTAGTGCAACGTTATAATTAAACTATTACCGTATGATAAAGAAATCATGGGACCGATCCGGACTCGGAAATAAATGTATTCTGTCATGAAAGCTATCGTCACAAAATCATATTGTTATCATTTGCGTTTGGTTGTGTATTGTGTCATTACCATAACAGATCACAAATTCTGCTCACTCACGATCATCGCAGCTCAGATCAATTGTTTGTTTTGATATCATGCATTTTTCAAAACATAATTATTTCCCTTAGCCACCTTAACTGAACATTAGCCAGCAAATTTGAATAAACGATCAGAATCTAAAAACCAGCTAGCTGCTCATTTGTGTGGTCAGAATAGCTTCTCTTCCCACACAAATGAATGGCTGGCTAACATTAGATGCATTTACAACCATGCCAGTAACCACAATAGGTCAATGGGTGATCACCTGTAATTTACTTTTACATTTCATTAATAGAATATTCTGGTTTAATAACTTAAGCTCCATTGACTGCATCTGTGGCCTGCTGCTGTTCTGCTGATTGCTGAAAATGTTGACTCTTTGACAATTTGTTAGAAAAGAAAATTGTCAGAAATGAAATGCAAAATGCTTGTACAGTAATACACTTAAAAGTATTACCAAAACCCTTACACAAAACAAATACATGTATTGAGCATATGACTGGTGTGATGGAATCGAAATATGAATGATATTGGAATACTGTAAATGTAGTCAATTACTGAACCATTCAGCCGTTTATAAGGCTCAAAGCCAATCTTTTGTCGCCACCTTCTGGTGTAACATATACAAAATGTCTCTCTGAACAATCAACAAATCTGTTCACCAAAAAAGGTCAGATTCAAAAGATTCGAGTCACTGTAATAAATAAAAATCCCCACCAATCTTGTCTGTACAAAAAGCACAACCAGAGGTGCATCCACTCGAAAAGCAGTCCCACCTTAAAAGGAATATTTAAAAACATTTATAACTCTGATAACAAATATATTATTTGTACTGAAGAGTTAATGTTACATTCATGATCAAGTGCATTTAAACCTATCAAGTGCCTCTCCTTTCTGCTAGGCTTCTATTTAAGTGCTTTACTATAAAAAAGGTCATATAGAGAAGAGTCGAAGTTTGTTTTCTTTGGTAAAATGACAGCATGCCATAGATGCCCTAACATTAAAAGTATTGGTAACATAAAATATTGGAAAAATGTCTTTTAAAGAGTGGGAACCCTGGCTAACCTTAAGTAACCTGCTTCCATTAGTTGACTACCCCTGACATTTCCTCACCCCTCTTTCAAACTGTCTTGTCCTTTTTAATTTTAGTCTTTCTTTATGTGCAATCTTCCGTTATTGATTTCAGCCTTCGTGTGAGCTGAAAACCAACAAAAATTGCATTAAAGTCTTAGTATTTATTGCATGATAGTGTCCTTTGTTTGATTAGTATTTATTATTCTTATTAGTTTGAGAAATTTTACACAAAAACAACCTCCCTTTTAAGAAACTTTTCAAAAGATTAAAGCATGCATTATTTTGCTTATGTGTATGAATTGTACGAGAATTGTAGTTCTAATAAAAGTTTATACCCCAAACACAACAGCCCCTGTGTATTTCTGTTTTTGTGATGTTTATGTGCTGCTAAGTTATGTCTTTTTCAGAGGTGCAGAGTTTAAATGGCTGTTGCTGAAATTCAAGGGGCCAGAGAGAAAATGATGTGTTGGCCCCAACGCCCAATGATTTAAAACTTCATAGTCTGTTTTAGTGTTACTGCAATTTTTGCACTCTTTTCAACTAAGTTGAATCTGAGCTTAAGTTGTGCCAAACCCATCTTTCACAATAAGTCTTAAGTGACCTGTTTCTAGTCACTACTCTAATTTTGACAAAATATGTAGTGACCGGAGTTTATCTTTGCACGCCATTATAGAGGAGGGGGGCCCCTTAGTCACGTCCCACAGGAGAGGCCCCTTCATCACAGCCCTTTATAAGCCAAGAAGGCTTCTTATACCCTGCTGGCCTTTTTACATTTTCCAGATTTACTTAATTGTTAAGTACTTTTCTAATACTTCTCTAAATTCATTAAGCAAAACCATAATGGTCCAGCTCACAGACCAGTGGAGCTTTTACTCTGTGCAGTTGCTTGATATTTTATCTATATTTTTAACTTGTTATTCACTCACTGAGCACTTTATTAAGAACACTATGGTCCTAATAAAGTGCCTGATGTGGACTTCTGCTGTTGTAGCCCATCCGCCTTGATAGTGGCTTTTCTGTCAGCTCAAACCAGTCTAGCCATTCTCAGTTGACCTCTCGTCAACAAGGGGTTTCCGTCCGTAGAACTGCCGCTCACTGGATGTTTTTTGTTTTTGGTACCATTCTGAGTAAATTCTAGAGACTTTTGTCTGAAAATTCCAGGAGATCGGTAGATACAGAAATCCTCAAACTCTCCCATTCTGCTGGTTAATAATCGCATTAATACGTAGGTGTACAGGTGTTCCTAATGAAGTGCTCAGTGAGTGTATATCTTTAGAGGTGGGTACAAATATTGATTTTTTTTTATCTTTATTTAAGTGATCTATATATTGATTCTTAAATCCCAAGATGGATGTTTTACTGGATGGGTAGCGCAGCCCTCCACTGAAATGAGAGTAAATCACTCGCATTTGCAACCAAATTTGTGACAATGTATATATTTGGCATCTGGCTGGTAAATGTTTAGAATTCACTTATCAGTGAATGAATTGTGTAGCATAGTGGTGGAGTATTTGGCAGTGAGAGTAAAAGTTTAATCTTTTTAATGTTTGTCCAAAGATGAGATACATGCAGCCCATTTGTCACTGAATAATGCCCTTTCTGTTCTTAACAGTCAGTTGTTGATCATGAACAACAACAAAAAAGCATTAAATTCTAATCGGGCATAGTACAGATTAGTTAAAACCATTCGAGTCTGTCTCGTTAACATGCACTTATTTAAAGACGTTTTCAGAAATGAAGGCTTCCCTTAAAGGTGCAATATGTAACAATTTTCATGTAATTTTTTTTGCCAGTGTGTGAATGGCTTGTAAGGCAACTTAAAAGAAATTAGCCCTTCCCGGATTTCCTAGGTTGCCTATTAAAGCCTGTAGACTGATTTTCACGTGAAGGGAGCGGGTCCGTTTTGCCTGGAAAATCCAAAGGATGTGACGTTTATTCATGCTCCAGAGAGCCTTCTACTGAATCCCGTCTGGCTAAGCGGGAACGTGATCGAACGTGAAAACTAGAGTGAACATCGGCAGGGCATTTGATTACTGGAGGAACCTTCGTTTGGTTTGGGGGATTAAAACCGACGCTGAATTGACATTCTTATTGGACAGGTAAGCTTACATAACCGGAAAGCATGTGAAATATAGTGTCATAAGGATTGATCTGTGTAATTTTAGCTAACTTGATCTTGCCTGCTAACTGTGACGAATGGCAAGCTACCTTGTTTCGTAACTTTCAACGATCTTTTCTTTATACTAAACGTCAGGTATACAGGATCAATTTAAGCAAATACACTTGTTTCTTGATCTTAGTATAACACAAAACATACAATAGTGCAACATAACTGTGCAGTGCAACAGAAAACGGTCTGGTATAGTTTGGTAGTATGTAGCTGTATGTGTGTATCCGTATGCTATGTAAGCTGATAAGTAGTTTTAGTTCAGTCTCAAAGATTGTAAAACAGTTATAACTGTAATTTTAATTATGCTACCTCATCTGTCAGCATGATGTTGGTGATTCATGTTCAGTCTCTTTGTACCAAACGTCATTCTTTTGGTCGATGCTCGCGTGCCTATGGAGTGTGTGCACGAGCAACAGGTAGCTGGTTGCAGTTCACTTAACTGCCACAGGTATCATTAGTAATGAGGGTTTCTGAATCTTAGATACTGCACCTTTAAAGAGTTGTTTTAGCATGCGTTCAACAAATCAATATAAATACCTGCAAATAGTACAAATTATGCAATTAAACAATACAAACTTAACAAAATATAATATATGCAATATTATATTTATTAAATATATTGATTTGTTCATTTTTAAAAAGCTCAAATCTGACCAAAATTCTGAAAACTAATACAATATAATTAGTAAAATTAATATTTTTGTATTGTACCTAATTAGAAGGTCCCCTGTATTTACTGAATTAGCTGGGAGATACTTTATTTCATATGTAAGCAAAAGAGACATTATAACTGAAATATACCCATATGAATGAATATCGAATCGGAATTGAATCAAATAAAATTGAGAGCATGTGAATCGGAATCAAAATCTGTTTCAATACCCAGCCTTATCATTGTGTATGTTTTTTCTATATTCATATATATCATTTTATATCCTTTATAAATATATAATGGCAAAACAGAATATAAATTGCTTCCTCTTAATTTTTTCTGCATAATAAAAATATGCAGTGAACTTGTGAAAGTGGTGGAAGGAAGCTGCATTGTTTAGTGAACCTGAATCAATCTGGTGCTCACCTCACATTCTCTCTATTTTATTTTTAAAAAAATTATATGAGCCAGCAGAATCTGCCTTGCAATTCTTTACAAAACAAGTGAAGGGATAAGGCAGGAAAGGATAAACAGAATCTGGAAACTGCAGAAAGTGTCAAATTACCAATTTGGCATTGTGGGCTAAAGCAAATAACTGGTAATCAGAAGGTTGCCGGTTCAATCCCCACAGCCACCACCATTGTGTCTTGAGCAAGGCACTTAACTCCAGGTTGCTCTGGGGGGATTGTCCCTGTAATAAGTGTACTGTTAGTCACTTTGGATAAAAGCATCTGCCAAATGCATAAATGAAAATAAACTAGGACATTCTATTATATTTAGTAAATGTTAACTTTATAATTAATTATCTTTTAATATTGTTTAATGGCATGCTTTAAACTTAAATGACTAACTGGTGTTGTCTCTTTATTTTTTGTCTCCACTTTAAGTTATAAAGTCGGAGAGACCAGCTCAAAAATTCACCCCATTGGTTCTTGAGCAAGATGCTGTAACGTGCAAGTGAACATGCAATTTGAGCAAATTCAAACTGCACCAGATTGAAAATATTTTCAAACTGAAGACCTATATTTATTGAGATGGCAATGTTTTAGTCTTAAAATTAGTGCCATTTCTGGCCTTAAACGAAGTCTTACTTGCCCCACAAATTTTAATATATTCACTTAAAATGTTAATATATAATTTACACTAAAAATGTAACAATAAATTACTTATGGGATTCATGATGAAGAAAATACCTTTGTCACATCTAGCTACAACTCTCTTCTTGCAGTTACATATTCTCCTCCCTCTTGGGCCACAAGGGGGCTCCCTATAGTCTCATTGAGCTATAACAGCTGCCGGAGTCTTACTTGCAGCTTTAATTATATTTAAAAATAAAATAAAAAATATAAGCCCCCTAAGCAGCCATTTATATTTAGAAACGTCCCTCCTTACAATCCTCTGCAGGCATTTAAAGGTTTTTTGCTTGTCACCTACCCTTTTGCTTTAGGCCTTATTTTGTTTGGCAACTCTTTCCATTTGACAGTATTTAATTTTCTGCTGGTAAATGGCTGAAAAATTGGCATATATATAAAATGAGTTTCTCAATAAATATAGGAATTTTTGCAAGCTACAGCAGTGTACAGGAATTCTTAGTTTCTTTGTACTTGTGTCCATTGCTCCTGCCTGCAACCAATAAGGTTTGCCAGGGTTGTTTATTTTTTGACAGAATTATTTTAAATAAAATATATTAAAATAGCAGCTTAAATTCAATTAAACAACATTTTGCAACACTTGCAACTTTGACAAATCCCAGCAGGACCCCATCATTTTTTCCACATTTTGTCATGTTGCAGCCTATATTTCAAGAATTTTAACATGGGTTTTACACTTCAATCTTCACTCCATTCCCTGTAATGACAAAGCAAATCCAGAATTTTGATAACTTTGAAAATTTATTAAAAAGAAAAAACTGAAATATCACATTGACATAAGTATTCAGACCCTTAACTTGGTACTTAGATGAAGCCCCTTTGGCAGCAATTACAGCATCAAGTCTTTTTGGGTATGATGCAACAAGCTTTGCACACAAGATTTTATGCCATTCTTCTCTGCAGATCCTCTCATGCTCTGTCAAGCTGGATGGGACCGTCGGTGGACAGCCATTTTCATGTCTCTCCAGAGATGTTCGATTGGGTTCAAGTTTGGGCTGTAGCTAGGCCACACAAGGACATTCACAGAGTTATCACCAAGCCTTGCATTGTCTTGGGTCTGTGCTTAGGGTGTTGGAAGGTGAACCTTCAGCCCAGTCTGAGGTCCTGAGCGCTCTGGACCAGGTTTTCTTTAAGCATATCCACACGTGATCTCTGGAGCTCAACCAGAGTGATCATCAGGTTTTTGGTCACCTCTCTTATTAAGGTCCTTGCTCTAGGAAGACACCTGGTTGTTCCAGACTTCCATTTAAGAATTACGGAGGCCACTGTGCTGTTAGAAACCAATGTAGTCGATATTTTGTAGCCTTCCCTAGATCTGTGCCTCGACACAATCCTGTCTCTGAGCTCTGCAGGCAGTTCCTTTGACCACATGGCTTGGTTATGCATTTTCAGCTGTGAGACCTTATATATATATATATACAGGTCTGTCCCTTTCCAGATCATGTCCAGTCAATTGAATTGCCACATTTGGACTCCAATCAAAGTGTTCAAAGATGATAAAGAGAAATGGGATGCACCTGAGATAAATTTCAAGTGTCAGCAAAGGGTCTGAATACTTATGTCAATGTGATATTTCACTTTTTTCTTTTTAATAAGTTTGCAAAGTTATCAAAAATCTGGTTGTTGCTTTGTCATTATAGGGTATGGAGTGTAGATTGATGTGGAAAAATTAATTAATCATTTAAAGGATTTTAGCATAAAGCTGCAACACAACAAAATGTGGAAAGAATGAACTGGTCTGAATACTTTCTGAATGTACTGTATAATGACTTGGCAATGTCCACACTAACATGTTTTTCATTGAAAACTGTTTTCTGTTTCTTAATGTCATTGTTTTCCAAACTATGCTGTACTGAAGTGTTTTCAAAATCTCTAGAAAATGCTATTCCAAGGTGCATGAGAGCCGTAAACTTAGCAAAATCAGTGCATTTTTAATTGAAAATGCATTCATGTGGTCACTGCCTTAGTCAGTATGAAATCAGTGACATTATAGGACTGAGTTTGGTGCGAAAATGCAAACACATATTTGTATGTGCTTCATTCACATGGTCTAATCAGAATGTTAGAAAGAGAACCTTTTAATCTCTTTGCGCTTGTTCATAAAGGTGCTGAAAGTGATTTTAACCATTCTACTTCCATGAGACTTAGCCACGCCCCCTCTTTCCAAAACCCCACACTCCAAAGATTCCAAATGAGCTTTACTGTGACCGCCATTATGCAGAAACGGATGTTAAAAACAACAGCAGAAAAATAGCGCCCTCAATTGACAGCTGTTATGAACAACATGCCATTAAAATGGCAGTAAGTCTCAAAAATTCTCTACACTACAACACTATGAGAGTGCAAAATGATTGACAGGTTGAAAGCACCAATGTCCACAGACACATTTTTGTTTGCTGTTTACTGAGTCTAGTGCTCTGTCACAGAGACAGTTAAGATATCTTACAACACTTATTTCAGTAATATCTCTCAGGGAGTGTGAACCGTTTTTGCATAACTTTCTATAAAAAAAAAGAAATCACTTGTAGAACCTGTAAGGTTAATGTACTTGAAACTTTCAACTTTGACCCTAAAGTGTATTGCTGTGAATGATGTGTGCATGAGGTAATGGTAATTAGTAATCAAAGAATATATTGGCCTGACCAAATAATTGGCCATTTTGTGATCGTCAACATCAGCCATAACCGTTTCCTCTTGACCAATTTAACAAAAGTGTTAGCTTCCCCTTCTACACAGATTGCAATTCTGAAATCGAAACGGCTTTGTCGATGGATAATAAACAATGTCACTATTTTATATATATTTATTTATTTCCTCAAATTTTGATTAATATTATTTAAGAGTCTGCCAGTGTGCAGACTCCACCCCTGCTGAAGTCAGAGTCATGAAGAATCGATCACACGTCCTTCACGAGCTGCTGTCAGGATTCATACAGGTAATGATCATTAAAAAAAAATAGAAAAAGTGGGGGACAGTGGGAGTTGTTTGTGTTTGATGTTTTTGTGTTGCAGAGGTGAGACTATTCAGTGTTGACATCCTGCCTCCCACCCAAGTGTGAGTATGTGCTGTCAGTCAGAATGACACCTCTGCAGTGCCAGTTATACACACACTATCTGCAGAACTACACAGGTCAGATTCACACACTGAACCTACAGGTTAGTAATACACAAACACTCATTTAACATGTTGTTTGACTTTTTAACATGCGTATGTGTTTAGAAAAAGTTGTAGGTGTGTTCAGTTTGTTTCAGGACCTTCATATTCTGAGTGTGTTATGGACCCATCCCTGGTGTCTTAAACTCACTCAACTCAGCATGAATAAGGTATGCACAATTCAGAAACCCAAATCACTCCTCAAATTCATATACATATGATTTTTCTCCATTGCCTATGACATGAAAACAAGTTACTGTATTTGTGTGCAGGAGAAAGAGGAGTCTGCTCCCATTTTTACAGCACTGGGTGCAAGTTTGGTGTCTGGTACTGTGTGTATAATATCAGAAAGTGTTAACTATATTACTAATTAGTCATATGCCTGCACAAAATATCAGATATCAATATCAAATCTGGATGTTATAATGTACTAGGTTGCCACAATGAGCGCTTCGAGGACTAGTCACCGAATTTAAATTTTCAAGGTTCATGATATTCGGCTGGTCCAAAGTGGGGCACTGTATCGCTAACTAAGTTTATGCTTAAAATGTTAAAGTCCCCAGATACCTAAATCAGGCATATGGTGGAGGCAGCTGAGATGAGTCCTCTGCCACCCAGACTGATTCAGTGCACCACCATGAGGAATTGGAGCATTTTGGGATTTGGGCATCCCAAATTGGGGAGAAAAGGGGATAGAAAAAAGGAATGTGACTAATAATAAAAGTTAATTTTATTTCCCTAATATCACAGTTCGAAAGATTTTTAAAAGAATCACAAAGTGAAATTTTATTTCTGTAAAACATCAAATACAAAAGACTCTTAAGTGCAGATCACTGCTGCTGTAAGCATTTTACATTAACATTTATGCATTTGGCAGACGCTTTTATCCAAAGCGACTTACAGGGCACTTATTACAGGGACAATCCCCCCGGAGCAACCTGGAGTTAAGTGCCTTGCTCAAGGACACAATGGTGGTGGCTGTGGGGTTAGAACCTGGCAAGCACCAAGTAGCCACAAACATTATATCTGCTTTTACCTTAGTCAGTGTTCTAAAAAATTTGCAGTTTTGTACTTGTCTGTGAGCTTGCTTGGGTGAATATCCAATTTCATATCTTTGTTGTCCAGAATAAAATATGTAGTCCAGGAGGACATGCTAAACAAATAATTGAAAAATATATTATTACTATTGGTGATAAATTGTTTTACATCATCGCAAAGGGGATCTCAGCTTTCTGATGACACCTAGATTGAGCTTCTAGTCCACTCAGAGGCCAAGATATTCTATGAAAAAATGGGAGTGGTGCATGAACTGAATATTAGACTGAATGTCTATGGACAAGCACATCTGTGAGGTCTGAAATGCGTTATAGTGCCACCTATATTTCAGATCTGCATTTTGTGATGGAAGGGGATAAGAGAAACAAATATTTTTCCTGGTACTAGCTGCAATCTAATGGAATGAAATTAGACTTTTTACTGGGGGATAGAGCCAACAGAACCAGAATTACATGCTTACAAATTTTAAATGGAAATACCAGCGCCTGTGCTTGTAAGAGATGGGCTCAAGTGTTTAACAACACTAAAAACACAAGGTAAGACCGTTCAACATCACATTCAAGTTGTTTGCATGTTTGTGCACAAACCTCCTGCCCTGACTATTGCTGTTTTCTGTGTGTCAGAGGGAGGCTGTTTCTGATCTCTACCCAGCAGGATCTCTGGGGATCAATCTGGTAGCCGCGAACCGAGTCATGGTGTTTGATGCTTGCAGGAATCTGTCATATGATATCCAGAGCATCTTCAGAGGCTATTGCTTTGGACAGAACAAACCTATATCAGCGCACTATATTACAGACACTATATTTTTAGATAAAAGAAAAAGTAACTGTGAATACTGTCCTCAAGTCAGCTTTTTATTCTGAGTTTTTCACATTTATTTCATTTTAATGTTACCTATAGTTGTAATATTGGTGATGAAGGTTTTTCTGTATACGCTGGGGACGATGAAACCTAAAATATTTGAGCGGCAGGTTGCTAAACAGTCTCTGTCCTCCCAAGTACTGGACCAGCAGCAGATTCAGAGACACTTCACACAAAGTCAGCTGTAAGAGCTGTAACGCTTCCAGCCAGAACTATGGCCGAGCAAGCACATGGAAACACCTGCGGTAAATGCAAATACATAGACCTGGTGAACACACACATGCTAACAGAGACACTTATGAGTGTTTAACGTGTTGGTTTGTCTTCCAAATTGTCAATCAGGATGAGGTGTTGGCTCTGCTGCTGAAGAGCTGTGGACAGCTCAAAGTAAGTTATCTTGAGCATGACTTATTGTTAGACCACAAGGAGGAAGAGGAGCTGAGTGAGGAAGAGAGCAGAGCAGCCTGGGCTGAGTACCGCACAGAAAAGGTGCATGCACACACCACATTCTACAAATCTAATGCTACCTGGATTGTGCGGCTTTGGTGGGTTAATGATGATAACAAATGCCCTGCAGGGTTTCAGCTATTATGGAATACCTGGAAACATAGTGGGAATCCTAAAATATGTATGTAAAATTTCTATAGTGATTAGGTTTTTCTAGTTATGCTAGGCTCTTAAGTAATTAATCAGCTCAAAATTGCTCTTTGGCTATGTGCACACCTTTTTTATTTAGGTTTTTGTAGTCTGAAAAGGACAAAAACACAATATTTACAAGCCTGATTAAAACCACATTCATTGTGGTTTGAAATCAGCTTAAAATCAGATTTTTGTTAATGTGTCTCATTCTGAATGGTCAGATCAGATTTTGTGTGTGTGTGTGTGTGTGTGTGTGTGTGTGTGTGTGTGTGTGTGTGTGTGTGTGTGTGTGTGTGTGTGTGTGTGTGTGTGTTTTCGTTATTTGTTGTGCGTGATGGGTTACGTCATCTTTTGCAACAAGAAGACTTTCTGCATTACAAACAGCATAGATGTCGTCTTAACAGGGCAACAGGAAGGCAAGCAATAATGATGGTCAAGCTGTAGGATTGTTGAAAACATAATTTTCAACAAAAATGACTTAAAAAGTGAGTTTAAAAAAAGACATACACATTTTAGCCCTCTGAAATGGTCACGGTCGAAGGTAAAATCTTTGAGGGGAACAAGATACTGTATATGGATGCACCCAGATATCATATATATTTTACAAGGCAGCCAAAGCAGTGCAAACCTCTTTTACATTAATTCAGACATTAACTTAACATTAACCACCTATAGAGATGTACTAGGTGCTGTAACCCACACTGGCTGCGAGCCACAAAAACGCAAAAAGGTATTGAATGTCTCAAGCGAATACGGGACGTTTTAGCATTTTGAGCACTTCAATAAAGGATGGTGGTCCCTTCAAGCATCTTGTCATCCAAAACTGTTTCGCTGCCCGCTAAAAAAAAAAAAAAGTAATGGAAAAGTAATTGGTCATTTGGAACATTCTAGATTTGATAATTGGAGAGGGGTCTACTGGGAAAGTAGGTGTCAAGTCATTAATGGGAGGGGTCAGATTATTGGTAGCAAGAGAACTGCAGCTCAAAATACTAACCGAAGAACAACAAACACACTTGAGAAAAGCGAGATTCCTGTGAGTCATTGAACTCCAACAATGATTTAAACTGTTCTCGAGTTTCTCGTGATTGAGCACTTTGGAGTTTGTAGTGAAAATTTCTTAACTTTGTTAGTCTTGATTAGACAAATAAGTCTTGAGTTTGGTTTGATCGTATTCTGTCCCTCTAACATGCAATCCCTCCTCTAATAAAGGACGACAAACCCCAGCGACCCAACCAAATACAAACGGTAAGGAAGTACTCTATTGTCCTATTATTCTTTTTGTCAGTGTACATGTAAGGAATGTTCATTCCCACATTCTGCATGTGTCAGCTGAGCATGTATACACCAGTGACTGTTATATTCTGATTGTCTCCTCCAGGCCTCTGTACAGAGCTCTAGTGATCCCCACCTGATGCTGCTCAGTAGAAGCCCTAACCAAGAGCTAGAGGTACAGTTTCACCTCCGACCGTAAACCTTTTAAGGCTTCTGTATTTGTGTGCATATCTCAGGAAAAATTAAACAGAAGTAATTTGTAACTAAAGATCGAAGCACAGACAAAGTTTCATGTGACTACCTATTTCGCTCTCTCTTCAGCGTCTGGTTCTGGCTTCTCGAACTCACCTATACAACCAAGAATGGTCCTCCAACTTCACTGCCAGTCAATCAAGGCAGTGCTCTACCTTCTGCTGCTCAGGTCGACTCCATCACCATCCGGCTGCCAGTCAAACAAGACAATACTCCACCCTTTGCTACTCGGGGCAGGTCCAAAATCACCTTCCCTCTGCCAGTCAAACAAGACAATACTCCACCCTTTGCTGCTCGGGCAGCTCCAACATCACCGTCTGGCTGCCAGTCAAATAAGGCAATACTGCACCTGTTGCTGCTCGGGGCAGCTCCAACATAACTGTCCTGCTGCAGCAACCTGAAACAGTTTTCTAAATTAATAACATTTTTTAAAAAATACATGGCCTGGTCCCTCTCTCCAAATTTTGCAAAGAAAGGGCAGGGACTAGTTAATATCATAATATTTGGAAATATGAATGTAGTTTTAGCATCTGAATATATATATTCATATTTAGCACATTCAGAACACTGAATTAACTCAGAAAAAGAAGCTTCATCCTTGCGCACAATTATGACTGGAGACCTGTACTGTTGTCAGTATTCCTGCCAAGTGAAATTTTCATGGCAGCTGTTTGTACATTTGTTCATTTAAATGGAGCAGGCTGTTTAAATTAATATTTTTTAAAGCAAGACCTCTTCCTGGCTGATCTGACTAGTGTGTCTGAGTCCTCACAACCAGTAGCATATGCAGGAAAGTATGCTTGCCACTACAGTACTAGTATGTGTTTTTGGACATGAACACTGGGGCCTGGTGTCCTGTATACAAAAACACTGGTGTCAATGTCTTCCCTAAAATCTAATTTGTTTCTAAATAAAAGAGTTTGAATAGTTTCGTTTTGAAAGGTCTTGTAAGTTCACACTGTGTTGTGTGACATTTGAAGATTTTTTTCTGTTTGTCATCTCACCACTTTTGTAGATGTGGTAAAATAATAGTTCTAATGGAAGGTAAAGTAAAGAAAAAACGTGTCTACTCTTTCTTTCGGGGGCGCTGTTTCTCATCAGAAAGGGTTTGATTCATTAGAATGCACTCGGTGCTGTAGGTAGAGATGCTTTAGTGATCAGAAGAGAGAGACGGATGTCGACGGTCATACCGTGATGCTTCTACTCGCGTGTCTCCGGCGCTGCGCGCGGCTTCTCTACTGGATCCCAGTTACGATCATTATCATGGTCGTGATGTGGTCATACTACGCATATGTTGTGCACTTCTGTTGGAGTGAGTAACTTTTTCGCAAATTATCTGATAAAATTATACAATATTTTCTAGGTAGAGGAAGAGATTTTCAATGGCCAACCAATATATTTAAAGTAATTGGTCAAAAGTCTTCCTACCGAAGCCGTTTTAAATGTTATTGAGCATCAATTATGAATCATTCAAATTAAACTAATTTGTTAGTCAATGTAGATGTAAAGTAAACCTTTACAAAGATCTGTTGACTCTTGTTTATATTTGTGCCACAGGTCTGCTTACCTGTGCGACGCAAAAAGGTACGATATAATTGTATTTTCTATAAAGTCTTTGTTGTAGACATTTTTTATTAAAAATGTGTGAAATTTAGGTTTTAAAGTACAAAACTGTCAAAACCTCCACCCCGCTTTTTTATTGTTGTTTATATATTTATAACTTGACCATCCTCTTTCTTTTATTTTCACTCAGTGTCGTTCCTTTGCCTGTTCCACGTGTGTTTTGGAATGTTTTCGTGGTCATTTTGGAAAGCAGTTTCCACTCCACCATCCTCTCCTTCTGTGGAGGTACAGTAGCAGAATATACTGATGGTTTAGCCAAGCTAATGTTTTTCCTGAGTCATACCTGTTTCAACATGTCATTTTATTTTTGTGGCTTCAGTCTTGGAGTTAGTTCACCCAAAAATGAAAATTATCCTATAATTTACTCACCCTCAAGCAATCCTAAGTGTATATGACTATTCTTTCAGCCAAACTCAATCGCAGTTATATTAAAAAATATTCTGGCTCTTTCAAGCTTTATAATGGTTTTTGTACTATGGAGTATATGGTACCTTAGATTTTAAAGCCCAAAAAGCACATCCATCCATCAAAAAAGTAATCCATATGGCTCTAGGTGGTTAATTCAAGGCCTTCTGAAGCGATGTGTTTTTGTCCAGAAAAATATCCATATTTATAACTTTATAAAATATAATCACTGCCTTCCGGTAATGGCCGTCTACACGTTCACAAGAGAGTCGAGTTCTGGCATATGACATAGGCGTATTAAGCTCCGGTGAGAAGTGATGAATGTGGAAGCGCAGAGGATAGAGTAAAACAAACCACTGGTCACGAATTAGAAGACAACAATGAGGATTTTTAAAGAAAATCTGCACTGCTCTTACTCTTTAGTTATAAATAAGGTGATTACTGTAAATGTAGGTTTCCATGTAAGTTAAAGATAATACTAAAAGAAAATTAACCAAATAAAATGGTTTGTATTTTGTGTCTTGTATTTCTCTTTAAGATGCAATGCAAACTAAGTAGATTTGAAATGGGTGTCATGGCTGGGGGCCTTGGTTGACACTTAAAAGTACTCCAAAGTAATATTAGTTATTTTTAACATATATCTATTACCATAACTTCCTATTTTATAAAAATGAAATATAAACTATTTCGAGAAAAAATGTCATTCACAATCCTGATGATTTCGCCATGAGAATGTGTTGGTCAAAGCCTTGTATATTTAGGTTGGAGTAATTTCCACAAGACACCAATCAGACGCGTTTCTTAGATACTAAGCACAGCCCTTCAATAGGATAACAGACATTAAAAAAATAAATATGCTTAAAAACAAAACCGTCAACATCATCAAAATCTGAGAGGTAAAGTCAGATAGAACAGTATTTTGTGGTTCGTTATTTGATGTTGCTGTGTTTTTCACCCTTAGATGCATGTTTTATTAATATCTCTTTTTGTTTCTGTATCATCACATGAGTAAAATGTATAAATTTGAATATAAACTAAGTAAAAGCAATAGAAGAAATAAAAACACCTATAATGCCTAAAACAGCATGTGGGTAGTGATGTAACACATAGCTGCTCATAAAATCATCGTGATGTATGCATTCAGGTGTATTAACCAAGTACAAAACAAGAAATATGAGAGCAATAATAACACTAAAAAAACAATAGATATGGTGTAATAGTACATTTACAAAGGCATGAAATAATGTAATGTTGTTTAATGAGGTGCAAATTTAGCCTACCTCTATTTCATAAATTAATTCCAAGGGCTAAATTCTTTAGTTTGACCTTAAATTTCAACTACCGGTTATTTAAATCTACACTTTAAAAAATCTAAAGAAAAAAAAAATTACACATAAAATATATCAAATATCAACTTTAGAAAAATCAAACCAAACATTAATTTACAAAAGGTTGCCTAACTCGCTCTTAGATGAAGTCTCATATGCAGGCTATAAAAAAATTGTAATCTGTCGATGCATTTAAAATAAATAAAGAACTGAAAAGGACATCGAATTTTAAACATAGGCCTGTTTACGTTAAAATGAAATGTGTTTTAAATGGCAGCTTTTTTTAATCTGCAGAGATTTATTCATTTTTTATTCATGGGACAATCAAAAAGTAAACAAGTTTCTGCCCAAAAATGCTCACAGTAAATAATACAAATATTCTTGATATTTCACAGAAAATTTGCAAAGAAATTATGCAAGGAAAGGGAACAAGGATGTACAATTTTATAAAAGAGAAGAACCCATAGATGCAGAGAGTCCCTGCAGCGTTTACAATAACAGTGATTGGACGAATACTGTAGAAATGTCGCCAAGCAAACCATATTTGTTTGTCTTTTGTCTTCACATGTAAATGTAAACCGCTCTGGTCGTCTCGATCCGTTCAGCCTCCCGCCGCCTTTCTCAAAGAAAACTAAATCTTCTGCTACAGAGGAACCATGTAAAACTGCCTTTCATTACATGAAAAAACAACAAACAGTTTTTATAATGACTGGAAAGGAGAGGAACTGCTGCTTTCCTTAAACATGAAGAAAAGAGTGTTATGCTGCAAAACCAGTCAAATGCATTTCAGCACCAAAGGAAATTAATTTGAAATCCTCTTGGCTCAAATATCTGAGGGGGCACGTGCCCCTTACTTTGAATGGGCATGACACCTCTTGCTACAATGGTAATGTCTCTTTAAGAGTACTGACCGTGTCGTTTGAGTACTGACGCAGGTGTTTACGGTTGGGCACACATTGCACAGTAGTTTTTTTTTTAATCTCATCCTGAACTAATTGTAAACAACAAAGAATATTAAAAGAGACCTTATTCATAAAAAATGCATGGATCTCATCTTCGGACACAGAATGAGCAAAACTTTACACTGGTCTTTAGCCATGCTGTACATGTGATGTTGTGAAAACAGCCTGTGAAAAAATGTAAGCATATTCAGAGTTGACCGTCAAATGCAATGTAAATGTAATTATGGCATATCATGGCTCAGCTTAAGCGATGGTGACAGTCATGACAACTCAGGACCCACTATAGCCAAATAAGGTAAATTTCCATAGTGTGTTGCGTGCTCATGAGACGCAGCATACAGAGAAAAATCTCAGTTCTAAAGTTCTTCTTTGACAGAACTCAATCACTGGTGAGTGAAATCTGAAAATGTACCTGCTAGTGGCTAATAGACAGTTTTTAGTCGCATAGCGCAACATTTGGTTGCATATGCAGGTGATTTATTCACAATGTAGAGGGCTGTCCCAAGTATGGAAATGTAGGGGTGGGCTTTAGGGATAGGGACCAATCAGGTAGCGGGAGTACGAATCTGTTGGGGAGTCAGGTTTCAGCACAACACTGGTAAGAATGCCGGTAAAGGTGTGTACATGCAATGTGAAATCAGGGTAATGGGCAAAAATCTACCCATGTCAATTGGTTTATTCTTAAGCCATTTATGACCTTACACCAATAAAGGAAAGCAGTTTAATGTGTTTACATGGCCACACACATTGAGCGTGTTTACATTCATACACTGATTATGCTCAATAAGCTGACATCATGTGTGGTCATGTCATCACATTAAACCACTTTCCTTTATATGGTGTAAAGGTCATGAATGGCTTATCCAATGTACACAAGAGTTGAGCACGTGTCTTCACGGTTTGACCTCAAAAGCAGAGGATAACTTGATTATTTCAAATCTCATGTAAATGCAGTTTCCTTGCTTTGTTGGATTTTTTAAATAAGTGGATTTTTGGGAGTTATCAGCATATTGCTGTGCATGTAAACGGGCTCATTATAGGCTTATCAAGCATAATCGGTGTGAGAACGTGCATGTAAACACGCTCATTGTTTCACGCTCAAAAGTATGGCCACAATAATGCATGTTAAAATAATTTTAGTGTGATCAAATCGCTTTTGTATTTTACAAATTTGTTGCTATGATGACGTTATGCTGCAAAACCGGAAAATTATGATTTAAATAACTTTACAGCTCAAATAGTACATGAGTGTAAATAGAAGAATTTATGTAAGTGCTTTTAAAAAATAAGCTTCACATTTCTGCCTTTTAAACCCTCCATAAAATTGGCCCATTCACTTCCATTGTAAGTGCCTCACTGTAACCTTGATTTTTGCTTCTTCTTTTGTTAAAGAAGGGGGAGGAGTCAATTATTTTTGGTGTTAATCAACATTATTTCACAAATGCTGTCAATTGAGCTTAACTTGTTTTAAACCTGGAATATTCCTCGTTAGAGCTGTTCTTTGAAACCATATATAGTTGAGAGTCCAGTTATGTTTTAAAATGCTACTAAAGTGATATTTTACTATGAAACACTTGTTAAAATTCCCACCTCAAAAATTCACCAATCTGTTGGTGAAATTAAAGTCTGAATGATGTGTGCTTTAATGGGTGCAGTACCCCCGGCCATCTAAATAAACAAGGCTTTGGAATATATGGTGATTGATTAGTGGTATTATTTAAAAAGAAAAAATAGCTGAATATATATACACTCACCTAAAGGATTATTAGGAACACCTGTTCAATTTCTCATTAATGCAATTATCTAATCAACCAATCACATGGCAGTTGCTTCAATGCATTTAGGGGTGTCGTCCTGGTCAAGACAATCTCCTGAACTCCAAACTGAATGTCAGAATGGGAAAGAAAGGTGATTTAAGCAATTTTGAGCGTGGCATGGTTGTTGGTGCCAGACGGGCCGGTCTGAGTATTTCACAATCTGCTCAGTTACAGGGATTTTCACGCACAACCATTTCTAGGGTTTACAAAGAATGGTGTGAAAAGGGAAAAACATCCAGTATGCGGCAGTCCTGTGGGCGAAAATGCCTTGTTGATGCTAGAGGTCAGAGGATAATGGGCCGACTGATTCAAGCTGATAGAAGAGCAACTTTGCCTGAAATAAGCACTCGTTACAACCGAGGTATGCAGCAAAGCATTTGTGAAGCCACAACACGCACAACCTTGAGGCGGATGGGCTACAACAGCAGAAGACCCCACCGGGTACCACTCATCTCCACTTCAAATAGGAAAAAGAGGCTACAATTTGCATGAGCTCACCAAAATTGGACAGTTGAAGACTGGAAAAATGTTGCCTGGTCTGATGAGTCTCGATTTCTGTTGAGACATTCAGATGGTAGAGTCAGAATTTGGCATAAACAGAATGAGAACATGGATCCATCATGCCTTGTTACCACTGTGCAGGCTGGTGGTGGTGGTGTAATGGTGTGGGGGATGTTTTCTTGGCACACTTTAGGCCCCTTAGTGCCAATTGGGCATCGTTTAAATGCCACGGCCTACCTGAGCATTGTTTCTGACCATGTCCATCCCTTTATGGCCACCATGTACCCATCCTCTGATGGCTACTTCCAGCAGGATAATGCACCATGTCACAAAGCTCGAATCATTTCAAATTGGTTTCTTGAACATGACAATGAGTTCACTGTACTAAAATGGCCCCCACAGTCACCAGATCTCAACCCAATAGAGCATCTTTGGGATGTGGTGGAACGGGAGCTTCGTGCCCTGGATGTGCATCCCACAAATCTCCATCAACTGCAAGATGCTATCCTATCAATATGGGCCAACATTTCTAAAGAATGCTTTCAGCACCTTGTTGAATCAATGCCACGTAGAATTAAGGCAGTTCTGAAGGCGAAAGGGGGTCAAACACAGTATTAGTATGGTGTTCCTAATAATCCTTTAGGTGAGTGTATATGCCGTGAATAATTTCTGGCCATTTTTTATTGATTTTTGAAGTTTTATCCAATTTCTGAAGCATGTTCTTCATCCAGGCTTTTTTGATCCCATATACAGAAAAGGCAAGCTCTGCCACTCGTGTTGACCCTCTGGAGAGTTGTCGTCCATGAAACTACCAAAGTAGTACCAAAAATTACCATGGTCATTTGGACATGGAGCTTGGCACTACCATGGATTTTTGGACGTGTATCATGGTAGGACCATGGTATATATCAAAGGACCATTGTATTACCCTCTATTACTGCCACAGTACTTTATTATCAGAAATTATTCCTGCTTGAGCAAAGCTGCTGTGCCTGCTTGCTTATCTCCCCATAGTTAGAAAGCGATGAAGAGTAGACTTGTACTCTTACGGTTGTCAACCCATCCACCTGCGAGTTATTCAAGTCAGGTATATCATACTTGACAAATTAGCATAAAAGAAACCCCTCTCCCTCTCAGAGCACAGGCAGCTAATTTACTAATTTGTGTGTGTTCAGTTTCAGCTCTGTTCTTCAGACTCACTCCCTTATGAGCATGACGATGGTGGTATGGAAAAGTGTCTTCTGGAAACCTCCTGGAAGTTTCCAGTTCACACACGTACAGAGAGTGGAGGTCAGGAAACCCATCAGCACTGTAACAGATAAACATGACAATGTGAAGTATAAATTACATCACAGAACTCAACTGGGCCCAGTTCAAATGTAACACAACTCGCACTGAACCTGTAAACATCAACCTGCTTCATTACCACTGTCATTGAGGGATGTCACTGAACTCCAGATCACACCAGAGAGAACGAGGCACTGTTCCAAAACCTAATGAGTTGCCTTCGTATGTAGCATTTTAAGGCATGATATGTGCACTCCCAACGCAAATGCTGTAGAAAGCCAAATTCCAAGGAAGCTTGCATGTTTCCTTTCCAGAGAATGCAATCCCATAACACCTTGTGACGAGCTCTGAAAAAATCCATCCCAGATTGTGAACAAAACGAAGAACATTTTGATTATAGTTATAATTTATTCAGTCCCAAAAAGTATTAAAAATTGTTCAATCAAATAAACAAATTTGCAATACCCAGTATTGCTGCCTATGGGGTGTGTTCCAGATATGTCACTTGTTGCTGTAGAATGTAGCTGTCTATGTAGGCTGTAGACAGCAAGGCAGCTCGCTAGGTTTTGGTACAGAGTCTGCCATTAATGCACTTCAAGTTGGTTTGGATAAAAAGCATGTGCTGAACGGCAGCTAGATAATATTTACCACATCTGGTCTATCTATCACTAAACTGATCTAGCACATCAGACAGGGAATGTGCTGATAATACACAGATCAGTATATGTGTATTGTCCGAAGAGATCTATTATGAGTCCAATGTGTCTCTCATAACGTTGTGTGAATCCCTCTTTTTATTTATTTTTTGTATTTGAATGAAAATGTCCTTTAAATTTGTCATTCATTAATTGTAGTCAGTTTTATATTTTTAGTCAACAAAACTTTTTAGTTTATCATTGTGCAAAATGGCAAAAAACTTTAATCAAATATTCAAACATTAAGAAAAAAGTATAAATATTTATACATTTAAACATGTATCAAACATAAAAAGTACAACTGTCCTTGTTGTGAAAACAAGCTCCTGAAATAATAGCATATAATGAATATACTTAAGTATTAGCTTATTTTTTAGAAGTAACTTTAATGTGAATTCTTCATGCTTTACAGATTTTTATTTTTATTTTCCGCATTTCCAGTTTTTGCAGTTTTGGATATTGCATTGTGTGTGTAGCATGTTTTTAATGGAAACGGCATATTCACAAGTTACACATCCTGACATGCATAACTGAGTTTAAGTTCACCTGTCCATTCGCTTCATTTTCTGTACACATGTATGTTGTAATATTACATATATGTTGTTGTTTTGTGAGGTAATTAAACAGTTTGTAAAGCGGTACAAAAAGGAAGGGGTAGGGTTGGGCTTTAGGGATAAGGCCCAATCAGGTAGTAGGGAGTTCGAAGTTCGAATCTGGCAGGCAGTCAGATTTCACCATTGTTTAATTCTTTCTGTTTACACAGCTCAGGCTTGCCCCGACATAGTGGATAATAGATTAGGCCTATATGAATCAAATATTTCTAGATGTTTCTTTGTCTGTCTACTGTTAATATCTTTCAGTATTATTTTCTCATATTTTCGTCAATCTTATGTTTTAATTAAAACATGTTTTAATTTGTCTCGTCTTCGTTATGGTTTACGAAATCAGAAAACCCTTCGTTTTTGTCAGTAATTTTTTTGTGGAGATTAATACTTCTACTGGGAAACTATTCCACAAACAAATCCAATATTTTACCAGAATGGCTAGTAGAATTATTTATTCAAAAGTAAAAAAGTTTTTTTTTTCATTTGTAAGTTAAAGCCATTTTGAAGTATGCGATAAAGACCAAGTAAATTAAGTCCTTTTGAATTGATAGGAATTCTCACAGATTTCTGTTAACTACAAGATTTTCTAGCTGAAGATAAGTAGATGAATGAACACCTTCATAGATGCAACAATCTTGTATCAAAGAGGAACTCCATTTAGGTTAATGTTCGAGAATATTTATTTATTTATCTGGTTGTTTGTGTGTGTTCATCTCAGCTATCAGGTTCTGTCATCTCTGCCGATTGATAAAACCAGATCGCTGCCATCACTGTTCTGTCTGCCAAATGTAAGAACCATTCTCTATCTCTCTCTACTTCTTTCCTTTGTGTGTGTGTGTGTGTGTGTGTGTGTGTGTGTGTGTGTGTGTGTGTGTCCCACCCACCCATCTACACACACTTCCCTTAATGAAAGGGAGATGTAGAAATGCGATCTGTGATAATTACAGGATGTTGTTGAAGGGCTTGGTCACGATTATTTGAGTGGACCGAGTGAATCTTCTCAAATGAGTTGCGGCCCTAGTCAATATCAGGTTCCCAGGCCTTTGATTAAAGTCCAGGTTTGTGTGTGTGTGTAGAGAGAGAGAGTTGGAGTGTGTGTGTCTGATTACACTGGGGATTTTATTATTATTTAATGAGAATAGTTCCTGCGCCCTGAGCACTCTCTCCCTCTCTCTCTGTAGATGTGTACTAAAGATGGATCATCACTGCCCCTGGTTTGTAAACATACTGTTTTAAGGCTCGTAACATTAGTTGACCATTTGTTAATGGTGTTTTTTTATTTTTAAAGAGTGACACCTGTTCTCTTGTTCTGTGTGTGTGGTGTGCGAGAATGTTCAGGTTGAATAACTGTATTGGATTCTCCAACTACAAGTTCTTCATGCTCTTCCTACTCTACTCATTCCTGTACTGCCTTCTCATCGTCACCACCGTTACACCGACTTGCATCAATCTGTGGCTGGTGGGTGATCTCTGTTTGAGGATGTCCAAGATGAGATGGAAAAATAATTATAGAATTTAGCTTGAAATGCATGTGCCAAGTTCTTAGATATTATTGAAAAGTTTTTGTTCTATTCATGTCAGTTTTTAAAAATAGTTCCCGGTAACTATTTTTATTATAATTTTAAAATGAGTTTTGACAACCTGATCTGATTTGATATATTTAGGGCAATTACTGACCTTGACGAACAGTCATGAGGGTCTACAAGGGATGTCTCTTTGATAATGTTTCCTGTTCAATGAGTTTCTTATGTTTCCTGCATGTGCAAAGTTCTAAACTACTACTATTTAAAAAAAAAAAAATATATATATATATATATATATATATATATATATATATAAAATAAAAATGTCAGGAATTGTATTCTTTTATTTCTTTATGTTCTCAGGAGAGTTACACTACCTTGACTTGTCAACTTGAATCCCTGCAATATCAAAATTAATTCAAAAATTAAAACAAAGACCTTTTCACAATGGCCTTGACACCAAAAAATAAGCATCCCATCAGTGACCCACACATAGTTTTTATTAAATCAAATTTATTTTATTTAACATTATAATGTGTTATATATTTTTTTGCAGTTTTACATTCCAAAATTACACTGAATCACTCTTCTTTCCCTCCCCCTCTCTTTCAGGGCAAGCTGTTTGATAGTTGTGTAAAACTGCATGTTTTGTTCCTGACATTGGTGTCAGCCATGTTTGCTGTGACCCTCTGTTTTCTGCTGCTCTTCCACATCTGGCTGCTTGCCAACAACAAAACCACACTTGGTAAAACCTGCATCTATTACATGAGCATACACATTATTAGCACAGTAGTGTCTTAAATGTAGTGTTCATCTTTTGTGTGTAGAACAGAAGTTCTATAATAATCATAACTCTCTAATTTCTACCTTGCTCTCAGAGTGGTTGTCAGTCCCTTTTTTTGTGGACGGGCCAGATAGTGAGGCATTTGATGTGGGCAGCCAAGCAAACTTCGTGCAGGTGTTCGGAAAGAAAAAGAGACTCTGGCCATTTCCAGTATTCAGCAGGTCATTTCTTTTTTCTGACCCTCCACACCTGCTGTCTTTGCAGATTTTACTATTATGATGTTTCAGTTATTTATTCATTTGATCAGTAACTTGCATGTGTTTATGATGAGTAATAGTTTTAAAAACTTAACTGACTATATATAACCATTGGGCCTTATTTATGAAAAAGTATGATTTTCTGTGTAACATTTATGTAAAACCATTTGTACATAAATTGTCCAATTGAACAGAATGTGACCGTTTGTGTATGAATGGATTTATGACCGATTAACACACATCTGTTCTGTTTGTGTTTCAATGCTTGAAAAAGGCCCATTGTGCTGCATTGTGTTTGAGTGCACAAAGCGCTGCCCTAAGACCGAGTGCAACATCTTATCCAATTGTTGTGACAGCGCTAATTCTAAGTGCAATTATTGTGCCTGCGTAAGTGGAAGGGTTTGCACAATCTGTGTTTGTTTGCGTGCAAACTGTAGGTGTATTTTTTGTAAATGAAGTGCCGCAAAGCTCAATTTACAATTTTCCTGAGAAATAGGTCAATGCGCAAAGACGTTTCAAAAGCACTTCTGTTTTCAGCGCAAGGTTCAAACTCCGTTCCTGCATTTGCAGTTTGGAGATTATACCAACAGGTGGTAATAAAGTCAATTTCCAAACTATAAAGTGGAACATCAAATTATGTCCATGACGATCACTGTTTTTGCCGTTTAAGAAATGATTATTTATTTAATTTGTGTTAACTATTTAGGTCATGGTTTACTTTTCAATTATTTTTATATTTAAAATTGTATTCTCATTTGTATTGATATTTTTCCACCTGTTGTCAGAGTGATTTTTAAGTCACTGCAAAAGGGGCCATTGGAAGAAGTTGGCGAGAGTAAAATGTTTGGATTTGGTATGATTTTTTTTTTTTAACACTTTATTATTATTTTATTTTAGTTTCATTTGAAGTGTATTTTGAATTTAGAAATATTCTAGGTAAAATATTTTGTTTAAGAAAATGACATTTTTAAAAATCAAAATCAGTCGGTGTGTTTTGATACAATAACGGTTAATAATTTGTGTGTCAGTAGATGAAAATGATTAATAATACATACATGCTGTATAACTTAATGGAGTGTAAATACAAATCTTGAGGAGAACCACATTTTCCATGCATATAAAAGGAGCGTGTCCTTGTCATAGTCCTCGTTAGTGCACAAAAGAACAGAAGCCCATATTTCCATTCTTCTAATTAATTTCATACTACCAACTACTTATGAATGTGCTGTCTTTATTTATATCACTGGTGCTTCAGGGAATGGACTATATAATAAGATGCAGACGTCGCCGGAGAAGAACCTCAGAATTAAATTGCACTTGGACCCTGCGCACAATTTCGCTAAACCCACTTGCACCTAGACTTAGCGTATGTTTTCACGAAAATACAAAAACTTCCTGGCCATGGACTTTGCATGTATGACTTATGGCCTAGGGCTAGCACTCTTAAAATAGGGCCCTACATTTTTCAAGCAGATTGATCTATGGGTTCAGATGGAAATCACAGTATTGATGAAATTCAAAATTTACCATAATAAAAATGGTAAAAATTATTTTTTTATTTGTTTTCACACCGTGCCAGATTGACAGTTACTATGGCTTGTTTGCTTATTGTCTCTTATCTATCCATCACAGTCAAGGGGATGGACATTCGTTCCTCTTGAGATGGCAGATGCCGACTCACAATCGTGCAGTGATGAATGGGAATGGGAATTGTGACTTGGAAGAGATAGTGGGTAAGAAATATCAATAATTATGGAATAATGTTTCAAAATTCAACACCCAAGTTTGTTGATTGGTTAATCACAGCTTAGTAGTTATGAGTTAGTACTGTAGTCAGGGTGGTTTTGTAAATCTTTTATTTAGAGGGGGACTGAATTTATCCCAGTTCTCACGCTGTCTCTGAAGGTGATCTCCTCCCTGCCTCTGTCATTAACTTAAGTGTGCTATCACAAAGAGTAGGATTACGAACCACACATACCCTGATATTCCTCCACTCATGCAATATGCACTCTAAATTGCCACAAAATACCTAGAATATTAGGATTTCCTTAATATCTTGAAATGTGTACATGTTTTTTTTAAAAGAGATGTAGAATTCCTTGTTATAAGTATTTAATTTAGCCATTTTGTGAAGAGTTGGGATGGGGAGGCTTGAACTGCAAGTTTACGCTGCCCCCTGGAGGCAAAGCCAGGACTGCACAACCTCATCATGAATTTTGATTAGAGTCATTTGTCTTTCTGTTCTCACTTTAGTCTCACCTGAGGGTGTCTGTTACCATGGCAGAAGATGACTAGCAGTAATGAAATAAGGTATGATAAGCGCTTGTTCTTCTTTTCAGGGACGCTTTCACATCAGCTGTGTAAAGGTGTTCAAACGTAGTAGAAATTGAACTATTCACTCATACTATCTCTTAACTTTGTTTGCCTTTCTAGGTTGCCAGAATGTGTCATTGCCACTGTAAGTCTCTGGACTGAGGCAATTTCTAGAAAGATCTCAATCACAGGTTAAGCTTTCAGGAGCGGCAGGCAGCCCTCTGGGAGAAGAGAGGGTCAACACCTGCCTGTGTGATCAGTTTTCACCTGGAACACTTCCTGCAGGAGAGATCAGGTCTCCAAAACCTCTCTTTTACTGATCAGAGTGTGAGAGAGCATTATCGGGTGTCTTTGCTGAGTGATAATGTCTTAAGTTTATTATTTTGTGATATAAATTTGATTTCTGGAGATCTTGGGTGTTTTACTGTTTTTGAGAGTGGATTCTCGCTTTATGACGTGGCATGTTTCCAATCACAATTAGTTAAAATATCTTCAAAGAGCTGAAGCTGTTGTGTAAAAATAATACTAAAGGACAAATTGTTTAATACAAAATATTTTTATTTGTATTTTCTTTTTTGCATCACTCTACCATGTTTAGAAAACATAGATTTTTCTCAATATTCAACAATCTTGATGGGGTCAGGGTCATGTGAACAAAAATACACCAAATGATCCAAAAACATTATCAGACAGAATACATAATAATAATAATAATAATAATAATAATAATAATACAGAGACCAGCCCCGATGAACCAATCACACACAGACACGCTGTGGGCTGGCCAGGCTTTCCTGGATGGGTGATAAACACACGCAAACCGATTCAACTGAATCAAGTTATTGATGGTGTCAGTCTGTGCCAAAATACCGCTGGCCGAAATGTGTCGGAGCAACAGCATGGACTTCAGTTGTCAGTATAGTGATATCAGGAAACTCCTGAATAATGGACCGTGCACCTGCAAATAGACATTTTGGCTACCATTTAAAGGAATATTCTGGGTTCAGCATAAGTTTAGCTCAATCAACAGAATTTGTAGCATATTGTTGATTACCACAAAACATAATTGTAATTTATCCCTCCTTTTCTTTAACCCTCGTATGGGATTAAAAAATGGGCTATACTCCCGTCTATTTTTTTTATGATAAAATTATACCATTTCTTCTTCCCTGAAGTAATAACATTAAAATTAAGCATTTCTTTTGGGATTTTTTTGTATGCTATTTTTATCTTATTTACATGTACATTTTTACATTTTACCATAAATGTATTAAATTTTAGTACAGTAAAAACCAACTTCTGAAGGCAGATTGCCACCATCTGGATAACAAAATATAAATAACATGGTCTCCTGAACAGTAAAGTGTTTCACCATGGTGCTGCTACAGAATGAACTGTGAGCAAGACTCGACAAGGCCACATTTATTACTTAGAGCTGTTGGAAAATGTCTTTGTTTCCATAACAGAAAGATGCAGTGTTTTTTTCTGGAAGATGAGGCACCTGCATCTAAGTGTAAACTTTCCCACAGTGGAATAGGTATCATTTCGCACATTGGGGTCCCTCAGAATTTGTTTATATGTGTGTGTTCTGTGTTCTCACACACAGGACGCGGAAAGCGGAAAAAGCACTGCACGGCTGCCGCTCACTCTCTCGTAGTGTAAGTGTTTTGTGCAGTCAAGCTGGTGCTTGCGTCATGGTTTCAGGGCCGTTGCCATAGTTACAATCAACAACAATCCATAGCGCTAAGTCACCTACACGCACACAGCAGCAGCAGCAGACTTGCAATGTATGTGAGATAAATATTCTGCACCTATTTTACCTCACCTTCACTGAGAAGTGCCCAGGAAACACACTTTATTTGTATAATGAAAATGCAGATGGACCAAACAGATTTTAATCTGGGATCACGTTTAACTGCGTATATAGTTCATATAGTAGTTAAATAAAATCAGTAGGAAACATGATAAAAAAAAATCAAGTAAAAAGGGCTTTTGTGTTTATTGTTGATTTGGGCCTGTCATCTGCTGCAAGAGAACCTGATGCAATTATTTTTTGCATTGTTTAACAATACACGCAATTATCATTTGTTTTTATTTATAATTTCAGTAGAACTGAGAAATATATTGTGTATGTTTTATTAGCATAGACTTCATAACGCCCACTGAGTTCTGTTAAGTTCATTTTGTTCAGTTCAAGTTAAATTTCATTTTACACTTTATTTTACGTGGTAAACCACGTTAGTACTCATAATTTAAAAGATACCATATTTTTATCTCTTGCGGTGCCTGCTGCAAAGAGCCGTGCATGTTAAAACGGCAGGATTTTGGGCGTGCTTGCATGCGCTAGCGCCTTTCCTTTAAAATGTACTAGACACTTGCGTTTGCCGCCATCCCGTGTGTAACAGCCTTTAGTCTCACCCATTTATTTCTCTGTGTTTTATGTTGCGTGTTCTGCCTCCTGGGTGTTTTAGTCTCACTCATTTATTTCTGTGTGTGTGCATGCGTGTGTGTTATTGTCTCACCCCCTCATTTCTGAGTGTGTTTAGCATTGTGGCTGATATATTGGTTTTATTTGACAAATTTCAACAGTGTTTCCCATTAATTGACTAGAGTCTGGCAGTCCGCCATGGGCTCATAATGAACCGAAAACATTTCTACACTTCTCAACTAAAATATTTTTGCCCTTCTCAGTTACATATAAGTTGCCTAATACAGCTTTAAGAGCACAAAATTGTTTACAAGAGCACAACACTAGCCTCTTAATTTTGCACCAGATTGAAGTATTTAACTTTTAAATGTACAAAATTAATACGGGGGAGCATGCCACTGAACCTCCCTAGAAGGCCGGAGGTCCACCCCCCATAGTCTCACAAAATCCTGTGAAAAACACCGAAAACAATTATCTGATATAGTCTCACCAGTTCATTTTTGTGTGTGTGTACAGATTGATTGATTGTATTTGACAGATAAAACATTTTTTTTTTATGTGTTATGGTCTTTTTTCATTTTCAATGGTTGGTCAATTTTGACCATGAAGAGAAGTCTTTTTTTTAATGGCCAAATTTCTTCCAAATGTTCAGATAGCGTGGAGGAAAAGAAAAAGTGATTCCAATCAAAAATGACCATAAGAGGGTAAAAAAAAAAAAAATTGAGATTACTGAGATGTACTTAAAGGGGGCAATTTTTGGAGGTTTTAAAAGGTAGAATTTACAAGTTTATAATTTTATAAAAGCACTTAAATTCTTTTGTTAAAACTCGGGTTTTATTTGAGCTGTAAAGTTGTTTAAATCCTAATAATCAACATTATGCCACAAATGTTGATTTAGCTGAATTTGTATTGAACCCGGAATATTCCTTTAAGCAATGGAGATTCATTATTCATATATTTGTACACTTAGCAGTAGCTTTCAATTCCATTCCATACACAAATTTTATGGAAAAGTTGCATCATTCCAAAAGACCAACAAGGCATATAACTGAGATTGTCCAGGGTCATCATAAAGGTTTATCCTACGTGCCTTGTTTATAACTGTACAATATCACATTCAAAAGCAACACATTTGCAGCTGAAGACAAAATTATTAGCCCTCTTTGAAATATTTAGTTATTTTTCAAATAATTCCCAAGTGCTGTTAAATGGAGCAAAGTTTTTTTTTTTCAACATTGCATTTCTAAACATAATAGTTTATTATGGCATCTTAAAGAGTGTTTATAATACAAATAGAAACAAAATTATAACCAAGAATAAAAAAATCTACAGGTCAAAATTATTAGCCCTCTGATGTTAATAGTAAATAGTGCTTTATAACAGCCTTTAGTCATTTGTTGTATTTCTCAACAAGTTTTAGGCATTTCTGAGTCGCGCAGCCCATCTCTCAAACTCCTCCAGATTTGTTGGTCTCCTGTCATGGACTCTACTCTTCAGTGTGGCACACAGATTTTCTAAGGGATTCGTGCAGGCCAGTCAAGGACGTTCACTTTGCTTGTTTGGAGGTAGTTCTTCACCAGAAGTGAGGTATGCTTTGGGTCGTTATCATGCTGGAAGACGAAATGTTGACCCAAACCAAGTTTTGTTGCCGATTGCCTTTCAAAATCTGCTCGTAGTCTTCCTTTTTCATGATTCCTTCGACCCTGATGAGATTCCCAGTTGCTGACGCACTGAAACATCCCCACAGCATTATACTCCCACCGCCATGTTTCACTGTGGGAACGGTGTTCTTTTGGTTGAGCGCCTGTCCCTACTTTCTCTAAACATAGGCAACATCTCTATGGCCAAAGAGCTCTAGTTTAGTCTCATTTGACCAAAGGACACGTTTCCAGTATGCATAATTTTTCTCTAGGTTGTCCTTGGCAAACTTCAGTCTAGCTTGGCGGTGTCTCTTCTTCAGAAGTGGAGTTTTTCTTGGTCTGTAACCTCGCAGTCCATTCCTGTGCAGGGATCTAGTGACTGTCTTCGTTGAGACATCAATCCCAGACTTGGCTAAATCATTCACTAGTGTCTTGGCAGTTGTTCTTGGGTCTTTAGAAACTAGAGTTTTCTTTCCAAGGTTTTTGAAATCTTTCACTTCCTGCCTCTGCCAGTCTTGTTCTCCACTGTGTGGGTCTCTTCAAACTTCATGATAATACTTCTCACAGCAGTTCTTGACACCTGAAAACGCTTTGATAAACGTGTATATCCTTCTCCTGCTTTGTGAGCATTAACAATTATTTTTCTCAAGTATAAACAAATTCCTTTTGTCTTTGCCATGATGACAGTTTTATATTACATAACTAGTTATTTAGCAAGATACTAATGCTCAGTTTGAAGTGCAATTTAAAGGCATGGGGGATTAATTAGGTTAATTAGGCAAGTCATTGGATGACAGTGGTTGGTTCCGTAGCAATCTAACAGATAATTTCTTAAGGGGGCTAATAATATTAACCTTAGCAGTTTTTTAAATAATTATTTTGTTCCAGGCAAATTTAAATAAATTAGTCTTTCTCCAGAGGAGAAATATAATAAGAAATACTGTGTTAAAATCCCCTTACTCTGTTAAACATCACTTGGAAAATATTTGAAAAATAATTGAAATTTCATAGGGGGGGCTAATAATTTTGTCTTCAACTGTATATACTATAAGCAGTAGTAGGTTTTTGTTTGAATACTAATGAAATATACGTATATTCCAGTTCCAAAAATGGCTAAATCTGTTAAATACAGCATAAACTGATGACACTGACTTGTTGCAGGTCTCAATAATTTGATGTTTAAAAGATTAGTAAATATGCATGAAGCCCACCTTATTTTGCCGTTACTAAGGTCTTTAAGAACAATTAAGACTACTGAGAGGTGTAGTGACTGTGTTTGTGTCTTACCATGTGGAGTGGAGAAGAGACTAAGTAGTATGATGTGTTTGGCCTGCAGACCGTGTTCATTCAGCACCCGCACCGCTTCGATCACAGTGTTTCCTGTACCTGAACACCCACATACATACACAATGAATTGTGTCCTCTAATATCTGATTTCAATAACTTACTGTATGGTAAAGCCTGGGTATGAAGTACTCACTAAGGATGGGGTACATGAGCAGAACCTTCCGTCTGCTGATGTCAGGTGGAAATTTTGCATAGAAAACTTTGGCCTTTTGTGTTTCCTCATCGCTCTGGATCAGAATCTTACCAATACGGATTGACCTGCAGCAGTCTCTCAGGCCCTGCTCCATGGCCTCACCTGGACATGAAATACATAGGGGTTTTTATGTACGGTACTGTGCAAAAGACTTTAGGCACATAAGATGTTTCACAAAAGCATTTTTTCTTAAGCTAGTTATTTATATCTTTCAACTTTAGTGTGTCAATAGGAAATATAAATTTTCTCTCATACATTACTTTTGCAAATAGAAAAGATTAGAATAGAAGAACAGGGAGCCCTGCAACAGATGTCAAGGCCCCAACAAAGCAATTATGCAACATTTTTCACAGTACTGTGTACAGGGCGGGCACACACACATACACTTCATAGGGCATGGTTTTTGTGTCTTAACTGTGTTTGTGTATATATTTGTGTGACTCACCACTCCTCATGATGCTAACCCCACAGTTTCCTTTTTCAAACTTAACACCCTCGTATTTGTGTCCTGCATTAAAAGCACAGAATTAAATAATTTTAAAACAAAATCTGAAATTCAAAACAGCTGCTGTTCCAATTATGGCTGCATTATACGAATATGCCTGTTACAATATACTCCAATATTAATAATAATATAACATTCTTTAAATATACAGGTTATTAGAATCACAGCAGAAGACGCAAAGGTCTCATTCATATGTATTAATCCTCCAATAGTCAAACTGTTCTGGTGTCTGAATAATGTGGAGATGAAACTGCTCAATTATTACTGTTTGCAATCAGAGTAACATGACAGGGGATCTGACATAATTCCTGGGCTTAAAGGAATATTCCGGTTTCAATGCAAGTTAAACTCAATCGACAGCTTTGTGGCATAATATTGATAACCATAAATTTTAATCAAGGTTACAGTGAGGCACTTACAATGGAAGTGAATGTGGCCAATGTTTGGAGGGTTTAAAAAGGCAGAAATGTGAAGCTATTAATTTTATAAAAGCACTTACATTAATTCTTCTGTTAAAACTCATGTATTATTTGAGCTGTAAAGTTGTTTAAATCCATAATGTTTACAGTCATTTTAGGGTTTGTTGACATTACAGCATCATGGTAGCCAAGTTGTAAAATTGGCTTTAACTTTACACAAAAGGATACCAAGTGATTTTATCAGACTAAAATCATGTTTTGTTTTTTCTCTCCAATATGGAATGCCCAATCCCCAATGTACACCAAGTCCTCGTGGTGGCGTAGTGATGAATATCAGTTACCTCCGCGCATCTTATCACATGGCTTGTTGAGCACATTACCTTACACATCCATGCACAACTCACCAGATTTTTGCTTTTTTTTTTTAAAGGAGGGGCAAGTCAAAATAAATTGTGCCATAAATGCTGTTGATTGGGCTCATCAGTGGTGATTTTTGTGTAGATTAGAGGGATGTATGTGCATGCGAGTCTGGATTGGAATAAAACATGAATTAATAGCCAAAAGAACAGACTCACCTGTTGGCGTGGTTACAGTGCATTCACTGTATGGAAGTTGATTGAGACCCTCTTCCACCACTAGCCTTATCTGAGAGCAATGCAGACAACCAATCAGAATCAGAATGAGATGTAGCAAAACAAATACAAAAAATAAAATGAAAGTCAATGTACATCCTAACAAACCTAACCAAAGTAATTTTAACAATGGTCAAGCTGATTCTTCTATATGTTCAAGCACACAGGTATAGGAAGCGTCAATGAGAAACATGCATTTGAACAGGTAAAGTCAGTTTACATACTCTTTAAGTTGAAGTCTTTAAAACCAATTTAACCACTCCACATTTCATATTAGCAAACTATAGATTTGGTCATGTCATTTAGTACATCTACATTGTGCATGACATGAGTAATTTTTCCAACAATTGTTAACAGACAGACTGTTTAACTTTTAATTGACTATATCACAATTCCAGTTGCTCAGAAGTTTACATTCACTTAGTTGACTGTAAATGAATGTTACATTTATATAGAGCATTTCTGACACTACACTCAAAGCGCTTTACATAGTGAACAGGGGGGTTCTCCTAAACCACCACCAGTGCACCACTGTGCCTTTAAGCAGCTTGGAAAATTCCAGAAAATGTTGTCAAGCCTTTAGGCAATTCACTTCTGATAGGCTAATTGGAGCCAATTGGAGGTGTACCTGTGGATGTATTTTAAGGCCTACCTTCAAATTCAGCGCCTCTTTGCTTGACATCATGGGAAAATCAAAAGTAATCAGCCAAGACCTCAGAAAAAAAAAAATTGTGGACCTCTACAAGTCTGGTTCATCCTTGGGAGCAATTTCCAAATGCCTGAAGGTACCATGTTCATCTGTACAAACAATAGTACGCAAGTATAAACACCATGAGACCACGCAGCCATCATATCGCTCAGGACGGAGACACAATATGATTCCTAGAGATGAACGTAGTTTGGCACGAAAAGTGCAAATCAATCCCAGAACAACAACAAAGGACCTTGTGAAGATGCTGGAGGAAACAAGTAGATAAGTAGATATCCACTGTAAAACGAGTCCTTTATCAACTACCTGAAAGGCTGCTCAGAAAGGAAGAAGCCAATGCTCCAAAACCGCCATAAAAAAGCCAGACTACAGTTTGCATGTGCACATGGGGACAAAGATCTTACATTTTGGAGAAATGTCCTCTGGTCTGATGAAACAAAAATGTAACTTTTTGGCCATAATGACTATTGTTATGTTTGGAGGAAAAAGCGTGAGGCTTGCAAGCCAAAAAACACCTTCCCAAATGTGAAGCATGGGGGTGGCAGCATCATGTTGTGGGGGTGCTTTGATGCAGGAGGGACTGGTAAACTGCACAAAATAGATGGCATCATGTTCAAGAAAATTATATATTGAAGCAACATCTCAAGGCAGCAGCCATGAAGTTAAAGCTCGGTCACAAATGGGTCTTCTAAATGAACAATGACCCCAAGCATACCTACAAAAAATGGCTTGAGGACAACAAAATCAAGTGGCCATCACAAAGCCCTGACCTCAATCTGCTAGAAAATTTGTGGGCAGAACTGAAAAACCATATGTGAGCAAGGAGGCCTACAAACCTGACTCAGTTACACACCAGTTCTGTCTGGATGAATGGGCCAAAACTCCAGCAATTTATTGTAAGAAGCTTGTGGAAGGCTACCCAAAACATTTGACCCAATTAAACAATGCTACTAAATAGTGTATATAAACTTCTGACCCACTAGGAATGCGCTGAAAGTAATAAAAGCTGAAATAACATAATCTCTCTTTAACTTAAATCTACTATTATACTGTCATTTCACATTCTTAAAATAAAGTAGTGATCCTAACTGATCTAAGACAGGGAATGTTTTATCCAATTAAATGTCAGGAATTCTGAAAAACTGAGTTTAATGTACTTGGCTAAGGTGTATGTAAACTTCTGACTTCAAATGTATACTGTCCTTATAGCTAAATGAAGCATGTAGAGCAATATAAGATCCCTATAGCGTAATAGATCTGTTAATCTTTCCCATTTTCTGTACCCCAACATGAACACACTATAAAGACAGAGACTGATTTACATTCATTTAAACACAGAGAAGACCACCATTCTGTACTTTTGTTTGGTATGTCTTACCAATCTATCAGCACAGAACACAAAATCACCTCTACTGGTCGATCTGAGAGAAAGAGAAAAAATTCACAATGTGACATGCTGATGCTGTTGAAATACTATACATGTTGATCTGACAGACAAGAAAAACAATGATCCAAGAGATTTACTCTTCATCTAGAATATCTGAATGTTTATTTAAAGTATATTATTAGACATATTCTGATGTTCTTGTATACGTGCAGTGATATGCAAGCTTTTGACACGTGCAGGTCTGGCCTATATGGGGATAGAAAGCCGGTTTAAACGTAGATTGGACACTCACTTGTCCCGAATGATAGTCTGAAGTTCTCGTATTTGGTCATTTAATGGCAAGAGTTTTAGCTGGGGTCCTATTTGTCGCTGGATGTCGCTCAGGGTTTGGATATGATGCGGTACTGATTCGCTCTGACAGGACTCTGTAGCAGTGCTGCTACTGCGGGCGAAGCGGACGTGCTTCGAGGCGTGCTCGGGACTCTCACTGTTGTTTAGCTGCGGTTTGTGGCACGGCATCTTCTCGATAAGATCCGTTTCCATAGGACTATAAAACCACAAGAAAAAGAAAACTCTACACGTAACTAACTGGTCCACTATATTGATGGCTGTTCCACATGCGATTTTTTTTTCTGTGAAACTATCTCGCCATGTCTGAGGCTAAGCGGAGACACATGAAGCACGACGATGTGACGGTGTAACAACAACATTGCGTCACATCCCGTTTTCACGATTGGATAGAAATGATGTCTATCTAAATCTCATTGACGTGATGAGCGGAACGCAGAGGGTTTCTTTCAAGCAAACCGTTAGAGGCGCTTCATTCAAGCCTCCATTTGATTAAAGAAATCCACATGAGAGGCAGCTTCTTTGATACATAATACCAACAAATAAGAAGTTTGATTAACAGACATGTCATACAATCCATGTTAATATTTTAATAACGTCAAACATGATTCCAATACAAAAGAAATAGAGTATTTGTTGTACGAATGGGGACAGTTCACCCCAAAATGAAAATTCTCTCATTATTTACTCAACCAACCTCATACCATCCCAGATGTGTCTGACTTTCTTTCTTCTGCTAAACACTAACAAAGATTTTTAGAAGAATATTTCAGCTCTGTAGATCCATTCCCACTGCTGATTTAATCCTTCAGAAGATTAAATCCAGTGTTTAGTGTAATCCAATAACTTAAAATAATTAGTTACTGCTTTTATTATTGTTGTTGCAAGTAGGCTATAATATGAAGCATTTCTCTGATTGTGTCATCCATTTACTGGCATTTCTTTATTTTAGGTAACTGCGTGTGTAATACTAATTTGTCTGTGGAAAATAAACAGAATCTGCAGTGATCGCTGGCTGGTGCTTGTAGTCCTCGAAGCCTCACTGCGCATGCGAGCGCCTATGCACCTGTTTAGAGATCCTGCGCGCTCCCGACTCCTTAGCGCGCCGCCGTGCAAAATATGGGGGCGCGCTCTTTATGGCAGGTCTCAGAAGAGGGGGAGCAGCAGCGCACGAGCGCGCAGTCGTTGTCAGGGACGGGGTACAGCTGGGAAAAACACATACGCACGCACACACACACACCCGTCTCTCTCTCGCACGCACATAAGGCAAAAACAAAAGGAGACAAGGCGCTACTAATGCTGGCACCGCGGAGCAAGAAAGCGTGAGCATGCAGCGCGGAGTAGGGGCTGCAGCAGACCTTTGTTTGTTTCCTGGAAACCCTGGAGCGCGAGGGAATAAAATGGAGTGGTAGGGACTCCGAGGCGCGAGAGGCGCGTCCACCTGCTGCTAGACAGTCCGGGCTCGTGAGAGAGGGGAAACATGGTGAGACCACTGCATTGAAGAGGATAAAAACAAAACATATGACAACATTCCACGCGGCTGACGATCAAACGGAGTCCGAAGAGCGGGCGGGACGTGCGGCCCGGGTGTAACGGGAGGTGCGTATGTGGGCTGTACGTGTTTGTGTGCGTGATGCGGTGAGTGGGCCAGTGTGACGCGCGCCAAACGCTGCAATGGGGAGAAATGGAGGAGCGAGTGTCAGCTGTCAAGATGCATCCATATTGCACAGGTGTGTGTGTGTGTGTGTGTGTGTGTGTGTAGAGAGAGAGAGAGAGAGAGAGAGAGAGAGAGAGAGAGTGAAGAGGCAGAGGGGAAGAATGGTTTGGTGTCCTGCAAAAGCTACGAGTAGCAGGCCATCGAAAGCATTGGTGCTCATGACGAATACGTGAGGCTAACCACACACCGTATCCACACTGACACACACAGCTCTCTCTCTCTCTCTCTCTCTCTCTCTCTCTCTCTCTCTCACACACACACGCGCGCAGACCATCCCCCAAGGCCACAGCTATATACGCACTCGTTCACATCCATAATAACACAAACAGTGTCACATGTTTATATTAGGCTATGTATGTTCCGTTTTACGCATTTAAATTTTCCCCGACTATTGCTTTTGGTCGGCTCAGCATCTGCGTCCTATGCGGCATTTGGCGATGGGAAATGCAGAAGTGTAGAGCTCGTATCATAGCGCACCAGGCCTTCAGTAATTAAGGGTGGACACAAACCTGTTACGCCTCTTTGAATAATGTAAATTATCTCTGTTATCCAAGATCTTTAAAGTCCGCTTGGTTCTGTAATGATACAATTTGATATCATCATGTTCAGAGAATGGTGTATCAGTCGCCAGGTTGACACCTGTCCTGGGATGCTGTAATGGAAGTTTCCTTGATACTATCAAACTGCACAAGACACTTAGTGCTATATCAGTATGGGGACAGATGCCCCGTTTTAACCACCAAAATCAATAACACAATCAATTAATGAAATAATCAATCAGAGTGCACGCATACGTCTGTTTGTTTTCCATATATGTCAGTTGCAGTCAGTGTTCAAAAATATTTTACGATGGATAAGGCAGAGTAGTAATGCCGTCAATATAAATGGGTGCAGGATGGATGGATGGATAGAAGGATAATATTTTGGTTGCTTGACTGACAGAATGACCAGGGACAGATTGCAGCAGCCAGCAGATGTATTGATCTCTGAAAAGATCAAGTAAATTCACACCAACATGGTTTCGCGCTCTCTCTCTCTCTCTCTCATGTAATGCCATTGTCTGTCTCTTGGGCTGAATAAATAATAATTTAGTTTTTAATAAAAGCAGTTTGCAGACGTGCCCACTGCCCTGTTCTCCATCTCTCTGTGTCTGTAACTCTGGCAGAATGAGCCCAGCATTGCTGTTCTCAGATCAGTCCTGGGGTTTCTCTCATACCGGTTCCGGTTTGAATATGAGAAGGACTTTATCCAAAGTCATTAGGCCTATATAGCATTTACAGAGCTGGAGAATGTTTATAGTGAATAAGGATGTGTTGTTGGAAATTGGTGTTATGGAATTATGAAATCCCTTTTCTTGCTTTAATCTGAGATTATCTAGATATGCAAATCGAGAGTTAACATTTTATATTTATGGAGGATTATGTTAATTCCTTTAAAACTGTATGCTTAAAAAAAACAGCTTACTGAAATAGGCTTAAGAATATGAAAGTTTAGTCAACTAAATGTAAGTAAATGTCATTTTTAATGGGAAAAAAACGGTATGTTGCCACGGGGTTACTGTGATCTCAGAAATTCAAAATGTTTGCTCAGTAGGATAAATATGATATATGAACAAACAGGGGCTCAAAAATAGGTTTTGTTGAAATGTGACTGACTTGTGATTGTCTCAGAAGCATCAGTAATAATTGGTTAAATTATAAACCAGTCAGTTATGTTTTGAATTGTATGCCATTGTTTATCAGAAAAAGTGTGTTTATGAAAATTGCTGTCATGGAGTTGCATTATGGTAGCTGTAAAATTTCCAGAAACTATTGCAAATTAAAAACCTAGTCCTTTGTAAATAAAACTTAATATTTAAAGGGGTTGGTGGCCTGGGTAGCTCAGCAAGTAAAGACGCTGACTACCATACCTTGAGTCGCAAGTTCGAATCAGGGCGTAATGAGTGACTCCAGTCAGGCTTCCTAAGGAACTTCCCCAATTGGCCCAGATGCTAGGGTGGGTAGAGTCATATTGGGTTAACATCCTCGTGGTTGTCACTCTCTGTGGGGCACATGGTGAGTTATGTGCAGATTAGGGCTGCACCTAACGATAATTTTTTTATTGATTAATCTTCTGACTAATTTGCTGATTATTCTAAATATTTTTTTATTATTATTACTTGATTTATATAACAATTAATTAACCCAAAATAAATATAAAAACTTTCAATATTTTATTTTAATTTTATTTTAATATCTTATCTTCTCTTAAACACACACAAATGTACAAGAAACAAAGTGTGCACTGCAGGGCATTATTCTGCAACAAAAATAGACCTATCTTAACTGGTAATCTCCGTTTTACAGTCCAACATAAAATCTCTCCAAAATAAAATGAAAGAACTTGTTCAATTCAAGTAAAAGGAAAGTGCAATCTACATTTTGCAATCCAGCAATTCTCAGTAATACACACACCCAACTTGGCACATACACACAATCTCCCTCCACCTCTCCTCTCTCTCCCTCCCACTGATCTTACAGTAAAATTGGTGCAATTCGAGCAACAGTTAACTTTTTCTAACAGGAATAAGTAAAACTATTGCAATCTGCATTAAATCTCTGTGGGGTAAGGAATAAAATTGAAATGATTTACAGACTGTAACAGTCACACAGTTTACGCCATTTTCTTACTCATACATGGCCGTTAAAGTAAGCCGAAAATATAAAACAGCCTAATAACAAAATTAGATGACGCATGGTGTAAAGTTACGTTAGCAGCGGTACAGAAATAACTTTTAATATGGGGGCAATGAGAAAACATTTAGAAAATCAATTTTAAGCGACTACTATTAACAGAAACACGTGTTGTAATACTAATATGTCACGCTTGGGTGTGAACAAAAATAAACCGGACTTATGGTGCTGCCTTGATGACGTCTTGACAAAGCGTTCAGGGATGATTTCGCTTCAAGTGTTTGTTCATGGCGGTTGTACTGCTCAGCCATTTCCAATTTGCATAGCTTACACAGCACCACATTGTTGGGTCTCTTGCTAAAATACTCCCACGCTTTAGATGACCATGGGGGAGTTTTTTTTTGTAGCTGCTGCTTGTTCTTTGGTGGAATCCATATTTACATCATTGCCGACGCATGTTATGCAAATTATCATATTTCTGTAATTGATGACATCGATTACGTCGATGAATCATCCCTGCCCTAGTGCAGATGCCGCGGAGAATAGCGTGCAGCCTCCACACGTGTTAGGTCTCCGCGGTAATGCGCTTAACAAGCCAAGTGATAAAATGCGTGAATTGACGATCTCAGAGGCAACTTCGATTCGTCCCCGTCACCCGCATTGAGGCGAGGACCTAGAGCACATTTGAACTTAGGTATGCCAAATTGAGGAGAAAAAACAAAACATTATTCAAAGGGGTAAATACTCATATATATATATATATACACATACATACACGAGAGACGTTCCATGAGCACTGATGGTCTGACACCATTAGCCCTCTGGCGCTTCACTGTGTGTATCACTCCGCTTGTGTTCGTACCGTTCTAAACTATAGTGTAAGAGCATATGGGTTAAGTGCATATGGGTTAAGATCTACTGTTTGTCTTATGTTTTTTTTACATGTTAGCCAGTAGGTGGTGGAAAAAGATAATTTCTGTGTATAATATGAGCCAGTTAGGTGACGCGAAGTGAATCCGCATCATCCAGTGTCTATAAAATTTGTGATCTCTTGTCTAAACTACACTACTAAAGCTAGGAAATAGCTTTAAACTGCTTTAAACTAACAAATTCAGAATTACGGCTCATCACAGCTGAGAGACACAAGAGTAATTACACAATGGGTGCTGTTTAAAATGGCAGAAGACATTGCGGTTTCTATAGTGATCAACTATAACAACCGGCTACCGTGAAATAGGGAGAAATACCCCCACTTGGATGCTATTTTTCCACTGAGAAAGCTGAAAGCATATCTGCTTGGAAGTGGCAACAGGTGATTGCACAACTCCGTCCGTCCGTCCGTCCGTCCGTCTCTCTCTCTCTCTCTCTCTCACTCTCTCTCTCACACACACGCACACACAAACACACACATCCATCCTTGTTTATCCAATAACTTGTTAGAAACAGCACAAGCCGTGATACTATTTCTGAAGTGACATTTTTGAATTAATAACAGGGGCCTGGATGCATCATCTGGTTTGAACCAGCAACGGCAGATTGTGATCCTTCGTGTAAGAAAGTAGTTCCATGCACTTATGACCATACTCCGTTTTTCCTAGTTTTTAAAAATGTACTTGTTCATTGAACTTGTATATATTATAGCAAAATCACACTTGCTATCGTGCTATATGGCCTGTCTCTAGCTCTCTGTCTGAAACGCTTGGTTTTGGCCCCAGCATCACCTAAAAACTTCACACTGTTATGATTGGCTAACATCGTGCAACCCTTCGAATACATCCATATTTGAATCTCAATCGGAACAGAATCAACAAGCTCCACAACAATAAAAAACGAAATTGCAGTGTTTACCCACAATGCACATCCAAAACATTGCATTCTTATGTATCAATCTGTTCACTCAAGCACATCAGCAACATAAACTATAAATATTAAACACTCATGAGGTATGAAACATGAATGGAATTGGTTACTTATGATTTTGCAATTGGGTCCAATAGTGTTTTTAACTGCCCCATCTTTCAATAACAGATATTTTGCATAGCTTGAATCATATTGTGCCTGGTTTACAAGCAATCTACACTGATATAAGCGTAAAACATATAAATTCACGCTGAAATGAACCAAACACACATACAATCAATGCTGAAATCGGTTGATTACACAGTAGGCCTACAATCCAGGCATGAGGCCACATAAGGGCCATAGTGGCACTAGTCCACCAAATCAAAAATGCAGGAATATAAGAACAGTTTGCAAATAAAAAGAAAATGCATTTTATAGCACACAAAATAGCTCACATGCAAGATAATAATCATATTCATGTTATAAATATAGTTATATATAATATTTTTTTCAAATAATTAGGTTTATATGATTATGGTGAACTGAAATGGGTTGTGGTGCAATTCTTACCGAGTCGCTCATTTTCTCTGCACTGTGCAGCTCTCTACAGTCATGCCTGGAAACAGATCCGCTTACTGCGTTTAGCACCAAGATAATGTATCCACGCTTTGTCTCACTTAATTTATTATTATTTAAGTGGGGGCTGCCATGTTTCTGTAGATGACATGGCAGGGTGGGTAAGTTTGATCATCATCTACCTGCAAACTCTTCTCTGAGTTACAAATGACCAGAAACGCTGTTAGACACAAATACACGTGTTTGAAAAAGCAAACTTGATCATATTTTGAAAAACAGACAAAAGAGAAGCCGTCGATGCACGTCTCTGGTTTATTAGCACGCATGCGCGCAGCACAAGCATGTCTCCTGGAACACGCGCATATGACGAGTTCTCACTATTTCTTCAATGGTCGAAATCTAGGAACAATTTGCAGAAATAGTGTTGTCATCTCAGAATGCAAGAACATTGGGACGACAGGTGAATTGTCAAATGTGTCATAATTCAGTAGCTACAACCTCAAAAATGGTCCTTGAACAAGAAGTTTCTCTTCTGTGCTTGTCTACTCTTTAGCCTCCATTTGATTGTAATATTTCCCAACTCTATGTTAAATAGAACATCTGAGTCACTCGCGTTTTTCACCAGACCTCATATTTTACTACTAATTAAAATAAATATTTTGAGACATCGCAGCAGCTCCACGAAGCCCAGAACGTAAGCCAAAGGAGAGTTGTCTGATTTTAAAGATTCGATCTTTGGCGAAATCCAACGCTATAACATTGCAACTTAAGCCTTTACGATCATCTTAACTGACGTCGTTCGCTATTTTACGACGGAGTAATACCTCCCAAACAGCACATACATAGATCGCTTGTTATAAAGTTGTACTTGCTTCGTTGCGGGAGCAATCTGGTCTAAAGGTGCTGATCACTTGGTGCTCCAAATATGTCCAGGTGTTTGTCTTCTCAAAATGAAAATAATGTGGAAATAATAATAAACATGTTAGTTGTTTGTAACCTTGTCAAGGCGCCGAAATGTTTAAAATTACAGAATTCGACAGGACTGTGCGGAGTGCTTGTATACATGCTCATTGACAACCTGAATAATGAAAAACTAATATTCTAATAAAGAGCGTTTTCATACACTTAATTATTTTATATTTATTTAATAAAAACAACACACAAAAAACAGCAAACCCTACTTTCCGCAGCACTGCCCTCATCCACACCAGCACCGTCCACCCACCCATCCTTGTGTTACTCACTCACTGTTTAGGGATGCTAGTCTCTCCCTTAATGTACCTGCTCTGAATGGTGGGGATGCTTGTCTTTCCCTCAGTTTCTGATAGAGGGTGATATCATAGGAAGAGTCTTATTATTTTCTTGCTGACTTCAGGCCTAAAAATTAGCTAATTGCAAGCTTTAGTAATTCCAGCAGGTTGCAATATAATTGCCTTATAAGTAGGGGTGGCTATCGTTAGGATTTTATCAATACTATAACTCCTATCGATACTCCATATCGTTTTTTTTTTTTGTTTGTTTTTTTAATTATTAAATAATTCATAAAAATTCATAATTTTTTTAAAGAATGTTGTTTCTAGAGTAGCAAAAGTCATGTTTACAACAGCAAAGTCACTATATAAACTCAATATCTCACTGGAAACAAATGTAAAATGTCAATAAAATAATTGTATCCAATGACTGTGAAGCAGGGAAGGCTGTGTTTGATGTCAATCCAACTGCGCACATGTGGGTGAAGTGAAGGTGGACCTGTCATCGTCTTTGCTGCCTACATAGCGCCGGGGACAATTGCGATGTTTATTTTTTAATTTAGATATACGTCATATCATTTTTTTTACTTCTCAGCATTGGTAACGTGTCCCACATTTGGTTTGTTGGGATCTGGTCACCCCTAGTGTGTGTGTGTGGAGCGCAGCTCCGAAACAGCGCGGAAATGCTGCAGCAGCGTGATTAAAAAAATACACCAAATCGTTAAAAAGAACCGTAATGTCGGAGCTTATCAATACTTCGGCCTTTAATAATTTAGCACCGTTTAATAACGGGTTTCGGTACCCATACCTACTTATAAGCGCATTTATATCTGCTAACGTTATTTAAAGGTTAAGCTAGTTAGTTAGCTGCAGTTTTATTTTCTAGTCTACACTAGCTCCTCGCTTTTGCCACGTTCACTGTAATACCTAGTGCTTCATGCTTGGCAAGAAATTTGCCCATCGCCTCTCTGCTTCTTTCATTCACTTTTGCTCTCTTTTTGCTCGCATTTCTTTTTTGTGCCCTTGATTTTAGCCTTTGATGAGGCATTTTGACTATCTAGTCAGTCCCAGCTTTGCACAATGCACATCTGATTGGCCAGGTGTTTCGACCGAACCATTTTCACAACAGCGGGGGGTGGTGTATCAGAATCAGATGACAAGTTGAAATATGTTTTAATTATAAAAATGTTTGTATTTATCATGTAAATACATATACATTCCATTTTCGGTGATATAAGCCAGTAAGTAAATTGTTGCACTTGATTCCATTAAGGGTCAACTATAAACCTTGGGCCCAGGGTCATCTGTACCCTTTGACCGACAGACGAAATCTGTAACGTGCATGTACCCGATGAGCATCACATCATACATAATAAGGGGATCTCACATTGCCTGTGCTGTTTCTTTAGCTGGAAACTGAACAGATGGACAAAGAACAGTATTAAAATGACGGGCATCATTGCTAAACTACTCATAGACCTTTCTAAACAGAATGAAGGGAATCTCTCATTGCACACTCACGCTAACCTCCTTTGATAAACATATTTATTTATTTAGGCCTATTTAGCTATATTAGTTTTAAACTGCAGGGTCACTTTACTCACGTATGTCTAAAGAAATCTGTTTAATGAGAAAATCTTTCTAATGCTATCATAGTTATGATTAACAAATAAGGCCAATAAAACGTTATACATTATATATTAGGCCCTATGTGTTATGTCAATTTATATTTAGACCTAATTTAGACATACCACGTTGCATGCACAGACTGCGGAGACTGCCAGCTGATTTCAATGCAATTTTTTTCCCACACTTTTTTTTTATCCTCTAAAACACACAATTCACAATGAAATTAGGCACAGAAGAGTGGTCCACCCTGTTTCACTCCAAGGTCCACTCATTTGGAGATTTCTGATCTCGTGTGATGAACAAACACATTCCAATGCATGGTGAGACATGACACACACAAATATCATCCTGCACTGATGTGATAAGGAACTTTGTTAAATGTCAGTCACAATGTCCTGATGTTGGAATGCTTCAATGGGGGCCAAAGCGAAGACATTGGTCTTTACAGGCATGACAGTGGCATAGCCATGGGTGTGCAAATGCCAATCAAAACGTTTATTTTATTTATTTATCGACTCTTACTAGTAGGGGTGCATTGATGTGAAGATAAATATTCAATAAATCAATAATTGAATTTAATAATTTATTATTATGTATATTATAATACCCAATGTTATAGAATTTTTTTTGAGCCGGTGATTTTACAACAGGTATCATTTTTGTATTCCATGTTATATAGGCCTGTACTCTCCAAAAAGTGCTAATTATCCCTCAATTTACAATTGTGTCTCCAGCATGTTTTGTGAAATAATTCTGAAATGTTCCAAAATAATAAAATTGAATCATGACTAAAGTTCAGAATTCATAATTATAATTGAAGCCTAATATTTGGATAAAATAACAGGCCAAGCAAATCCATTAGTAAAAGTGGCATTAATTTAAGTAATTATAAAGTTTAGCACATAGCTAAAAATTAATTTAGAGCTTGTACAATTTTAGAGCCTCCAATTGTACATGTCACTTTATAGTGCTTCAGTTTTTGCTCTCCTTGTTTTCACTGGCACACCCAGACCCTCGTGTCTGGCTATGCCACTGTGGCGCGACATCTCACATATTCTATCGTCTGTTTACTCTGGACGAGATGTGGTTCTCCCAGCCAGAGGCAGCAATGGAATGGAGACTTAACTTTCCACTGAGTGCCAGGGGGCGAGCCAAGGGTGTGATGATGTAAAAGTAGGCATTGATGTTTCACTGTAGAGGCAGTCAAGTGCTGATGTTTTCATCCCTGTGACGTCAAAAAGAATGGAAAATTCAAATGAACCATTTTTGCAGCATGGTTTAAATAAATGCCCTTTGTGTATTAAGGAGGAAATTTTGAGTTCTGAAACTTACAGTATGTTTTTTTTTTTTTACTACAATGAACTACATGTAAAAAGATCAGAGAAAAAGTTATTCTCGTCATGTCCCCTTTAATGGGAAATACAAAATATTACTTAAAAATTCCAAATTTTAAGTGTATCTTATTAAGAATTCATGTTGAGCCCTGAAATAATTTTTTTTATTTAATAAAATCCATCACAGTTTCAAATGGAGTGCCTGTTCAAGCCATGTTTATATTTCCTCTTTTGGTTTTTAAAAGTTTAAATCTAGATTAAGTGTATATAGAAAAACACTTTGTGTATTTCAAAATCCTGGCTTTTACTTACATATGTGGCACACTACTTTGACACATGCACACACAGCCTGGGGCGAGAGAGAGCACTCTTTCTTTTCTCTTTCACTTATGTTATGAAGCTCTTTCATTTCTTTCACATCCTCATGAGTTGCACTTCACACTGAAGGGCAATCAGAGGACAGAATGATGTAAAACAATACAACTCACTGTAATACTGGACAGATAGAGAGAGAAAGAGGGACAAAAATCAAGGAAGTTCTAGAGAGAGAAAGCTGAAGTTACAAAAGATCTTAAAATCAAATACAGTACTTTCATAGGGCCTAGGTAGCTTGGCAAGTATTGACGCTATCTACCACCCCTGGAGTGGCGAGTTTGAATCCAGGGTGTGCTGAGTGACTCCAGCCAGGTCTCCTAAGCAACCAAATTGGTCCGGTTGCTAGGGAGGGTAGAGTCACATGGGGTAACCTCCTTGTGATCGCAATTAGTGGTTCTCGTATTCAATGGGTCACGTGGTAAGTTGTGTGTGGATCGCAAAATGTAGCGTGAGCTTCCACATGCTGGGAGTCTCCACGGTATCGTGCACATTGAGCCACGTGATAAGATCCGCGGATTGACGGTCTCAGAAGCGGAGGCAACTGAGACTTGTCCTCCGCCACCCGGATTAAGGTGAGTAACTGTGCCACCATGAGGACCTACTAAGTAGTGGGAACTGGGCATTCCAAATTGGGGAGAAAAGGGGATTAAGAAAAATACAGTACTTTCATAGCATGATGAATGGATACATTTTTTGGGAACTATGAAAATTTAAACTGAATTTGAAAGTCAAGCATCTAAATATACTGAAATATTAATGTTAGGTTGATCTATTGCTTGATAATTTTCTTGCAAAGTTTGATTGTAGTTGTCAGTGCTGACTACATTTTAAAGGTTGCTTGGCTTCCTCTATTATCTCTTACTGTGTGTGTGTGTGTGTGTGTGTGTGTGTGTGTTTCAACAGATTGGACAGTGGTGATTATGTTAGAGAGAGAGATATTCAGTTCAGATTGATGGATGTTCTACAGGAGTCCCGATTCTCAGGGGCAGATCACAGCCCCTGCCCAAGAGATACTAGTGAAAATGGTACAGACTTCACCCTCACCACACACAAAATGCAGGATTTTAACTAATTATTTTCATGCAGATCATGTACTCATGTTATTGTGAATCTGAACCTTTTTTGTTTTTAATCATATTGCTTTCAGTTTAATGCATGTGAAATACATATACTACTATACTGTATATCTTTATATATTTACAGATGTTTGTCAGGAAAAGCTTGCTTTTCAGTTTAAATATCTTTGTCTTTGCCTCTTTCTTTTAGAGCCACATGACACTTTGGCAGATGTGTCACATGATCTAAGGCGCTGTGATGACATTGAGCCTGCTGTGCTATCCTTGCCCTCATTTTGTGACCAGAATCAGACCACTGAAGGACCTCTTAGCCCAGCTGATCTGCATGATGGGTCTATCTCCAACACCACCTCACTGTCCTCTCTCTCTTCATTCTCTTCACTTTCATCCCTCTCATCTCTTTCTTCTGTGCCCTGTTCCAAACCTGTGACGCCCTGGTCTGTGCCGCAGACCTGTGACAGGTCATTGCTCTCTAACATGGACTCCAGGGGTGGAGAATGCCTTAGCTGTCTGATCCCCAAAAACCAGACAGAATCAGAATCATGTGATTCTGTGCTAAACTTTGCCAGCATCAACTTGCAATGCATTGGCCCCACCCCCATCACAGGTAGCTATGGTGACCAAGTTCTATCTGATCAGCTGCTCAGTGGCCCTGCCCAGCCAGATGGAACCAATGAGGGGGCTGAGGAGGGGAGGTCAATGCAGGAGAGCGAATCAGATGACGATCCTGCATCCAGGAGCATATACGAAGGTCTTGGTGAGGAGGCACAGGACTGGAGCTGTCTAGAGACTCTCATCAGTGAAAGCCGTATGGAGCTGTTGGATTTATGCTCCCGCAGTGAACTTGCAGTCAATCTGTTCTGTGAGGAGGACGTGGAGAATTACATGTTTCAAGAGGAGGAAACAGCACTCAGTGGGGATGTCTGCTCACTCAAAATACGCTATGAGTCCTATCAGGATGGAGTACATGAGAGGAGTGATTCTGCCCTACAAAATGAATCTCAGCTAGGTTTCTTTCCAAGCTTACCTTGCAGTAGAAAAGAGGGGGCAAAAGAGAAACCAGACCAACCAGTTGAGATTAAAGCGGATGACCATGTGATCCCCAATATTAGCCAAGACAGTAACTTTCTGTTTGACCTCTGTAACTCTCCGGAAGATTCCGGTGAATTCAGTGATGACAGCTCTTGCACGGGCTCCCCGGACCATGGCCTCTCCCTCCGCCATGGCCGCCTGTCTCGAGAAAATTCTAGCTCCTCCAGCCAGTTAAGCTATCGCCTTCGAGCCAAGAGGAAGGTGGCCTACAGAGAAGACTACCTGTATGATGTGGATTCTATAGAAAGTGAAAGAAATGCAGAGAAATGTGAAAAACAGCCTGCTGGGCTCAAGAAAGAGCGTGATGACGACTGGAGCCCAAAGAAGAGGCGGCGGTCCAATCGGAAAGAGCCTCCTGTAATTATAAAATACATCATCATTAATCGTTTTAAAGGCCAGAGGCACATGAGAGTGAGGCTGGGGCAGGTTGATCCATCACCTGCTGTGGTCAGTCTGAGTCCAAATGCCCTGCTGCACTATGAGAAACTTGCACCACTAAAAGCCTACTGGCAAAAAAGGGAACAGGAACAGCAGGAGAAGAATAGATTGACAGCTACAGAAAGAACCAAACGTCTCAATGGCTGCAAAAGACCGCCAAGGACTATGCCCAAACGTAAGCACAGGATGGCCAGACTCAGAATCCAGCAGATCCATGCAGTAGAGAATTCCGTCACCAGCCAAACTATAGTGGTCCCTGCCAACAATCAGCTACAAGGGACTGAATCACTATACAGCACAGAGAAACCAAAAGAGGAGATTACCTCCATTACATACAATGTCAGGGCTAAAAGCAGAACACAGGAGAGAGAGGAAAGGAGAAAGGCAGGTAAAACAGGGAAGATAAAGAAATTCAAAAGTGAAGCAAGGCTTAGGTTGAAAAAGCTAATAGAGGCTGAGACACAGGAAGTCCCTGAAGCCTCTGATATTGAGATGTGTAGCCCATGTTTACCAGAAAACCTTAGTAACTCCCTAGAAGGTAATGCTGTCACAAATGAGACCTCCAGTAATGACTCTGAAAAATGCACTTTGACCCCAACTGCTCCGGGGACTGATGGCAATACAGAAGTCCTCCCAGGGGGATACCTGCAGACTCTTCTGGAAGCCTCCGAGTCATCCAGCAGTGCTAACATCACCTGTTTCCATCCAGGGCAGCAGAATGCCACACTGCAGCCTATCCAGAGCTGCGTTCTCTCTCCCCCCTCTGAATCTGAGTTCCCCCACTCTCCTCCATCTATAAACCATGGGCCACACCACACACACTATGCTGAGCCCAACCTCAATGAACCAAACCAGCCCATTTCGTGGCCATCACAACCGCCTGTTGAACTGCTGCCCTTCTCCCCAGATGTCCCAACCCAGTCACCTGTTATGCCATCAGGCTTTCCCACACCATTGCATGTGTTAGCAGGGGATGGCACAACTGTGACAGGGTATGGACAAGTGTCTCTATCGGGCTGCAGGGTTTCATATGAAGATTCTAAACCTGATGCCGATTACGGTTTGAGTCCACCTGGGTCTCGGAGCAATAACAGTTTAGGACGGCTGGTTAGCTTTAACTCCCTGGGGTCACTATCTGCCACCTCTAGCAACTACAGCTCACTCAGCCTAAGAGAGGGAGAAAGGGAGCGGGAGGAGGAGATTGGTGAGATCAACGATGGCTTCCTATCACATTGCAGCCCACGGCTCATCCTCCAGCAAAGTCTTGAAGAGGTTGCTCCACTTCGAGAGTCCACTGACCTCTTGGATATTTCCAACTTTACCCCCGATAAATTCCGGCATTCATCATTATCTGAGATGTCCCCACCAGACACACCCAACTCTTCCCCACAGCTGCTGGGAAATTGTGGGAAAGCCGGAGAATTCTCAGAGGCAGGAGAATCAAATGCACAGTGGAGCTGTGGAGTTGTCCCGCAGCTTGATCAAGATGGAACAGGAAATGCACGTCTCCTTCAAATACACCCTTTCAAAACAGATGAGGAAGAAGTGAGGCTTGGGGATCACAAAGTTTCAATGAAAAAGAGTGGGAAAAATGGACAAGGAACAAAAAAGGCCAAAACCGCTAAAACAGTGAAAGGAGAGAAAGTGAAGCTACCATGTCAGGGCTCTCGTTCTGTGCGGAAGATCAAAGCTTTGCTGGAGGGAAAAGTAGCCAAAAGTCGGGGAGGGTCAGGGAGTGGTGCTTCATCCCCCACCCTGTCACTTGGCTTGATGGGACCTCAGGGGGAGTGGCATAACACTGGGGGACTGTCCAACGATGACCAACGAGAATTCCAGGAACCATCAAACATCCTGTCCAATATAGTGTCTGGAATGGCTGAAGTACAGCGCTTCATGAGGGCCTCTGCAGAACCTCTTTGGGGGCCTTGCCTGTCACCAGGTCAACATGCCCTCCAGAGCCAGACACTTAAGATTCTGGGTAGTGCCGCTGACCTTAAAAAACGGGGTGGAGCCTCAGGCGGAGGAAGAGGGAAAAAAGGAGCTGGACGTGGTGGAAAAACACTGCCTAAACTTCTCCCACCAGGCTTCTTTTCTCCTCTTGGACTGGACTGCCTTCCACTTTCACACCGTCCAGCACACAAAAAAATGTACCGTCACAAAAGCAGCGCTAAGTTTGCCCGTGAGGAACTGTTAGCAGGAAAAAGGGACATAAAAGGAGTAGCATTGACTGCTTTGGTAGAGAAACGGAGGTAATATTTTCTCTGTGCAATGTACCCCTTCTCTTTTTCCGTTCCCTTCCCTCGCTCCCCGCCAAAACCTCCTAAAAACCTTTCCACATTTCTGAGCTGCATGGCACTGACTTTACCCACAATTCTTTGCCTGCCCACTGGAAGGCAGGCACATCCTGCATGTCAGCCCTTCTAAACTACCTACTAGACTGACTGAGGTCGCACTGTCATGGCTGCACCCTACTCACCATTGCTGCTTAGTTGCATTTTTATCTGACAAATATTCAGTTTTTTTTTTATTTATGTTTATAATTTTTTTTCAAGAAGAAAAATGCCTTGAAAATCTTTGGATTCTCCCATAATTATGGTGTTTATCTAAATATCTATTTCTTTTTCTTTTTGTTTTCCGTTACAGCTATAACACTGTATGTGTTAAATCAGTGTCACAGCACCATCGTTTAAACCGTGCCCAGCGTCCTGCTCTGTCTCTCACCAAATGGTTGCCTTCTGTTCAGGGGTCAAAAGTCATGTGTATTATTCTGTGCTAAGAATTGCTTTCCCCTTGTAACTGTGCCAACCCCTCAGAACATTGGGCTTTGACATTCTAAAAGAAAGAGGAATTCTTGAACAGGATGCTCTTGTTTTCTGAGGTTCCAAAATGTACCAGTGTCAAATGAGATTTTATCATTATTGTTATTTGTTTAAAAGTTGTGAAAGGGAAGGTTTATTCATCTGATCTCCAGTGAATCTCCTCCTGCCAGTATCAAAATGCTGTTGTACACAAACATATGCACTATTTACAAAATAAGATTATATAAAACATGTTTAAATTAACGTGCCAAACTATGAACAATTAATTGTACAGACATTTTTATCTACATAAGTATTTGCGGTTTTATAATGTGGCAGTGATTGAAAAGCGTATGTGTGCTTGGGGGAAGGGGGCAAGTTAAGATTAGAGGCATGAAGTGAGAGATTCATGAACATAATTGCAGGGAGGGAGTTTAAGAACCATAATGGCAAAGAAAAAAAAATGGTAGCTTTTCATTCTGATTAATTTCTGGATGGTTAAAGATCATTGTAGGTGTAACACAAAGACAACAAAAAGGAATCAATCCTGCAGATTACAATACATTACATAAAGCATTTTAACTTGTTTGCGTCCCAAGCTTCTAATTTAGCTCAGTAGCTCTCCTATGTTCTTCAAATGAATTTTATGCCATTAAAACCAGTTTAAGACAGGACCAAATATTTTTTGAAAGTTTTTCTAATTTGTTGCTAGTGATGTGCATGCATTTAAAAACATGATATGAAAATGTGTTGTGAATGCTGATCCCCGTATTATTACTTTCTCTGACTCGCCTGTTTTTTCTTTCCTGATTTTAAAACCATAATTTTCCAATTGCCGTTGAAATGTTATTTGTTGTGTGTGTGTATATATATATATATATATATATATAAAAAGAAAAGATGCCACTGTGGTTAACCCCTGTTCTGTTTATTTAATTTCTGCAGGATCTTTTTTTTCTTTTTTTTTTTTTTTTATACAACTTCCTGAATCCGCTCTTTTGAGAATATCTCAGAAGGAAGGAGGTTTCTTTTGCTCTTGCACTGACTTGGAATGTGAAACACTTCTGAGTTGGTGAACAGTACATGCAATTGATGACAGCGTTTAAGTTTAAGAAATTTTACACCTTTTTCTAGTTTAGCAGGTATTTGTACAACACTCTACACATTTGGTTCTATTATTAGAACAACTTTTCTATGAAAAGACATTCCACAGCTGGTGGTGTGATTCACAAGTGACAAGCTCTAAAAACCTCTCGATTTTTGGGGAACGAATTAGAGCTTTCCCAGCCTCATCAAGCAAAAGACCAGGAAAAATTATTCAGAAAATATTTTAAGTTTATGTTGTCTAAGAGATTTTTTTGTCCCTGCTGAGCGAATGGAGATGTAACACAGTTGGTTCAGGTCCGTTGACTCTGGAAACCCAACTGCATTACCATCTCTCATTCCCACAGCTGCCCATCTCACCAAACAAACTCAAGCCACTCTCAGTGCTGCCCCCTGCCGTTCTGTTTTAATATAGCACTGCTGTTGCTAAACCTGCAGGACATCTGTGATGTCAGTGCAGGGAGATCCTGTTCAAATTTGTAGAACAGAGTTGAAATTATTATAGCACAAGTACCCTGCACTAACTGAAGGTGTTCATATTTTTTAAAAGTTCTAAAAAATTGTTATTCCCCTATAAGTGCATCATGTGAATTTTGAACAAGCATATCAAAAACTTAATTGTGCCCTATTTATGAATGTATTGTAATGTCATGTTGGAAGTATTTTATTTTATTTTTTTTTTTTTTTTTTACTACATTACTTGTAACTACTTTTGCCTTTTGCTCATCATCAAGGTAAAAAGAAACTGTTTGTACTGCCTGCTCAGTCTTAGCCAGGTGGATTATCAATGATCTGTTGATGTAGGAAAAAAATGACCTGTATATTTTTCATTGTGCCAATTTGTAACATATTTTCTAAGTGTATATTTTTCTTAGAAAGTGATGTGAGGTCGTTCTTACTGTAGCTTCTGTTTTTTCCCTTTTTAGCAAGTGAAAAGGTTGCTAATTGCCATGATCTTTTTTTTCTTCTCTTATTTGTTTTTGTTTGTTTGTTTTAAAACCAAAAATTTAAAATACTAAAATAAAAATAATAAAAATAAAAAAACTATTGTAAAGGAGAGAAAAGGAGAGCAAGCTGTGACTCTATATTGAGAGTTTTTGTAATTGGACCAATCTTGATGTAAGAGTGTTGTGCTCTAGTAAAATATATATTAATTTAAAGATAAAAAGAAACCATGAAAACAGACAGTGGAACAATTACACTAATTTGTGATCTCATTGCTGTTTTATAGATTTTCATGTAAATTATTCTAGTATTTTGTTTTGTTGTATCTGTCACAAAAGTTTAAATATTTGTGATCAAGCCTGTATGGTGACAAATGTAATATTGGTAACTTGCTGAGTTTTGTAATCATGTTTATCGAATAAATATTAATTAAAAGAGCTTTTGATCACTTTTGTCAGTACTGTCTCATTTTTGTTTTGCAAGAAAAATTAGAAATACTGATTTAATCAGACCAACGTGATTCCGTTTGCTTAAATGAGCCACACCATGAAAAGAGGTTTTGTCATTGTTCTTGGTAAAGGTAGCTGGTTTATGCTCATCTGGCTCCAGATGTTCAACCTCAAGGGGCGGTTTTGGCGAAGTTTAAAGGAATAGTTCACCCAAAAATGAAAATGTTCTCTTTTACTCACCTTCATGCTATCACAGATGTGTAGACTTTCGTTCTTCTGTTGAACACAAATAAAAACATTTTTAAAGAATATCTCAGCTCTGTAGGTCAATAACATGCAAGTGAATGGTGACCAGAAATTTGAAGGTCCAAAAACCACATAAAGACAGCATAAATGTAATCCAATAAACCATCCAATAAGTTTTGCGTGAGAAATATAACTCCTTTTTTGCTCCTTTTTCAGAATGTGGAAGTAAAAGTGGAGATTTATAGGTAAAAATAATTCAGAATTGATCTGGACCTATAGAGCTGGAATATTGTTCAAAAAAATCTACATTTGCATTCTGCAGAAGAAAGTCATACACATCTGGGATAGCAGGAGGGTGAGTAAATTATGAGCGATTTTTCATTTTTCTGATAACTATCCCTTTAACCGATAGTTAGATAACACACAGATACAATAGCTTCAATAGAAAGAGAACTTCCCTGCTCTGTGGAGAATAATGGTCATCACAAATATGTGCTAATATTCTCTCTGTGCATATGCCATAGGATTAAAGACTGATGAACTACATGCACTGAAAAAAAAAATGGGTCTGATTTATTAAATGTTATTATTGTTTCTCTTATAAACTTGTTTTCTTTTTTTCGATTAATGTAATTCTTTAAAATGTGCACTCTTGCATTATGCTGAGTGAATGTGAACCAATTAAGTTTGTTCAACAACATGGGCAAGGGGATTTGTAGTTCCCAGGATGCTTTGCATGGGAATTGCCATGAGTAAAAACTTGGAAATGAAGTGTTCTTTTATATATTTATGAGCATGATGAGAAAAAGGGGTGACTAAATAGTGTTTAATTTTGTTCTTTTGTTATTAAGAACCGATTCTGATATGCTGGGTTACCATTGTGTTAAAGAGTGGAACTTTTTCTTAGGTTTAGGATGGGTACACTCAAACAAATGTTACTACTTTTAAAAATAGTATACACTAACATTTAACATGTTAGTGTATACTATTGCTTGTTAAAAACTTGCATAACCTTACAACATTAATCAGTAATTTCACAAAAATATTGAGTAAAACAAAGCAAATGAATCACATTAGGGACATAAATAAAATTACTTTGAGGCTACATAATTGAGTAACTAAACCAAGAGGAGAAAATATTTGATGCAACATAATTGATTCATTTAAAACCGATGTACATGATTAAATCATGTACATTCATAGCATTTTTTTTTTCAGTGTGGGTTAGCACATAAATCAATATTATAAAGAAAAACCTGGTGAACTCTGATAAGGCACCTGGAGATCTTATAGGCTGCTATAATCTGTCTGTTAAAGTATATAGGTATGTATGACCAAAGTCCCTTTCAAGGCAAGACAGTCCACTCGACCACCATATCAGCTCCTATCTACTTGAATGGGGAAAGACTGAAATCTCCAAAATGATTGGTCAAGATTACAATTAAAGAAAATATTTCAAATCAGTAGTACAATTTGACAACGATGGTATAATGAACTGTGCTTCTTTAGCCCAGATCACGTTAAAAACTATATATTTTCAGGCTGGTCCAGCTAACACATATGCACGTTCTCGAGTTGAGGGACAGGCGATGTCTGTGTCTAAAAGGTGGTTGGAAAACAATAGATTTTTTTTGTATTGAATATTGATGGAGCAACATCATTTATGTGAAAAGAAATAATAACGAAAGGTTGATTCGATTAAAATTCAGTTTTTAAAAATAATATTGTGAGGGAGACATTTACCCCACACTTGGGGTAAAAGGCCCCTAGGGGGGTTATAGTGATATCATGTAGATATAGGGGCAATTGATATAGTGCAAAATTTGTCAACTAATGCAAATAATTATGAGACAACAAGTTGCTTTTTTGAGAAACAAATTAAGACAATGCTTACTCAAAATAAACACTTCAGAAAAGGGTGCGTGATTTCCTGTTAATTTCAGACACATCTGACTGTTCATCAAACCCCAAATTCATCTCCATTGTGATTTTGCAACATTTTAAAAAGCATTAAAAATTTGATCAAATTGCCTTAAGACACTGCAAACAAAGACCTTGTATCAGGAAATGTGTGCAGTGCGTGATGACAAACAGGTGTTTAGGAAAGTGCTATGGTTTTTGTTGCTATATGGAGTTTTGAGAGAAAAGAAAATCAACTGTGCCTTTTACCCCGGGGTTCCTTTAGCCGTTGTACACTACAAGTGCTCCGTCTTATTCTCTGACTGAAGCCAAAGAGGAGCAGCAAGGTTGGACTGATCATTATTGATTTGAGAACTGTTTTTCCCTGTAAAATTGCACATGAAGGCTGTAGCTGCATGGTCTCACACTTAATCATTCCAGTCCATGTGTGCTTTGAAGGATCTATTTATATTTACTCCTTTATATTTTGTATATAAATGTTTACTTATTACTTAACATTTGATGTTCTTTTTTCTGTTTAATGTGTGCTGAATTGTCTTCACATGCTAGAGATAAGGAGTTGTCTCCGTTTCAAGGTCTTCAGCGTCACAGGAAAATGTTGTGAATCAGTACTTTTCCGTTGTCTTTGCGTGTTATATTAACACTTATTACATTTGTGCTGGTCAGATGAAATAAGACACATCTAAGATTATTCAATAAACTTTGCTCAGTTTTCCTAATCTCCTGTCTCCTGCTCTGCTGCTTCCTCTTCCTGCCTTTTGGGCTGGTAGAAGAGTTAAAATTACAAGTTGCTGACTGGTTTTGAATATCAAGATATTTTGATCACGGAGAGAGTGATCTGGTTAAATTACTGGATCTGACACAGTTCTCTGTCTATGACACACACCTGATTCTGATAATATGTCCAGCTTGTCTCTCAAAAGGTCATATGGCAGGGTTGCCAACTATCACGCATCTGGCGTGACACTCACGCATGAATGCGTGAGTGTCACGCCAGATGCGTGAGAGTTGGCAACCCTGATATGGTTAGAATTTAGAGCCAATTCACGCCAGCTGGTTTTTTTTTATTTTTATTATTATTATTTTATTATAAAGTTGTTCTAGAATTCATTTAGTTTTTATTCTGCTTTATTTATGTTATATGGAATTAATATCCATTAGCACCATCTTTTGAGATTAAAGCAGCATTTCTTGCATATTTTTAGCATAGTGAACATTACACGAGCTGAGTTTTTTAATGATGCTATACTTAATATGTTCTTAATATGTATGAGGCTATGTTTACAACGAGGCTTGCGGTCTGCAAGTACTTCCATTATAAACTCATTCAAGAAAGAGCAAGAAAAACATCAGACTGACCTCCCCTACCTCAGGTTATCTGGTACTAACTTCAGCTGTGTAATCTTTGACTCGTGAATACAAACAAAATGCTGCAGTTTCACTGTAACTTAGGTACCTGAACATTTTCCTTTAAGTAATATTTGGCTTCTGATAAGAACATTAATAAAAACAAAAACAAACATTATGTTTATCTCTTTCTCTCTCTCTCTCTCTCGCTGCCAGTCATCCAGCCCTGAGAAATGTATCCAATCATAGCCCAGTTTGTAGGCGTGTTTAGAACACAAGTGGGCGGGGTTATCGGTGTACATAGTATACTAGTGCTGTTGAAGAGCGGACGGACCCGAATCAGTGCGGATCACCAGCATCAGGCCCATTGCAGTCAGTTTATATAAGTTAACGCTAATTTCAAAGAGATCCTTATAACTAACAGTGTTTTTAAAAAAACACTGTTTACCATCCATAGACACCACGGATCATCCCAGAATGCCAAACATCAAGATTTTTAGCGGCAGTTCGCATCCGGATCTGTCGCAGAAGATCGCTGACCGACTGGGACTCGAGCTGGGGAAAGTTGTCACCAAAAAATTTAGCAACCAAGAGACCTGGTGAGTTATTTCAAGTCGGGGTAGCAATCGAAACTATACTTTCTCGGAATGTTTTTTATCGAAGGCAAATTATATGGTAAACACATGGAGACCAGTGCGCCGTCTTATAGTTTTTTACTTTTGTAGTTTTATGCGTTAAAATATGCCGTCTGGCACAATACGTTTCTTTGAGTCAAATGACTCTGCTTCCCAGCATGCACTTGTGGCGAACATGTGACTCTGGGGCCCGCTAATGCTAATTTTAAATGCCCCATCTGGCCTCCTCTGCCACGTGAGGAGCCATGTCGCTATTACTTATCCCATCAGCATAGCATTAAATGCTCTATTGATATTATTATTTGTATTAATAGTTTTAATAGTAGAAGGCGTAATAATAGTGCATAAAGAAATGCCATTTTAAGATGTAGCAAGCAGGTACACAACCATGATATTATGAGATGAAATTATCATGTTGGGTCATGTGTCTGTGTATATAATTGACATTTTAGCCCTACATAAGTGGAAGGGTTGTGGACCTAGTCTCTCTCAATCTTTATCTGCCCCTGCAATGTGATAAATTAAGTCCGATTCAGATTGCAACAGTTTCAGTTTTTGTTATAGGTTTCTTTCTGTTCATGGTCTTGTCCACAAAGGCACCCATCTCAAAGATCACCCAAATCAAATACTGCCCTTTGACCAGGCAGATGAATATAGATTTATTGCATGTTATCTTTATTGATTTAATGCCCAACCGTGTCTTTGTTTTGTGTCCTTTGTGTGTGTGTGTATATAGTGTAGAGATCGGAGAGAGTGTGCGTGGGGAAGATGTCTATATTGTCCAGAGTGGCTGTGGGGAGATCAACGACAATCTTATGGAGCTGCTGATCATGATCAACGCGTGTAAGATTGCATCAGCGTCCAGAGTTTCAGCTGTCATTCCTTGCTTCCCCTATGCTCGGCAGGACAAGAAGGACAAGGTGGGGGTGAGGGGAACTGTTTGCTTACTCACTATTAACATGTACTCACTGACTTAATCTTACATTAACAACATCACTGTTTCTGGATCCATGTGTGGGCTACATGTAAGTGTTTCTTCTAGACCCTCAGTGTCAGGCTCTTGTTTTCCCTCTTTATTATTCTCAGCAAATTAAAGGGATAATTCACCCAAAAATTTTAATTCTCATCATTTACTCACCCTCATGCCATCCCAGATGTCTGACTTTTTTCTGCTTAACGCATGATTTTTAGAAGAATATCTCAGCTCAGAGGCCCTTAAAATGCATGTGAATGGTGATCAGACCTTTTGTAGCTCCAAAAATCATAAAGAAAACATAAAACTAATCTATATGACTGCAGTGGCTAAATCTATATCTTCAGAAGTGATAAGATGGGTGTGGGTAAGAAACGGATCATAATTTAAATCAATTTTTTACTCCAAATCTTCACTTTGACATTTGAAAGCCACATGTGGTACATCTTTAGCTTCACTTTCACATCTGAAAGAGAAGGTGGAGATTTATAAGTTTATGTATATAAGTGATGATTTTCTCTGTAGAGTCGGGCTCCGATCTCAGCCAAGCTGGTCGCTAATATGCTGTCTGTGGCTGGAGCAGACCACATCATTACTATGGACCTACATGCCTCTCAAATACAGGTACACACAAACCCTTATCTTTAATGAACGCATATTGTCAGAGACGAGTGTTCTGATTTCATCGAGATTTTGAGAGATTTCATAGTTCTGATAGACCTGGAGACTGTGCAGGGACAGTTTTATGTATTTTGTCTTCATTGTCTTTTGAGTTGGTTAGGTTTTTCATACATAAACATCCACCTATCCTACACTGTTATGGACCTTCACACCCTAATTGTTTTCATACTTGTTCACAGATTGTCAGGTTGCCTATGTTGTTTGTATTGTTAGGGGTTCTTTGACATCCCGGTTGATAACCTGTACGCTGAGCCGGCAGTCCTCAAATGGATAAAAGAAAACATCAATGAATGGAAGAATTGCACCATTGTTTCTCCTGATGCTGGTGGAGCCAAGAGGTGTGTTTTCTCTCCCCCCTATTTTTTGTTTCTCAAACACATTCTTTACACACTGTCATTCTCATTCACACTACTCTATACTTCTCACTTATAGTACACCGGGCAGGGGTGTAGCACCAAATTTGTGGCCCGGGCACTGAACTATTTTAGGGCCTCCTGCCCAATTTGGGTTTGTGGTGGGGATAATATCCAGTATAAACATTTTAGATGGATATTTAACAGTGCTAATTCACAATTTGTTTTTCTAACACAAATATTGTTTACATCAAGCAATACATTTTTAAAAGAAAACCTGCCAACAAACAATATAAATAATGCATGATTAAATGTGAGTTTTCTTGTTGGCAAAGTCACAATCACATTTCTGAAATGAAGAGTGCCAGGTTGTTCAGTCTATCCTGAGACCTTTCTGCTCTCAGATAGTTTTAGAAAGTCTTAACTTGCTAACTGATATTTACACTTAAAGGGATAGTTGACCCAAAAATGAAAATTCTCTCATAATTTACTCACCCTAATACCATCCCAGATGTACATGTCTTCCTTTCTTCAGCAGATAACATTTGAAGAAAAATAGCTCAGATGGTCCTTTATAATGGATGTGGATGGTAACACTATTTTTGATGCTCCAAAAAGCACAGAAAATCTGCATTAATGTAATCCATACGACTCCAGTGGTTAAATGAATATCTTATAAAGCGATACGATACTAATGTTTTTGTTGTGTGTGAATTTGTTTTACTGATAATTCCAAATGCTGTCCATCTTTTTGACCAATTAAAACAAGAAAACTACTGCTTCAGTTTTGACAACTCTCTCTCTCTCTTACTCTGCTGCTGTGTGTGTCCTGTTTATTGTCTGGTATTAAAGGAGCATTTCAGGCAATCCGAACGCAAGTGGGCAGGTGCCATCGCCATACATGGTAATTTGCACCTTGACCGCTTGTGTTGGGATTTCGAGTGGAGGGTCTCTGTTTTCATGACTGCATACTAGGGGTGTAGCGGTTTATTGTGGCACTATACATCATGGTTCAGAAATGTGACGATGCGCATCATGGAGATACTTAAACATATATCTATATTTATATATATATTAAATATAATACATTTTATTTATTTTTGTTTTAGCATCTGTTCTATCCACGTCCTAAGCCTACGTATAATGCTGAATATTATGTATAAAAATGCTATGGGGGAATATAGTCCTAATGGGAACTGTAATGTCTGATTTATTTTATCAGTAAATTATTATTTAACTTTATAAGCATGCACTTCCATTAAATATGTATATATATATTTTTAAAGAATAATTATATGTAATCAGAGACTATATTATTTTAGAAAAATAAATGTTTTATTTTAAATGTGTGTAATCAGTGACCGTGAGTAAGCAGCTTATGTATCTAACATAATTCCATATTTTCAGTAAGCAGAATTATAGATACAGTTTTTGGATATTTATTCCTAGTACAGCTCTGGATTATTTAGCATTTAAGAACAATAGTAGCATATGTCTTTTAAAAGTAATAATTAAAAAGAAAAATCTTCAATTCAATCTTAACATTTCTTGATTCAGGGTGTTTAAAGTATCGTGAACCGAAACTTGAGATGAGTTTACAACTCAGAGTTACAGATAAATATTTTTTCCTCTGATAGTACATATATGAAAAGTCTGGAAAAAAGTTCACATTTTTGAGCCGATTACAATATTTGTAAATGTGGTGAAATATAGTTTATAATGTTAAAAATGATCAGACTCTTTAAGACAATGGAGATGAGTGTGTTTTACTCTTAGGTGTGGATGGTAGGGAAATGTCAGGCTTTAGTTGAGTTTAACCCTTTGCTAACAGTGAATGGCTTGGCAAATGTCACATCGATTGTTGTTGTTTTTTATTCTCAACCGAATGTACAGAAAATTTTAGGTGTATGTGATTGTGTGTTTGTATAGAGATAATCTTGTAATTTTATAAATTATGTTTTTGTCTTCACAAATCTAGCCTATTTAGCTTAACCATACTGATTTCAACATGTGGCTTGTTTATGGAGACATTGACTTGCCTACAGCGCCCCCCTTTGTAGCACTTTAAGACATTCTTTTGAATTTTGTATTTAAAGGTGAAGTATGCAATTTCTGTGACACTAGCGTCACCAAATGGAATTGCAAAAAGTATCATTTTCAAACTGGTTTCCTGAATACACTTTTTGTTTAGGCAAACAGATCATCCCATCCCAAACTCACACCATTGTTTGAGCCAATGTTGCTATGTCTGAATGCTCAAACAAAGTGAATAAATGTTTTATAGTGCCACAGAGTTTAGTGAAATTAACCTATGAATGGCTTACATGGATGAGAGAAAGTAGTTTAACATCCAAAAAATTATGTACTAGCTTTAATATGAGTGAGCTGATGCACAATGGAGTGTACATATGTTTATACTGAAATGATTTGCATGGGGACTCTGTAACATGTGATTCTACAGAGAAGCTGAAAGCATTCACTGCCACATTTCAGAATGTTACATAAAGATTGTGTATTGGTTTGTCAGAGTGACGTCCATCGCTGATCGGCTGAACGTGGACTTTGCATTGATCCATAAGGAGCGGAAGAAGGCGAATGAGGTAGATCGGATGGTGCTGGTTGGGGACGTAAAGGACAGAGTGGCCATTTTAGTGGATGACATGGCAGATACATGTGGGACGGTTTGCCATGCGGCTGACAAGTGAGGGGACACACACTATACACGGGCACATTCTTACAAACCTCCCCTACACATCTGGAATTGACTTGGTTATCTGTAATGCATTCAGCTAGGCCGGCGTGTGTGTGTTTTATTTGCATGTGTTTATATAATCATGTGTGTCTGTCTACTTAGACTGGTGTCTGCTGGAGCCACCAAAGTGTATGCCATCTTGACTCATGGTATCTTCTCTGGTCCTGCCATTTCTCGGATCAACAATGCCAACTTTGAGGCCGTCGTGGTCACCAACACAATTCCACAGGAGGACAAAATCAAACACTGTAACAAGATTCAGGTACAGAAATGTTATACAATAGAAAACCTTTTAAATCATAAATTTCTATACATTATTTATTTATTTTACTTTATCATATATATATATATATATATATATATATATATATATATATATATAACCACATTATCCAGTTTTAAAGTCCTGAAGAATATTGCTATTTATATTATTTTATTCTGCTGTATTATTAATGTGTTATTATCATTGCTTTTATGTTTGAGTATGTCTGCCCTGTCTATCTGCACTAAGACTAAGAATTTTGTTCTCCCTCTCTCCAGGTGATTGACATTTCTATGATCCTGGCAGAAGCAATCAGACGGACACATAATGGGGAGTCTGTGTCCTACCTGTTCAGCCATGTGCCCTTATAACTCACACGCCTACATGTGCCATCTGTTCACACACAATCACTTAATATAAACTCATGAGGCAGAGTCAGTTCTGGGCCTGTTAAACTATGTACCCTTATAAGACACATATAATTTCGCTTCTGACATTAAAGCTTATTCCTGGACAGTGAAAGAACTCTCTACAGCTACACACAGCTCCCCTTTGCTGCTGCGTGTTTTGAAATAATATTGTTCATATCTAACAGCTCTGTACGCCTATCATTTCCATCTAATACACTTCACTCAGTGGATTTTGCCCCTAGTCTAACATGCAGGTTATATGTACCTACGTGTTATACTAAAGGATTTTCTTGAATGTCACAATGTGTTATTTCTGCCTCAGAAATTAATTATTTAACACCTGTAATTTGGGAACAAAATACAACAACTGCTGCGGCGTATTTCCTCCAATGCTGATTTTTTTTGGCATTTAAGCTCAGAAATTGATTAGATACAGTTCTGTATTAGTATCTAATTGTTAAGATGTGTATAGCCAATAGGTAACTGCTGTTATTGCTGGAAATGGGTTACACTTCTTTAGAATGTTGTTGCAGTGGCAGCTGGAACATTTGGAAACACAGTACTTGGGATACTCTGGTAAATGTTTTTTTTTTTTTCTTTTCTCAGGTTTCAGTTTGATTATTTTTGTAACTTGAATAGATTTCATCTTTTCAGAGTCTTTTGAAATGGTGAAAGCCAAGAGCTCCATGGAATATTAGGTCATCATTTTTTTTTTTTTTTAAATATGTTGTTATTAAATGTTTTTGATGTTTGTTTACAGCCGGGCAGCGTTTTTGACTGCTTGTGGACGCTGCTCTGAAGTTTTGACTAAACCCAGACAATTGCTATTGGCTATTGTCAATCAATAATTCGCAACCTGCTCCCATCAATTTAAGACACTTTATCCCAGAAACACGTTGTGAATTTTATGTACTGGAATAACAAGGAAATAATGTAGATGATCTCTTACTAGAGTACATAAAACTCTTTGTTTATGGGTCATAGTGACTTAAAAGGATGACGCAGCTCGCATGTAATTTTTGCCGTTTGCATATGTCTGTGTCCGTGTGTTTCGTCTTTTAAGTATGTTTCTTATCCATGCTACTTTGGCCAAATCAGATAAAATACCAATAACTACATGTCTGAATGCTTTCACTGGAATGGTCTCACCTGTCTGAGTTCGGTGGGTAAGACTAAATTTGATTGGTCAATATACCGATTGCCTTAACGAAGGAAAAAGTAATCCGAAAACTGTATTGTGTTAGAATGTAAAGCTTTTAAGAAAGAAAAAAAAACCTGCACATCTGTCTTTTTGTCTTATTTCCTCCCAACCATTCAGAGTAAAGATTAGAGACTGTTGTGTGTGAAAATCCCAGGAGATCAGCAGTTACAGAAATACTGAAACCTACGCAATTGGCACCAACAATCGTGCCATGGTCCAAATCACTTAGATCTAATTTTCCCCCATTCTGATGGTTGAGTTGAACATTAACTGAAGCTCCTGACACCGTATCTGCATTATTGGCTGATTAGATAATCGCATGGATGACGTGTTGTCCGATGTGCTGGTTTGAGTATTTCTGTAACTGCTGATCTCCTGGGATTTTCACACACAACAGTGTCTAATTTACTCCGAATGTTTCGAACTGACGAAGTCTTCGGTAATTCCGATAATCGCACTGTACACTTGTGGCGAGATTAACTATTCTGAGATGCTGTTTTGGCGGCACGAGGGGGACCTACACATCCAACCCAGTCTCATATAAAAACGTACCCTGACTACATTGGTCCAAAGTGCAAAACGTAGAGGGGTTACAATAATGGCCCTTGAATTGTATGACTGTTACGTTTTTTTTTGCCTATTCGTTTGCGTCCAAGTCACGTGACTTTCAAGATTCCTGCCGTGAGAACAAAAAACATGGCGGACATTTCTCTCATTTTTAGTGAAAAAAATCAATATTTTGAGTTAGTTTCTGCATAAAAATAAGTTTTGATTACATTTCTAGCGAGAAATATATATTATATGTGAATAATATTCACTCAGTGAATGTACATAAGCACTCGCTTGCTCGTTGTAGCGAAGATTTTTCAGATCTCGCCAGAATAATGTGAAACTGATACGTTTTGGTTGCTATGGACTAGGGCTGCAACAACGAATCGATAAAATTCGATTATTAAAAGAGTTGGCATCGAATTTCATTATCGATTCGTTGTGTCGCGCAATTATTACGCCAGTCAATAATTCGCAGAGACGTTTGAGTATAAATAAAAAAAAGTTCAGTTGAGTGGGGAGCGGACTCCGCAAGCGCGAGAGAGACCGAATGTGTCCGAGATCGCACGAGAGAGACCGATTGTGTCCGAAATCGCGCGAAAGAGAGAGACTGACGCGTCATTCCCCCATGAAGAAGAAGAAGAAGAAACGAGGGAAAAGAAGCAGGAAAAGGTAAGCAAGGAGGAACAGGTAAACAAGGAGGAAAAGGAAGCGTGGAAAAATAACTCGACCAAGCTGAACAAATGAATAAACTTGACCCCGAAGATGCCATATTCCTGGTTGATGCTTTCCTGGATGAGTGCAAGGTAAATAACATTATCACAGTGGTGGAAAAAGCATACTAATTACATGCTAATTACCAGGTCTAAGACCATAATAGACTCTGATGTATAGCAGGGAAGAAATATCAAGGTGCAAAACTGAAAACACTCCAAACAAAGTGCACCTATACAGTAGGCCTACCTGGTTCAATGTCTTTATTTAAATGCAAGCTATAGTGCTGAGCTGAGTTCACACGTTAGAGCCAGTGAGAGTTTAATTTAATATTCTGTCAAAACGCTTCACTTTCACTTTTTTTAATGTAGAAAGTGTTTTCTAAATCTGTCAGTACAGTACAGGACCACAACCGTTAGACTGAATTTTTACAATGTAATATTATAACATTGGTTTTATAATGATATGTTTGTAGGTGGCGATAACCTTGGTGTGTGGTGGTTTATTCTGTGGCTCAATTGTTTATTTAGGTGGATCAGCATGGACACACTAAAAGAGGGTCAAAACAATCCACAAAGCTGTGTGTTTGGCTTGATGAGGACAAAGATGGTCATTCTCTGCCAAAAAGATGTAGAGCTGGGGAGAAACGAAAGCGAGATTCAGTTACTGGTTGGTTTTTTGTTTGTTTTTTCATCAGTAGTTGCATTCATTATTCATTGAACAAGTTCTAAATGGATATTCATATTTTTGCAGTTTCTTCAGCAAGCGTTACACCTTCCTGTGCTCCGTCTACCAGCACAACTGAAGACACTGTGACCATCGAAAATTTAGGTTTTTTTCCCTTAATACTTCTTTCCTCATTTGTTATGTGGTAATTGCCCAGATTTACCATTGCCTTCTTCCCTTTTCATTTTCAGACTCCCTCATTCAAGATGTCCGAGACCTCTTGGGAAGTGGTGCTGAACAACCTCTCCCCTCACACTGGAGGAACAGGCAAACTTCCTCTCTGGAGAATTGGACAGTAATGAGGCCCTTCATGGTGAACAATATGTTATCATCTGAGAAGCCCAAGGAGGGGGTTTGCCATCATTGTGGACACAAGGCTGCAGTAGTGATGTGTAGGGACTGTTTACCACGATCACTCTACTGCACAGCCTGTGACCTTTCCACACATGAGGCCCTGGTGCTTCATAACAGAGCATCCATGGTGGAGGGGTTCTTCAGACACCTGCCACCATCCACTTTTGTTCAGCAGCATGAGGGAGGGAAATTCTCCTATCATGAAAAAGGTAGTTTTTAAGTCTCCAGTTATATAGGCTGTTTTACATTTTACACAAACCCTGGTTTACTCCAACAAACATGCTGGATGAAGTTTTGTTTGATAGAAACAACACCCTCACTGTTGAGTTTTTGGTTTCATTTACTCTAATATGTAAACTAATTCTGCATTTTAGATTGCATGTTACCAATCGTTCCTCCCTGCTGCGACTGCTCCACTGGGCAAACAAGCTTTTCCAAGGGAAAGCCAGTTATTTTAATTGGAATGAATGGTAAAGTTTTTTTTTTTTTCTTCATATTGTGTTTTTTGTTTCTTGTGAACAAGAGATAATTGTTTTTCTCTGAAATTTCAGGAAGATACAACCTCTTCCTTCCATCAGTAAACTGCTCCTGTGGAAAAACCTTGCCAGTGACCATAAGTGATCTGGTTGAAAGTGGTTACTGGCCAGCCACTGTCAATTTTGAGACCTTGTACATGGTGGACTTGTTCACCACGTATGAGGATCTAAAAATCACTGCCCCAGGGATGTCGAGACAAGCTTTTGTCAGCATGCTCGAGTGTCGTACAAAACTCTTCGGGCGAGTGAGTGGACTCATCATTTAAGTTATCTTGTTTGGATCACCTTTTAAATAACTGATTCATTGTTAGGACTTGTTCTTACAATCCCCAAAGTTTCAGCACATATTTCTTGACAGAGCCCTTTCTTCGTCATGACCACGGTCTGAAGCCAACCTTCGAAACACTTACATACTGTTTTGTTTTGTCTTTTCACTTTTGCTCTCAGAGTGGTAAGATATGTGGGGACACAATGCAGAGGGCCTTCCTCGAATGGACCTATGCCAAATTTGAGGTTGACAAGCTGTCTCAGGTCCAGCATTTTCAGTGCCCTGCATGCACACCCTCCATGTTGGCAGTTGCAGTGGATGGGAACCGCAAATTATATCGTTTCAAAAGTCAACCAGGGTGTGTAACATTCATGTACAATGAAATGCTAGTGAGCCACAAATTACTTTTATACAGTAAATTTAACCCACATCTATATATTTCTTTCAAGACCTGATGGGTTTTTTGATGGAGTCTTTTTGGCCAATGATGCTGAGGTGTCCTCCTTTGTTGATTACATCCATGGAACAACTGGACATGTAAGCTAAATTTATATTTCTTCATGTGTAACACCACAATTTCACATTTTTATGAATGCTTGCCAGTTTTTTTTTCAAAATGTAAAACTTATTTGTTTTAAGTAATAGAGTGGCATTACTGCATCAAATGCCATAATACCATGATTTACAGCTTATTTTGTAAAATGTAAATGTCTGTATTTTCCCTCATCTGTTTAAGAATCCAGGGAAAGGGAGATGTGGTGCGGGTCAGTGGACCGCAGCACGAGAGTCCGCCAACAAGTCTGCAAGCAAACTAGACGAGGAAGGTGTTGAAGTTGCTGTCTGCCGTCATGGGGTTTTGCTGAAGGGACTGAATATGTTCCGTGGAGAAATATTTGCATACCCATTATATCTCCAGAAACAGCTAGCTTCACAGACCGTCCAGTTTTTTTGCTCTGATGTGGTCTGCAAATATTGGCCATATCTGCAGAAAGTTGTGGACCACTGTCCAGAGTTGGAGGACTTGCTGAACATGCGCCCATTTCTCTCCATCATGCATGCAAAAGCGCATTCATGGATGTGTGAGGTAATAATGACATTTAGATGTATTTCTTACCATTTGTACCACACATTATGATTGTCTGTCCTCTGCCCCTACTTGTTGTTTTCCAAATGATAACATTCATGTAAATGTGTTACAGTTAAAATGGGGGGGACGCAATCAAGAAGGAGCTGGAACAACAATCGGGGAGGAGGTTGAACAGGTTAACAGCTTCCTCTCCCGAGCAGCCATATGTTCCAAGTACATGTCAAAAGCTGGTAAGCATTTATCATGTATAGTTGTGTCCAAATTGAGACCAAGGGATTTGAACACTGATGCTCGGCCTTTGCATTTTAGAGTTCCATGCATAGGTGCTTCCTTAGAAAACAACTGTCTAGTCAGCACTTTTACACCGATCAGGATTCTCTTTATAATAATTTAACTTCTGACACATTAATTTCCTGTTGCTTAAACAGTAGAGCGTTGGCGCTTGAAACGCCAAGGTCATGGGTTCGATTCCCAGGGAAAGCAAGAACTGATAAGATTGTAAATGTTAAGAAGGTAAATATGTACCTTGAAATGCAATGTAAGTCGCTTTGGATAAAAGCGTCTGCCAAATGCATAAATGTAAATGTAAATTAAGTGTATGATTATTTCCAGGTTTATGTGACAATACTAGAGAATGATCAATGTAGTATCTGACATTTGGTCCTCACTGTGCACCTAAATTACTGAACATACATTGTGTGTCAAGTTCGCACAGACATGCTAACAATCCAGGCAAGTGGCTGGAACAAGCGAAAGGCAGAAAACCTTGACCGGACACTGGCCAAAAGATACATCAAGGTACTAACTAGGCAAATATGTATAATAACATTTTTGTTTTTAAATTATGTCTCAGCATTTGTTAACACGGATATTTATTTCGGATAGACTGTACAAAGGATTGCAGAGGCAACAAAGGACCTGGAGAAACTCACTGCTGAGTTATCTCTACAGCAAGACACAGTCCAGCAGTGGGTGTCTGATGTTCAGCAGTGGACCTCAGGTACTTTGAAAAAATTATTTGATGGCATATTTTAAAGAATCATTGGCTCTGCTCTTGTACAGGGGATCTGAAAAGAGGCTGATTGTAAACTGAAATGGGCTTTAATTAATTTGTTTGTTGTCGTCCAAAGGAGCAACAATCCAAAATGATCTGCAGAGGACCATCGAGGGGCTATATTTGGGCATCAAACAGCGAAAATTTCAGCTGTATCGTCAGTCTGGTGAGAGCAGAAAAGGCCATTAATAATGCAGATTTGTGAAAAAATGAATTCACTACTGATTTATACATAGTAAAAATAGCAAAGTAATTTATAAAAAATAAAAAAAAACATCTTTTGAAGTAGGTTTACTACAAGTCAGGGCAGCATACTGAAAAACTGTCAAAATCATAATAAGTTTGAGTGCAATATCAATAAAAAAATATGATTGTTTAAAATTGATTCCTAAAAAAAAATTCCAAAGTTTTCAAATGATAATGAAACTTGTGATGCAAAAGTGATCACACAACATCTGTCACAATAATCATAACACATACATGCATATTGTGAAGTCTTATTTTGTATGGTGCTTTTGTGTAGTCATCGTGTGAATGCACACTCATTTTGTGTTTCTCATTGTAGGTGGGAATAAGCGAAGGCATCAACTGAGAAGAAAGATTGCTGTTGAGAAGAAAGCCTTGGAAGTTGCCATCAATGACCACAATGCTACTGTGGGGGAAGTTGAAAAACTGCCTCCTCCCAATGAACTCCTGGCTGTGGACAACTACTCCTGGCCATGGGAATGTAAGTACTTCCTCTGAAATGCACTGAATACAAATTGTTTGATGCACACATCTTGCTGTAAATATGGAATCTGATGTAAAAAAAATTTGAGACACTGGGCAATATGCAAAAAAAAAAGAATGCTGTAATTTGTAAATGGATGTGATCGAACCCCTTCGCGAAGCGCTGGGGTTCTATCTCATCCTGTCAGGGTTTATTTATCTATTGTAGTAGTACAGCATGCAAAATATATTCTGTCCCAATATTTTTATAGGAGGTTGTAAGATAACACTTTGATGTAATATATTGCAGGTCATGGTGAAATGGAGAGGAAAAAAAATGTGTTTGACAAGGTAATGCTGCTGGCTAGACTGAAAGAAGAAGAAGTTATTGTGGTTCGCGAAGTCAAGCAGCACATTGAGTATGTGAGGAGTGTTGCTGGACTGATTGAAGAGTTTACCTTTCAGCTCACTGAAGACACCAATGGGAAATGTAAGGACAATAAATAGTTAGTCTTTTTCTTCAATTTGCTTCTCTGGTAACCATTGGCTCATTTCTTTATATTTTAATGTCACATTCTCAGGCAGTACAGAGGGCTTAATGGAGAAAGGACGTGAGGGACTACTCTGTGTGCTGAAGAGAAGATTGTGTGAAGTTGAAGCACAACTGGCTACAGCACGCACAACATACAAAAGTATTCTTGGACTGCAAACATTGTCCTTAGATGACTTCTCTGAAGAGGAAGACTTAGAGAATACTTCCTCAACTGATGAGGAACTGGGAGAGTAGTTATTAGGGAGATGATGTGTATGACTCTAAGAAGATGTCTTCACAGTGTGTTGAACCCAAACGTCAGTGCTGTAATAACTTGTATGTGAAACCTGAGCCTATTTTACTGCTGTTGTAAGATTTCTTTGTTTAGAGCATGTACTGCAAATTCCAATGAAACTATAAAAACCCATTATTATAGCCCATTAGTCCCCACCCTCTGGCCCAACCCAATCACTGGTGATTCACAACTGTCAAACATGACAAATTACCTTGGCCTTTTTTTTTTTAGGATTACATTTTTGGTTGAAATGTATTGCGCATCCCTACATAGCTTCACTGTAGTTGTAGTCTCACTCTCACTCTCTCACTCTCACTCTCTCTCTCTCACTCATTCACTCACACTCTCTTGCTCTCTTACTCACTCACTCTCACTCATTCACTCACACTCTCTTGCTCTCTTACTCACTCACTCTCACTCATTCACTCACACTCTCTTGCTCTCTCACTCACTCTCTCTCACTCATTCACTCACACTCTCTTGCTCTCTTACTCACTCTCTCTCACTCACTCTCACTCATTCACTCACACTCTCTTGCTCTCTCACTCACTCTCTCTCACTCATTCACTCACACTCTCTTGCTCTCT